>NW_026692897.1:0-414365 GCF_021218885.2 Marmota monax | reverse complement strand
TATATTTCTATATCTTCTGTACCTTGGATGCCCTGGCATTTCCTTGTGATTAAGTCTATATACTATGAAAAACAAAAACAAAAAAAATACCAAGTTAACTTTTACTCTTTGAATGCTTTCTCAGGTTTTAAATAAGAAAGTGCATATTAGTCCAAGTTCATTTTTAACATCTATCCTTCCATATTCGGTGTTTATTATACACACAGTAATTTTGCTTTTGCTACCCTTCTGTGTCTCAAACATATCAAAACCTAAGGAAGTGTTCTTGTGTGAGATATTTCAGACTTGAATACATCTAGACTTAAGTTTAAATAATTCCTCAGTTACCTCAAAATAACACTATATAATGTACAACCAGAAGAAAGATAAGTTATACTCCATCTATGTATGATATATCAAAATATGTCCTACTATCATGTATAACTAATTAGAACAAATCAAAAATACCCTAAAATCAGTATTCTATAAAGAGACCAGAGATTTTTTTGATAATATATTTAGACAAGGTAGATCCAGAGCAGCAAACAACCAGCTAGCATATCCAGCATGTTGTAAGGTACTTTACAAATTCTGTGGAGAGAAAAATGACCAAGAATCCATGAAGAAGTCTTCTTGGTCTTCTTGTGTATGAATCAATGTTCCTGGTACTTTCTGAACTTGATTTTCTCATCTGAAATAGGAAAACCTAGTAAATGAGATCTAATGTTAATATTTTCAGTATTTCTCTAACTTTAGTGTTTGTAAGTTCTTTTCTAAATAGAAATAGAAATCAAGGTTTTATAGGTAATCATTTCTTATGAAACTTGCATAGGCTTCATTGATTGTCTTTATCATTTTTTGACACATGATCCATATTTATTTATAATACAGTTTTATTGATGCATAATTGACATATAAAATGCACATTTTTATGCATGTCCATCACTCTGAAAGTGTCCTCATGCCCTTTGTTTGTGGCAAACACTCAACATGAAATACATCCTCATAACAAAGTTCTTTAGTATGAATAGTAGTATGCCATGCAACAGATCTTTAGAAGTTACTCATCTAGCACACACTTTGTATACACTGAAGACAATTCATTATTCCCCTTTATCAGGCCTTGGCCACCATCTTCCTCATTTCTGCATTTATAAGTTCAACAATTTTAGGTACTTCATGTAAATTCAATTTGCACTTCTGTAAGTGGCTTATTTCGCCTTGTATAGTATTCTGCAAGTTTATCCATGTGGTTGCAAGTGATTAAATTTCCATTTTCATAGACTGAATGATATTACTGAATGCATGTAAAAGGTGTGTGTGTGTGTGTGTGTGTGTGTGTGTGTGTGTGTTATGCTTTTTGAATCCATTCATCAGTTTTTATGTATAATGCCTCAGTCAACATGGGAGTGCAGATATCTCTCCATACCCTGATTTTGATTATTTGGGATGTTCTACATAACCCATAAGGGAGATTACTAGTTCTTATGGTAGTTTCAGTTTTCATTTTTTGAGAAAAATCCATACTGTTTTCCATAGTGTATCTGCCATTTTTCATTCTTACCAACACTTACCAAAAAGTATTTCTGTTTGTCCTCTTCCTTCCAACATTTGTTAACTTCTTTTTTCATTTGCAGTGCAGTGAAACCCTAATGGGCATGAGGTAAACTCTTACTGGGGTTTTGATATGCATTTTACTTTTGATAATAAGTGAATTTCAACAGACTGAAAACAATGACCAAACATGAACATAATAGCAGAAAATACTAGCAGAAAAGTCATAATAATATGGATTTCATTTTGATATAATAAAATACTAATAAATACTAAATATCAAACTTTATCATGGTAGATAAAAACAAGTTAGAAGTACAAATAAAAAAATCCCCAAATCCAGTGTGGGTTTTACACTTACATTACTGCTCAAAAATATAAAGAAGTTAATATTCTATTAGTGATTTCTAATTGGAATATGTTTGCATTTTTTTTAGTATTACATGCCATTTCAGAAGAATTTGCAACCATTTTTGCATACTGATAACCTAAGTTGAAATTATGACAAAAAACTAAAAATGTTCTAAAATCTGTACTATAATTTCCAGGGCTCATATTTCAGTCACTCTATGGTGACACATGGGCACTGGCAATGGAATACTCAACCTAATGATTAGCAGTACCTTTGAAAAGTGTTTTATATGAAATGCTTATGCACTTTTTAAAGTATTTTTAAATTGTAGATGGATACACAATACCTTTATTTTATTTATCTACTATTTTTAGTGTGATGCTGAGGATAGAAGGCACTGCCTCCCCTGTGCCAGATGAATACATTACCACTGAGCCACAACTCCATCCTCTACTTATGCACCTTTGTTACAGTTATACCCTTTGGAGAATAGTCAAAAAAATTGAATTAAAAAATTTATTTTAAATTTACCTAGTACTCCTGGATAAGTCTGGTAAAAAGAAAAACCTTTTTTCATAAAATTGTCATTAAAGTTATTTAGCAAGGTAAATAACAGCAAAATCATTCCAAAGCATAGATTTTTTGCTTGCATTAATTTATGTACAAAATATAGCAGTCTAAACAAAAATATCAAAAAATTAACTTGATAAAAAATTTGCTAGTGTTTCAGCCTGAACTTATACTAAAACTTCCTGTACTGATACAATCAAACTGTTAACTCACTTTTTAGAGAAACCTGGAATTTTGATTTTCTGTTACTTGAAAAATAAGGTCATAGAAAACTTAGTAATCTTTCTGAAAATATTTAAGATAAATCATGGTGGATTAAGTGTTTACTAGTCTGTTTGGTTGGTTTTGATTTTTCATAACAAATGCATTTTCATCCCTTATTAATTACAAGGAGAGAAGAAAACACAAAATACAAAAATGAAAAAGCATACAAAAACAATTGTGCACTCATTTCAAATATCAATGATTCACATATTATAAGGAAACATTTTAATTTTTATTGAAATATAACTTTTGAATCCTTAAAGGAGGCTTACATCATTCATTTTCAACAAATAACTACTTAGATGCTGTATTACATGGTTACAATTAACCCAGTAAAGTTTTAGGCAACTCCAAGAAGCCTCTGCTCTGGGTATCAGTTTAAGGCAAGAAATGGCAAATACTCCCATCCTGCAGATTCCAAGATAAACAAATGTTCTTTCCTCAGAGAAGCCATGGCTATCTTAATTCCTGCTTTTTCCTCTGAATTATTAGCTCTGTCTGTTCAGAGACCATAGTACTATTTTATGTGAAGTAATCAGCATAGTAACTTGCACTTAGTACCTAATGAGTATACAAACAGAGAGATGAAAAATTGTGGTATATATGTGTATAAAAATTGTAATGCAAATAAATATAATATATAATAAAAATATATACTATATTATATATATAATATATATGAAAAAAGAACATGTTGGACAATTATTTTTTATAATATGCTAAGAGTTGCAACTGAGAATACCAAGATTAAAGGGACAAGATTTATTTTTATTTTATGAAGGGAAACAATATATAAGTAAATAAATTTCAAGAGTGAGGAGAAAAGAACCTTACATTTTTGAAGAATGTTAAATAATTACCACAATTTTTGTGCTAAAATTGGCAAAGTTGGTGGAGAAATATGACCAGTCACTTAAACAATAAGGAAAAACAAATCATAAGGCCAATTGTGAAGATTATGTTTAAAATTAATTATATTATCTTTAGAACTCTTATTTGAAATAAGAAAATGTTGACTATAAAAGCTCTACTTATAGTAGTGGGGCACAAATCATTCTGTAGTTCCTGATGACTGGAATATGAATCTATTGTGTATGTGAGTTTTCTTTTTCATTTATACAGATAATGGTCTCTAAATCACATGATAGATAAGAAGAACCTAAAACATAAATATGCTAGAATACTTTGAAATATTAATACATTTAAGTGGATTTGAAGTTTCATTCTCTTGAGATAAGGAATGATCAAAAGCCTTTTCTTACATTTTTCATTGTTCAATTGAAAATAGAAAAAAAAACTTTCAAAATTATTTAAATGATATCTGAACATTATCATTTTTAGGAAAAGGGAAAGGTAAACAAAAACCACATCAGGATTTATGATATGTAGGATTTCATTATGTTAGTAAATGACTCACTTTGTGATTCCACTCACTTTGTGACAACAAACTTGGACTTTCTCCTTCCCATCAATTCAATCTGTCTAGTTAGTAGATAAAAGACACAGCAAGTCTTTAGAAGAAATAAGTCAGTTAATGTATCAGTATAATATGTTTGCCCTTAATATTATTTATTTGAATACTTTGACAGAAGGAGCTAAATTTCTACTGCTCTATTTAAACATGTTTATCTTTCAGTGATTGTTAAGGTATTTAACAGATAATGATTGTTTCCTGGATGCTTTTAGCCTATTTAATTTCAAAAATCAACTGATGGGAAATTATTTCTGAACCTAAGTAATAAAACCACAAATACCAATGTAATTTTTATTTTCCCTTGGTATCCTATTCCCATCCCTTTCTTTTCAAGCATGAGGGTCTAGATAAAGTCTAACAATTCTCCAGGTACAAAGAAAAAGGCCTTGGGGCTGATTTTTGATAAAAATATCTAAATAGTATGACTTCATTAATGTAACTACCACGTTCTCCAGTCCTAAATTGGTAAATATTTTATTAAAAATAATTTGTTTGGGAACTACTAGAAATCAGTATATTGTTTATCCATGATGCACTCTAAAATGCTAATTACCCAGTATTTAGATGCCTACTGTGGGCAGTATTAAGTAAATATTACACATAATTTTGATACAGATATTAGAAGCTAGATCTTCAAATTTAAATTTAAAAAGGTTTTGTCAGTATTTTAATATATTAATATATTTTCACTTTTGTGTGGTACTGTGTTTAACTAAATATCTTGATTATACTTATAATGGCTAATATTTATTGCCAATTTAATTTCAATATTGTGTCACTTGGATAATTGAGTGTGTTAGCAAATATATCTCCAGCAGTAGCGGAGATATATTTCTCAGATAATACTAAAATTAACATTGTTACTGATATATTTTTGGGGAAGAAGAGAAGCACCCTAAATGATTATTTTATAAAATGATGAAGCCTATAAGTTTCTTAAAATGTGGATTTCATATTGAATTTATATTAATATTTTCTCAAAATCAATGTAACTGTACCATTTAGTAAGTATAATGTGTACCACTGAATAAATAGTAAACCATCTTACTTGGTTTTAACCTTAAAGACATTAAAAGCAAGTTATTTGCATAAGACTACACTTTTTCAATCTCTGATAGGCACATATTACTAATCAATTTGAATAAGTATTAAAATCACATGAATATTAATATCATAGTTAATGAAAAATAATTAGAATTTCCAAACAGGTAAGTAGATAGCGAATAGTCACACTGCTAAATACATAATGTCAACCTCATTTTAGTCCAAATTTCTATGAGGGTAAATAAAATAGTTATGTGAGGGGAGGCATAATTTGGAAAGCAGTTATATAGGTCAATGCTTAAATTTTTTTCCAGAAAATATTCTAGCTAAGGATTTTATGTTTAGATGCAAGTCATTTTTGCATTACTTTTTTATTAATATCTTGATGGCTCAGAAGAAAATATATTTGCTAAAAACCTTTGAATGATTATGAAATCTTTTTGGAAAACCAGGTAAATTACAGCTGATATAACTTCTAGTAGTTAAAAGTGATTTGGAAGTTACATTTAGAATATTTTGATTCTTGGCAAATATTACAGTGCCTGGATAGATTTTCAACTCTCATACATGTTTTTAAAGATTAAAGTGCAATTTGTTAGTTTTGGAATAATAGGATTTATGGAAAGCTAAATTCAAAAGCTTTAAAAAAGAATTCTATTGATGTTTTATTATAGTTATCTTTTTTAATGCATAAAATAAGTTTCACCTGACCCACATTTCAATATGAATTATAGTGAATCTATTATGAAATATAAACTCTATCTTTGATATTTAGTGTAGTATCATTATACATCACTTCTACTGGGAAATATGCTTTTTATTAATGGTGGTCAATATTTTCATCTCTATTCATTCTTTTAAACACTTTCATTTATACTTAAACATATAAACTTAAAATTAAATTATAATTCCACAGAGAATATATTAAATTGTTTCCTATTAATAGGTGAATTATTTTTCCTTCATTGGATGATAAAATAAGACTACATGTGTTTTCATTTGTACAAGAGAGTTAATGTATTTTCTCAAAGAAAATCCTACAATATAAAATAGTGTTGGAAAGTTAGCTTCATTATAGACCATATTGTACAAGTGAAAATGCAATAAAAATTTAAAGGCAACATTTGGAGAGGTTGACTTGTAGATTTATATAGGAGGGTATCTGTCCATGCCCAGAATCATCTCTTGTTTTACTTTTTCTCAAGAAGGAATTAGTGACAATTTCAGTGTTCGTGATGAAGTGTCTATTAGATGTCTAAATATCCTCCTGCCAATCTATCCAGAGCCCATGTCCTGGTCTTCTTTATTGTTTGGAGGTAGGGCTCTCTCAGTCAAATGTTGGACTTGTAGGCTGTTTTATTGGTTTATTGGCCCAGGTTGGAAAATAGATTATATTGAATAATTTGTGAGCCTGATCCACCAGCTTCCCTTTTGTCACATCAGCCATATGATTATTAGTTGGTAGTCTTGCCTGAGCCCTGTTTATGTCAGAGTGTCTATGAGAGTGAATACATATAACAAAAACAATTGGTAACACTTTCTCTGTGATGATGGGTATCCACAGACTGATCTATGTGTAGCATTAATAGCCTGATGTATTACAAATCATCTTAATTTTATCATGCAAAGTTTTCAGTTAATGTGGTCATATGTATGCACTTGTTGAAAGCATCACAAAGGAAATAACCATTGTTCACCATCAAAACTCTATCAAATTAATCCCTTTCCTAACATTTTTATTTACTATCAGTGTGTTGAAATGTCTGCAATCACCTGTGGCAATTCTCATGGGCAATTTTCTATAATCACCTATTTTTATGTGACCACTAAGCTGTGGATCTTCTTCAAAACTCAACTGGGTTTACCTTTTTATTCTGTATCATCACACCCTGATAAGAATCATCCATGTCCATCTAATTTCCTCAGTTTTCCTTGTTTGGACTTTGTGGTGTCATGTGTCTTTCTCCACCAGTCCTTGTGTCCAGGTATGTGACAAAGACATTTCAAAAATACCTCTCAGCTTTTCCCTTGGCACCTTGCTGCAGTTATATTTCCTTAATTTCTTGCCAAACTGTAACCACTCCATCCTCCAGCCAGCTGATCATTACGAGCATTTACTCTATTTCTAAGGAAATGTTTACAAAAGAAATTAAATAATTCTCTGCAAATATCTGCCATAACTTGGGATTCTTTCTTACTAAGTCTTTGATTAACTGGCACAACTATGAGTTAATAATCTGTGTAATATACGGAGATGAGCTTTGGAGCATAACTTCATTATTTCATAATAAATTAAGATGATTAATAATACTTAAACTAAGATCAATTATAATATTTTAAGTACATAATCAATTAAATACTTTTAATACATAAGTTAAGATGATTTCTAATACTTTTTTAACTTTATTTAATTGTTGTGTCACATTGGGAAAATTGTTAAAATTCTCTGTATTTCATATCATTTATTTTCTTTTCTTCAAACCTATAAACTTTAACCTATGTTAGGACTGAACTCCAATCTGACTTTTTTAAGGGCATGCAATTTAGAAGGAGATGCACAGACAGAAAATTGTCAGTCAATTTTCCAGTTTATAGTATGGTTACATTAATTTACTTTCTGCCATACTTACCACTAATAAATCTTGGAGGCCATAAGCAGCTCAGTGAGATCCTGTCTTCAATAAAATATAAAAAAAGGCCTGGAGACATGACTCAGTGTTTAAGTGCCCCTAGGTTCAATCTGGGTATGAATAAAAACCTTAGTTTCTTTTTTTGTGTGTGTGCTATTTTATTATTTTCTATTTCTTTTTTCTTTTTAAATTTCTTACATACATGACAATAGTGGAATTCATTACAATAATAAATATCTATTCACAGCACAATTTTTCGTAACTCTGTATATAAAGTATGTTCATGCCAAATTAAGCCATTATACATGAGCTCTCTTATTATTATTATTTTTTGCATTACAATTTTAATACACTTTTATATCACAATTTATCATATCTCTGTTTGTATATAAGGTATGTTGACACCAAATTCACATCGTCATCATTATACAAAATACATTAATTCCTTTTTAAAACTGAAGATACACCTCCAAAATTTGAGAAATTTATGCAAAATTTTGTAGTCAGTAAAATTAGAACTAATTATACCCTGGCTTCTTTTCCAATTTCAAAAACATTACTTTTATATGACTTATAATTTTTTATTCCTTCATTGGAAAGTATATTTTAAGCATATGAAGCATGTAACATGTATTAATTCAATAACCATATATTAAATACTTATCATGAAAGTTTAACATTGTTGAAATACAATGAAGTCAAAATTCATTGTATAACTTACTGTATATTCTAGTAGGGAAATAAGGGCTATGAATAATGTAAGTCAGAGTAAGTACCTATGTACTTATGCAGCACTTTATAGAGCTATTTATACAAGGAATTTGGAGACTCCTTCTTGAAAAAATTGATATTTGAGGCAAGATGTAATATAAATTAGAAACTGAGTCATACTAAAAATTGAGGGACAAATTTTTAAATATTAACCAATGCAAAAGCACAGATGAAGGAGTATGCATTAATTGTTCAAAGCTCACTAGTCACATGTAAAGAAAGGGAGAAGAATCCAAATTAGCTGAGTACTTTGGTTTATGTGTGGTCTGGTGGATGTGTTCACCAAGGGTCTATTGTGATTAAATTTTTGGCACCAGGTTGGCACTGTTGGGATTTGATGCTACCTTTGGGAGGAAGGACCCCGTTACAGGTACTATTGTGGCTATGTTATTGAAAGGGATTATAGGTTCCCAGTGCATAGCACATGAGTGTGCCATTCTCTTTCTCTCTCTCTCTCTCTCTCTCTCTCTCTCTCTCTCTCTCTCTCTGTTCCTGTATAGCAAGGGAAATGTACAATTTTCCCCACATATGAAGTCCTGTCAAAATATGCCTGGCAAAATGCGCCACTATCCACCATCCTCACCAAGTGCAAATCAATAAGACTTCCTGATCTTGGACTTTAATCCTCCAAAACTGTGAGTTAAATAAATTTCCTCTCCTTTTTTTCTACCTCAGATATTTTATTGTAGTAACAAATGCTGACTGACATGTTTAGGATAGAGGAGAATGTCAAGAATAGATAGGGTAAAACTTCAACTGTCATAGTAAGAAGTTTTTATTCCACAGATCTTTATAAACTGGAAAAGTATTTGAGAACATTGTACAAGGGATTAATATTACATGACTTGCATTTTAAATGAATTGGTCTGGTTGCCAAATGAAGTATACATGTTATGAAGACAAAAGAGGAAACAGGATTTGTTGGTAACTAATGTAATAATCCATGAAGAGTTAAAGGTAATATGAACTTAGATCAAACCACAGGGTTTTATAAAACTTTGTGTCAATTTTCGAGAGAAGGTTACATGGGCTTGATGTAATACCAGGGGGATAACATAAAGATCACCCTGGAATGTAATGTGTGTGTGTGTTTTTTTTTTTTTTTTTTTTTTTTAGATTACAACACTAAAGGCAGAGGCAACAATCAGAGGTAAGATTTTAGGATTTCTGACAAATTATTATAAGTAATTTGAATATATGTGCCCTGCAACTAGTTGTATATCCACATCTGAATTTTGGAAAACATTTAGGATAGAAATTTTAAAATGGAATTAGAAGACTATACAGGGTGTTGACAGCCATCCTATTAGATTAGATCACCTAGGGAGTTAACTATAGACAGAAGAGGAAGATCCCAAAGATTAAATTCTGGAGAATTCCAAAATTCAGAGTTTGATAAAAGTATGGGATATCTGATGAAGACTCTTACCTTGATCCAACATTATTCAGGCTCCTTGGGGCTTTCTTTTTGAATTTGCCTTGACCTTGCTCTCCATGTCCAATGTTTGGCCTCTCGTGGTCAGTTTTCACAAAAATCATCCCAAGCCATTTCAACAAGTATCCCCCCACCCTTGACATCTGAATTCCTTTTATATCTGAACAAGTTACTAAATCTCCTTGTATATTATATTTGATTGTAAGCCTTTGATCTGTTTTCCCAAAGAACTTTGTTGAGTTAATGTAGCAAGAATATTCCAACTCTTGATCTTTCCTCTTAGGGATTTTCCATCAAGTGACACCCCCAGTCTGCTCCTTAATTAATGATTCCCAGATATGTTTGCTGAATTAGGGATTTGGCATGATCTACTCTTATTGTCTTGAACAAATCTTAATCCTTTTCAAAAGTTCCACATTATTTTTATCTTTAATGATTCTGCAACTCAATATGAAGCAATCCATAAAGTTGAAAAAAATATAGAAAGTAAGTTTTGGGAGAATTAAATCTCGTAATCTAAACAAAGTAAACATTGCAGAAAATAAGGAGTGATTGATTTGTGTCATTATGCTACTGTTGGGGCAAGATCATCATTAAGGACTAGTGACCATCTAAAGTCATTTGTAACTTTGAACAGACCCTGAACTTATTGGGTATAAAATATTGTTTTGAATTTGATTCAGAGAAAATTATCCAGATGAATTGGAGACTGAAGAAAGAGAATTTCTTCACTAACGGAGATTTATCTAAAGTTGGAGCAGATACCCTTGTATGTGGAGAAGCACATGAAATTAAAGGAATATTTTGTTTGATTTATGACAAAATAAAGTACTGAAGAAAATTTTTATACTTGTGATTCAGTAGCATAAGTGAAATAATGGTAAGGCATGTGCAACACTATTGTAAGAGAGCTTAAGAAGGGAAGAGACTATAGGATCCCACGCACAGGGGCAGAGACATATTGAAATTACAAAAGAGCAGGAAAAATTCTTGGGTTTTAATTGTAAATTTGTCAGGCAAATTTATACGTGTATACCAGAGAGGAGCTTGGGAATTTTTTGTTGGGAGAATGTGTATATTGTTGAATAAAGTAAAGGCTAGGGGGAAAAAGAAGCAGGGAGCTGAAGACTGAAAAAACACTATGCCTATCAGTTTCAATATGGAAATACTATGGCTTCATATCTATCAAATGATATGATCATTACCTATCTTAAAATGAAAGGCTTTTAAACTATCACTTATAAAATTGAAAAAGTTAAAGAAGATAAAATGAAAAAAATGTAAAATCCTATAGTAGGAGCACAAACAAATTAAAAAGACGATAGCTTCCCATAATCTGCCTTCATAATTCACTTCAGTTCCATGTGATAAAAACTTCAGAATCAAATACTCCGATCTTCAAGGTGTTTGCTTAAAAAATAAGAATCCTATTGCAACTTGAGATTCATTATGCCACATTTTATCCAGTCAGAATTCTTAGAAACAGATTGTTTCTCCATTGTTCATCCATTATTCACCAGGAGAAGAGATTCCAATACTGGTAGATGCTAGCTCTCTTTGATCTTTCCACCTGTGGCTGGCTTAACCCAGCAGTTTTCATTCTCCTGTCTTAAGGGTTCCTGCTTTTTCCCCAAAAGGAAAAAAAATAAAGATACACAGAATCACTAATTGATATCAAATGGGAAAAAGACAAAGATGGAATCACTTTGTAGAATTATCCGGATTCTGAATTTCTGGCAGAAATAAATGAGAAATTTCTCTGTGAGATTGCATAGGGAGGATTTCTTTGCCTCCAGTGCATGAAAGTATGTGGTCCTTGATTCCAAATTCAGCTTTGAAACATGATTCTTTTATGAGAATAGAAGGAATAAACTTTAGGGAAAAAAACTGTGAATATTTACCTAATAAAAATTAATGAAATTAAATATAGATAGTACTGGAAAAATATTTCTTCTTGACCCTTTATAGGTTAAAGTATACTCTACCACCCAAACTCCTATACTGAGGTCTTTCATTGCTAGTACTTTAGAATGTGACCTTACTGGGAGTAGAATCTTCATCTACTGAAATAATCAAGTTCAGTGAGTTCTTTGGGGTAGGTACAAATGCATTGTGTACTTATATGTACTTATAAAAAGAGGCAATTTATATGCATTAATGAATACAGAGAAGATGATTGAAAGCAGAGAAAAGACTGCCCTCTGTGAGTCAAGGAGACTAGAGTACATTTCTCCACAGCACTCAGTACCTTTATTTTAGACTTTTAGCATCCTGAATTGTTAGACAATACATTTCTGTTGCTTAAGATGACTGTGGTAATTTGTCATATTAGCCTTAGCAAACTGGCAAAGGAAATATTTAGTTTTTAGTTGACAAACATTTGTTTGCTTTTCACTTCATACAAAGTATAATCTGATGCAGTAGAGATAATAGTTTTCTAGCATATATGAATAATATATGAAGTTCCACCAGTTATTTAGAAAATATATATAATAGGTAATCTGAATATAAATCAGTACTGAATTTAGAAATCCAAAAGATTTCAGAGTCTTAGAGCTAGAGAGACATTTTTTAAATTAAGTTTTTTAATTTCAAATTTTTGGAAGGAAATGGTTTCTGTTGTCATCTGTATGAAAGTACTGTAAGAATGCAATAGAATGAATTCTAAATAGTTTTTTAAATTCCCTTTATTATAAAATATTACCTACTTTTTAAACCTACAGTGAAAGCAATACATAACACCTTATACATTCAATAAATTAATGTATTAACTTAACAGTAAATAGTTCAATTTAATGGTTTATAATCTGAACACTTTGCTTTGGAACAATTTTATCCAAATATTCTGAATATTTTATTTATACCTTCCTACATTCCCAACTACTTTTGTATCTTTATTCTTTTAATTGATTTAGTAACTCCTTCATTTGTTTATGTATTCAACAAATGAACAACTGCTCACTAGAATTTGGCTATTATGGTATTTTATATTTTCCTCATATACTTTTTAAAAATCTAGACAATAATATGTGCATGCAGGTTGTTTATATACCTTAGCTCTGTATTATATGATGTGTATGCACAGTGAAGTGTTTGAATTTACCATACATTTTACATTTTGCCTTTCAATATTTAGGCTTAAAAAAAAGTTAAGTTGATTACAGACTCTTTAGTGTTCTGTATGAACATTATCAGAATATTATTCAGATTCATTGTATAATTTTACATACACACAATTAGAAAAATATTCAGTTAACATTCATAGTTGCCAGCATCAGTTAACATATTTTAATTAGATTTGTGTGAAAAGTATTAGTCATTATTTTAGCTCATGTTTATTTTATTACTTTTAGTTTGAATATTTTTTGATAACTAATTCATAATTATACATTATCTTTTTGTTAATTATACATTTATGAACCTTACCTGTCCATTTAATGGAATCACAGTTGTTTTCTTCTTTATATTGTTTCTTTATTTGATGATATGTTGTTCTCTTGACATTTTTCATGACAAAAATTTTTAATCATGGATTTTACCAATGATTTTTAAAACTCTACCTTAACTTTCCAGTTAACTAAATTAATTCTATTTACATAGAATGAGTTGTTTTTTCCACTTTGGTGGATATCCTATCAGTAGGTCTTTTCATGTTCTTTTTTGTATTTTGAGTGTTTATGTTTAGTGTATGTTGTCTTCTTATTTACTGCTCCCATTACACTGGCTTATTGTAGTTGTATCTAATGGTGGGATTTGTTGTTACAAATTTTTGTCATCTTTAAGAGATTTGTACATGTGAATTTAGAAACATTCCTATGTTTGGATTTTGTTTTTCAGTTTGTCAAGGGGATGGTGCATTATATTTGCTCTGGTTCAATTTTCACAGAGCTGTTTCCTGAAATTCAGATTTTTGCAGTAGTAAGTAGTCTGGTATTTCTTCAGTTACTGTTTTCTCTACTCACAGCCCAAGTAGGGGTCCTGTGTCCATGACACATTCCTAGGACAAAGGGTATCTCTACTTCTGAATTAAGAGATGGAAATTCTCTTCTTCCCTCAGGCTTTGTGCAGAAAGCCCACTTCCATTGAATATAGATAGATAGATAGATAGATAGATAGATAGATAGATAGATAGAGTGTGTGTGTGTGTGTGATCACACACACACATACACATATATATTCATTTTTATGTGGTGCTGAGGATCCAACCCAGTGCCTCATGTGTGCTAGGCAAGTGCTCTACCACTGAGCCACAATCCCAGACCTCACAGACCACTTCTGTGGCTTTCACTGTGTGTGTCAATTCCTGGATTTAACTGTTCTACCCTCTGTATTGCTATTTTACAGCAAAGTAATTTACTATTTCTATAAGTATTTACAGTTGTATGAGTCTCAAAAAGTATGAACCAACTGCATTAAAGGCTCCTTAGTATTTATACTTATTTTATTCTATTTTGTTTCACAATAATTGAGTAGGTTGGCTGATGTAATATTGAGCTCTTTATTTGCTATTTGAGTAAAGAAAGACAACTTTTTAATGTTGAAATATAATAATTTCAAGTGATTGTATAAAATTTCTGATACATTGTTGAAATCATATTTTGTTCATGTAAATGAGAATAAATTGACTGAAAATAGTGATTTAAATATATATGTAAATTTTATTATATAAATATAAGAAAGCAAGCAAATGAATATTTGGTAAATCAGAAAATATCTTGTATGACCTAATATGGTATGCTATCATTTTACTAGATTAAAGTAAATATGAATTGTATATAATAAATTTTTCACTTACAAGGGTGTACGTTACACTCAGAAAATTCTTAGAGACCACCTGTACCAACTGGACACTAATTGTGTTGCTGAGAGAATAGTTTAACCGTGTATAATGATTATAGCAATAAGTTAATGATCTAATTATAACCACACCAATAATTTTATAGTGCCATTAAGTGAATATACTTATTCAAGGTTCATGAAAGACAGCAAGTTTTAATAAGTAAGAAAAAAAGAAATTTTTTTTCTTATAGGGTTTTTATATTAAATTGAAATGAACAGGAAGCATTATTAATTAAAATGGAAATAAAAAGAGCTAAAATAGAAACAATTTTGTGCCTCACATTTAATATATATTAATTTTGAGTATATAGTGTGTTATTGAAATATGACTGTAAACTAATAAAAAAATATGAAAATATTTAGAAGACCACCTTGTATATTAATATGAAAGCATAACATCAATTTCCAATACCTGGAGAAAAAATTATTTTTTGTCTTTTCCAAAATCTATTTTACTTGCAATAGATGCATAATAATTTCACATAATTATGGTTTATAGGGTGATGTTTCCTTATATGTGTACAATGTGTAATGATGTCCTCTGGTTTCTTGGCCTTTCTATTATTTCATACATTTATCATTTGTTTGTGTTGGGAACATTCCAAATACATCTACTAGCTGTCTTAAAATAATCAGTTAGTTGTTGTTGGCATAATTACCCTACTGTACATCAGACATTATCCATTCTATTCAATTGTACTCCTTGTACTTAGTAACCAAGCATTCTCCTTCCTCTCTCCTCCCACCCCTGCCCAGGATCTGGTAACTCTGTTTCTATTCTCTACTTCTTTAAAGTCTAACTTTTAGCCTCTGAATGTGAGAGTAGTATTTGGTCTTTTGTGCCCCAATTATTTTACTTCCAATAATGTTGTTTAGTTCCATCCATGTTGCTGAAAAATTCAGAATTTCAGTCCTTTTATGAATGAATCATATTTCATTGTATTTTTATCTTACAGTTTCTTTATCCATTCATTCATTCATTGATGGTAACCTGGACTAATTCTCTATCTTGGCAATATGAAAAGCCCTGCAGTAAATTCTAAGTGCAGATCTCTCTTCAAAATACTGATTTTAGTTCCTTTGGTAATATACCTAGTAGTGCATATGCTGGACCCTATGGCTGTTCCATTTCTAGACTTTGGAGAAAAGAAATTCTGTTTCCAAAATTGAAAGCATTCCCACCAGGAGTATGTGATAGTTACCTTTCTTTGCATCCTCATTGTAACTTTCTGTTGTTTTTTTTTTTTCTTTCTTTTTGATAATCACTATTCTAAAGAGAGTGAGATTATTGTGGCCTTTATTTGCTTTTCCTGGTGCTTGTGATATAGAGTAGTTTTTATATACTCTTTGGCCATTTGCATGAATGTCTTAAAAATGTCAGTTCAGGTCATTTTCAATCAGATAGTTTATATATTTTTGTTTTCTCGAGCTATTTGTGCTCTTTAAGTATTTGGAAATTAATCCATTTTAAAATACATATTTGGAGAATATTTTCTTCTTTTCTCTGTGCCATCTGTTCGCTCTGCTGATCCTTTTATTTTGATATACTGAAGCTTTTGGTTTGATGTAATTCCATTTAAGTCTGTGACTCATTTTTTTAGTTGATTTTTATATATGACCAAAGATAGAGTCTAGTTTGTTTCTGATACATGTAGATGTCCAGTTTTCCCAGCATCATTTATTGAAGAAACTTTCCTTTCTCTAATGTATATTCTTGATGCATTTGTTAAAATAAGTGGACTGATTAAGAACATGGATTTATTTTTTGGTTTTCTAATATGTCATATAGGTCTGTGTTTATTTTATGCTAATTCCATGCTCTTTGATTACTATAGCTTTGTAGTATATTTTGAAGTCAGGTGTCATAAATACCTCCAGTTTTGTATGTTTTGCTCAAGATTGGTTTGACATTTCAGGGTATTATTTTTTGATCCTCTAAATATTTTTTTTTATTTTTTGTAGTTGTAGTTTCATACAATACCTTTACTTTATTTATTTGTTTGTTTGTTTTGTTTGTTTGTTTTCATGTGGTGCTGAGGATCGAACCCAGGACCTTGCACTTTCGAGGTCAGCACTCTACTGCTGAGCCAAAACCCAAGCCCCTGACTCTGTAAATATTTAAGGATTGTCTTTTTCCCCTAGTTATGTGAAGAAGGTCATTGGTATTTTGATAAAAATGCATTAAATCTATAGACACATTGGGTGGTATGCATTTTAACAAACATGAATTCTTCTTATCCATAAACTGGCATATATTTACTTTTTTTAAAGATTTTTATTGTATTTTTTTTATTTTTTTATTGGTTGTTCAAAACATTACAAAGCTCTTGACATATTATATTTAATAACCCACTTGAATCTAATGTATGAAATATTTACTTTCATCCTATTTTTGACCTCTTGTTTCTTTCCTCAGTGTTTTGTAGTTTCCTGTGTAGATATTATTCTCTCCCTTGATTAAAGTTATTCCTTCATATTTTGTTTTGATTTAATATCCATTACACCTGATATAAGTATTGGTACATCTATATACTTTCGGTTTCTGTTTGTCTTGTAACTTTTTATATCTTCACTTTCAGTGTGTATTTATATTTTCTAATGAAGTAACTTTCTTGAAACCTGAATATCATTGGATATTGTTTTTTATCCATTCAGCAAGTTTTTGACTTAAATTGGGAACTTAATATTTTTCAGTTCAAGATTACTACCAATACCTACAGACATAGTCCTGTCCTTTGGAGGGATTATTTTCTTATTGTTCAATGTTTCCTTTTCCCCTGTCTTCCTGTCGTCTTGTTCATGTTTGTGGTTGGATGGTTTTCAACATTGATGATTGATTCTCTTCTCTTTTTCTTTTGTGTTTCTGCTCTAGCAGTGAGGTTGGTATTTTTATGCATATCCTTAACTGCAGTTATCATCTTTCCCTTGTAATGTAGTACTCCCTTGAGCTTTTATGGTAAGGAATTCCCTTTGTTTTTGCTTGTCTTGAAAACCCATTATATCTTTTTCATTTCTGGAGGAAAGCTTTGCTAGAAATGGTAATCTTGGGTATCTGTTTTTTGTTTTTGATTTTGTGCTTCATTTAGGACTTTGAATGCATCACCCCATTGTCTTCTGGCCTATAAAAATTTCTGCTAAAATGTGAGCTACTAGTCTCATGAAGATTTCCTAGGTGTTGCTTGATGTTTTTAAATAATTCTTTTCATCTTGTACTTTTGACAGTTTGACAATATTATGCCTCTGAGAGGATTTTTTTGGGGGGTGAATCTACTATAGGTTCTCTGAACTTTCTAGACCTATGAGTCATCTTCTTTCCATAATTTGCATTTTTTTGTACATAGTTTCATTTTGAATGATTTTTTTTCCTTCTCTTCTTCTTCTGGAACATATGTAATGCAAATATTTGCTCACTTATTGATGGCCCATAGTTCTTGAAGGCTTTCTTTATTCTTTTGTTATTATTATTATTATTTTTCTGACAAGATTATTTCAGAAGAGTGTCTTTCAGCTTACAAATGCCTTATAACTATTCTGTGGTAGAAGCTCTCAATTTTGTCTATTATTTTATTTATTGAGTTTCCTTTTTAGTTCCAATATTTGGTTCTTTTTTATGATTTCAATCCCTTTCCTGGATTTCTTATTCACATCAGGAATTACATTGAATTGTCTGTCTATATTATCTTACATCTGACTGTTTTCTTAAAATCCTCCTAAATCATATTTCCATGAGTTTATCATTTTTCCTTTCTTTGTGATCTGTTGCTATGCTCCTTTTAAGGTATAATGTTACCTTGTTTTCTCATGCTTCCTATGTCCCTATGTTGGTATTTGTGCATCTGATATCTCAGTTGTCTCTGCTACTTATGTAGGGTAGCTTTTAAAATAAGACCTTGTTCCTGGCAATGTGCCCCAGGCTGTCACTTGAATGTGATACATTGGTTAGGGTTCCAGGTGGGTAATTTAGTGTAGTATCTGTGTAGTTTATTCAGTTGTAATCAATGTCATCAATAATTGTGGATATCCAAGTGTCCTAGGTTGCAGGAATTATGAAATTGCACCTCCAGTTTGGATGTTACTCTTGATTGACATGACACATTACCTGGCAGCTGTGGGCATAGTGCACTCAGCTCTGGGTGTGGAGTACATGTCAGTTATTATGAGTTGCTTGATGGTGACATTTTCTTGTTAGGCCAGGGTAGGGACAGTTCAGAGTTCCCAACAGAATAATATAGTGTCTATTCATGTCTGAGAGCTACACAGTAGGCTTTACTACTGTACCCAGACAGGGCACAGGAGTACACAGATGACTTCATGGGACCTCCAGAGACTGATCACAGTAACTGCCTGTCCCCTTCATGATCTGGTGTTAAGTGGTGAGGGATTCCCATCTTTTTCTTAGGATCTCACCATTTAAAACTTCTGAGAATGGGGTTGAAAATGGTCATGGGGCTACAGGAAGATAGATATGGCTGTATGGTTAATTTCCAGGGACATGAGCAGAACAGGTCACTCAGGTAGGCTGCTCAGACACTTCCTGTGGTTGTGGGTTCTTGGATAAATCCATCTGTTTTGTAAGAGCTTTGGAAGGCTCAGCCACTCAGACCTGACTGCCTGGCTATTTCCCTGAGCTGAGGGTGGAGAGGCAGATCCTCCCAGCTTTTAGCAGTGAGAGGTTGGCTGAGACCACTGTCCTCTTCCAGGTTATCAAGAGGATGGCATCTATTTGTTTTCTGGGGATGTGTGCAGGCTAAGCTACTTAGGAGGGCTTCCTTGTTATATCTTGAGGGCATGGGAGGTTGGGCAGGGCTCCCTGGCTAGTTCATAAGTCTAGGTTGACTGAGCTGTTAGAGGCACCTGCCTGGCGACCTCTAAGACCTAGGATGGATAGTGTCAAGATGGCACTTTTAAGCAGGAGGCTGAGTGGAGAAGGATACAGTATTGGCTAGGATTTTTCTCTGGGGCAATGCAACCATGTGTTAACCTTGCAACTCCTCAAAGTGGGCTCAGACTCCATATCTTTACACTTGCTAACTTCTTAAACTCTATTTTCTTCTACACCCTCATTCTTCTTGAGTGAAGAATATTTACCCTCTTTGATGGTCTAAATGTGAATGTTCCCCACCAATTGATAATTTGAAGTCCTGTCTCTCAGTATGGTGGTATTTGCAGGGGGTCCTCAGGAAGTTTAGATTAAATCATGAGGATGTGTCCCTCTTGATGAAATAAGTGTCTTCATAAGAAAAGGAAGAGTCATTGATGGAGGAAGGGAGGGAGGGAGAGAGAAAGAATGAAAGGGAGAGAGGGATTTTGCAGCAACCTAGGAATGACCACACAGTGAAAAGGCAATTGTATGCAAGCCAAGTGGAGAGCCCTCAACAGACTGAATCTGGTGGCAACCTGATCTTGTGCATCCCTTCCTTCAGAAATCTGAGAAACTCTGCTACGTAAGCCACCCACACAATAGTGTTTTATAGCAGCCCCAGATGTGCTTCACAAAGGATATTTCTTTCATAGATAGCTACTCAGTCATATTGATTGACATTAAAGGACTGAATTAAAAGAAACACATTTTATGTTAATGGAATTTAAGTCATATTTTACTTTGATATATGAAATAACATTTTTATGGAAACCATGTTTCTTTTAAATAGCACATTGAGCTGGAAAGTTAAAGAAACTTCTGAATCCTAGTGGTTAAAATTAAAAAAGAAATTTATTTTCCTAAGAAATCAAAAGAATTGTGAGTAGGAGAATTTAGGATGTTTAGATGTTTCATAGGAATTTAGGATGTTTAGATGTTTCATACTGAGCAATTCTTTTAGCTTTCAGATTATGGTTTTCCAAATCTGTTTTTCCTGCTATGTTTTATACCCTTCATAATTTTGTATAGAAATTATTTCTGGGTAATGTTGCATTTTAATTTCTATAATTTATACAAATTTGTTATTCAAGTTTTAATTAATCCACAAATATTTTATATTTAATTTGTTGTTAAACAAAACATGAAAGACATTTATTATTTTGAATGAGATATAATTATATAAGCAAAATATTAACCAAAAGTTAAAAATAGAGTAGTTTCACATTTTAGAAAACTTAATTGCATTATAAATATATATATATAAATGCATATATATATATATTAAATGCTTTATAAATAAATATATATATATATTTATAATGCATTTAATATATATAAATGCATATATATATTAAATGCATTATAAATATATATATATAAAATGCATTATAAATATATATATATTTATAATGCATTTAAGTTTTCTAAAATATATATATATTATAAAAAGTATATATATATGAATGCATATATATATATATTTTAAATGCTTTTTTTTTCTCTCTATTGTCTTATTTCTCCCTGTCTACTAACTATGCAATTGTCTTATCCAGGGGTAGGTGTCCAGTGTGAGATCTTAGGTGGCAGCCAGGGCTTTTGCCCTGGGATTATTGTGGGGATGACTCAGTTACAGCCCCAGGCCCTGAGAGGCTGAGTGAAATCCAGGTGTAGGCCCTTTGGGTATGTGCAGGCCTCTCTAGACCACCTTCCCAGGCAAAGTTAGTAATCACTTATTTTATTCAGCCATCTCCCTTGAAGAGGTAGAGGGGTAAGGAAAAGGTGATTCCTAGCCCCTGATTTTTGAGTAGTGAACATGATGCTGGTCCTGGATCTCATTGGGCAATATATTTCTTTCTTATTGTCAGGACTTGAACTCCCAGTTGCCCTTGGCTGGATCCAAAGTCCAGATACAGCTTTAACCCTGATCATGTTCTCCATTCATATTCCATTCCTGTGAATATTTTTTAGGGATATTTCTTCTTTGTTAAGTGTGGCTTTTTCGTTTTTTTCTAATATTGTGTCTATCATTGCTCTATATTGGAAGCTCCTAGACTATCAATGCTGTTTCACTTGTGTATCTATTTTGCTATAACCATTAATTATTGTAGCTTACATTGTGTATTCTGGGACTGCTCTAATGATTTTCTCTAATCACTTTCTCAAAGCTGGATCAGGCAGGAGAAAGCTCTATAGAAGTTACTGAAGTTGAGAACTGAAGAAGTGGTATAATGCTCCCTTCCACCGCCCACCACAGGTCATGTGAGAGGAGCCCTGGGGTGGCAGCACTAGGAGGGGATTCTGCTTCGAAGCTTCATGCCAATCTATCATCATGAACTCTCAAGCCAAGGTAGATCCAGCACCTGGAAGTGACCTGGTTTTTGGACGAATGTCTAGAAGTTATATGTGTGATAGACTCCTCTCCCTCAGAAAACAATGGTGCACTGGAAAACCAGCATGCATCCAAGGCAATGTGTAGTTATGTTTCTAGAGTAAACTGTCCAATGTCCACTTTGATCCTGTCAACAGTTGCTTCTAGATGAAGGCGGGGCACATGCATGGTCCCAGCTGACTCCCTTCTGCTGAACTAGGCTATTTCCCAGTGGCACAGGCAAGGTACTATAGACAGGAACTGCATATGAAGCAGGATCTCCTTTAAAATACACAGTAGTCATCTTTTATCCATTGGGGAAGACATTCCAGGATCCAGTGGACCTCTGAAGGGTAACAAATGCTCTATATATTTGTGTTTTGTATACTGTACATATATACCTGTTATGAAATTTATTAGTTAAGCACAATAAAAAATAATAAAACAATTTTAACAACATACTGTAATAAAAGATACTTAAAACTTACAGATTTTTTTATTTCTGGGATTTTCTACTTAGTATTTTTGGGCTGTGGTTGACCATGGGTAACTGAAAATGTGAAATCAAAACTGGAGAAATGGGGCACCTACTGTAAACAGAGCAAAGCCCTGTCCTGGGAGGCCTCCTTCTTCCTGGCTGTGAATTCAGGAGCATGAACAACAGCGTCCACCCTCACCCTGTGGCCCTGGCTCCCCTTTGCCAGGGGTGGGGCCTGTGGTCAACCCAGTGGGGTTGAGAAGCAGTGTTCTCTACCACCAGACATACTGGGCAACCCGCTCAGCCAGACTGTCTCCTGGGTGTCTGTGAAAGTTTGTCCCAGAAACCAGTTCTTCCTGGAACTGGGTGTCATTTCAGGACAGAGAATGCCAGGAGTGTAACTTGGCCCTGAAGTAAAGGAGAGCCTTCCAATCTTGCATGAGATAGCAGATTGCTTGGGTTTTGGCTTGAGCTGGGGCTGGTAGTTCCTGGGGAAATTCAGGCAGCTCCACCAGGGGGAGCCTTTTCCATATCTTGGATTTATGGGGCTCCACTCAGCTTCTGAGTATGAGTGTGTGTGGTGTGCACATCTCAGTTTTTCTGTGATTACAGTACAGAAGCATGACTCAACTTTCCTAATTGATATATTCAACTTAATTTGCTGCCATGGCTTGGGTTCTATCATGCTTCAGATTTACTTGTGACTGTGGTTATATGTAACATTGCAGCCACCCACAACAATGTGGGGTGGGGAGAAATGAGAGTGATAAACTTTCACTCCCCAAATGTCACTCAGTCGGTTTCATCTCATAACCAGGCCATGAGCTCATCCTGAAGTTGAGAGACCCATACAGTGGAGGAGGGGGGCATGGGAGGTGGATTGTGAGTGCTTGATGTCCGGATTAACTCCATTGCCCTCCAGTAGGATGGGAGAACTCAGACCAGCCATTAATTCCACATCCTGCTCTTGCCAGGTGCCCTAGAAATGTAGGTAACTCTGCCTGTGATGTATGGTTCTGGGCCTGCTCTGGGAAGATATGGTCTGGCTGAGCAGAGGGTGGCCACATATGAGGATGGAAGGAGCTGATCCAGGTATAGAAGGGCAGGGGAGGAAGTTCAGGGGAAGAGGGCACCATGAGGACTGCAGAGAGGCTGAGCAGGGTGAGCCAGGGTGCAGCGCCATGACAGTCTCATGCATCACCTTTTTCACTGGTTCCCTTAAAATGTGCCCCTCGAACAGCCTCTGCCACCCCTACCTGGGTCTCAGTGCTGGGGGTGATGGTGTTAGAAGAAATCAAGACTGAGGAAATTTCAGGATGGTGGGGCTGAGAATTCCCTGGTGCAGGTTGAGAAAATGCTAAGCTTTTCTAGAAAAAGTACAGTGTTCAACATAGTGCTGCTCACGTTGAGATGATACAAGAGATGGGATCTTCTGTGGCACTTGTAGAGAGCAGAAGAGATAACAAGTTCTCTGGGCATTCTTTCTTTTTTTTTTTTTGGTACTGGGGATTGAACCCAGGGGTTCTTAGCCTCTGAGCAACATTCCCAGCCCTTTTTATTTTTTATTTTAGGATAAGGTCTTGTTAAGTTGCTTAGGGCCTTGATAAGTTTCTAAGGCTGGCCTTGAACTTGCAATCCTACCTCATCCTCCTTAGTTGCTGGGATAATTGGTAATGTGTCACTGTGCCCAGCCTAGCTCTCAATCTTATGGGTTTAACAGCAATACCAGAAAATTAGGAGTTAAAAAGTGAGCCAGTCTTCAAGGCTGTAAACTAAGATAACATGCCAAGAGGTGGGAGGCTGAGAAATCAGCTCAGCCTTTTGAGACTATGTGGTCAGCAGAAATGCCAAGAAGTAGTGGCAGACAGGACAAGGTCACTAAAATCAGACCCACTGAGACAGGACAATAGTCTGCTCTGTTCTGAAAATAGCATTAGAGACTTTCCTAGATTATAAGGGGCAGGTTCCTGGTGGAGAGGGGCAAACACAGGTGTAGAACACACCATGTTATCGTTTGGCCATGAAGTGTCCCCCAAAGACTTGATTCCTAAGGCAGCCATGTTCAGAAATGGGGGCTTTTAGGAGATGATTGAATTGTGAGAGCTGTAACCTCATCAGTGGATTAATCCATTTGATGGATTAAAATTTAAAAGGCTTATTGAGTCATAATGGAAACTGGAAGAGGTGTGGCCTAGTTGAAGAACATAGGTCACTGGGGTCAAGCTCTGAAAGGGTATTTCTTGTCCCCAGCCCAGTCTACTCTCTCTGCTTTCTGACTGCCATGACCTGGGCACCTTTCTGCCACCACACCCTTCTGCCCTGACGTTCTGCCTCATTCAGGCCCAGAACAATGGAGCCAGCTGACCACGAACTGAAACCATGAGCCAAAGTCAATCTTTCCTCCTTTAAATTGTTTATGTCAAATATTTTAGTTACAGTGACGAAAAGCTGAGTAATGCACACCCCAAGGTGGAGACTTGAGATGGGAATGAGATGTGTATTGTGTAAAGAGATGTGACGAAGAAGAGAGCAGTGCAACTAAAATTCCCATCTCCATGTGACCACATCAAGAGATGGAGTCCCTGCTGGTCCTGTAGTTGCTAGAAAAGATGTACACCTTAGCAGGGCATGGTGGCACATGCCTGTAATCCCAGTGACTTGGGAGGTTGAGGCAAGAGGATCACAAGTTCAAAGCTAGCTTCAGTAATTTAGCAAGGCCCTAAGCAACTTAGCAAGACTCTGTCTCAAAATAAAACACAAAAAGGGCCAGGAATGTGGCTTAGTGGTTAAGCCCCGCTGGGTTTAATCCCCAGTATCAAAAAAAAAAAAAAGTATTCCTTCGTCCTTTGAGCCAGCCTGACCCTCTCCATTGGTACTGTGTCTTCCTTCTGGTTCAAGCTAGTCCCCCTACCCACTGCCATGAAGCCTTGACTATGCTTAAATTCTTTCTGGGTTCAGTTTTGTTTCTAATGTCTGGACCCAAGGATCTGAGTCTAGTAACAACAATGCAGAGACCTAAAGACCAAAGGACCCATGGGATCCATGTATAGAGCTGACACCTCCTCCTCTACATCTAGATTCAACTTGGTCAGGAATAAAGGTGACAAGGAGAACCCTCAAACACTGGGCACTTACTAGAGAGACTCTTTTAGATAGAAAAGAATGTTTAAAAGTTATTCAAAAGGCTGTGATTGTAGCTCAGTGGTGAGCGCTTGCTTAGCATGTGTGAAGCACTGGATGTGATCCTCAGCACCACATAAAAATAAATAAATAAAGGGATTGGGTCCATCCAGAACTCTAAAATTTTTTTTAAAACTTCGAGGGCTGGGGATGTAGCTCAGTGGTAGAGTACTTGCCTGCCACTTGCACAGGGGGGTTCAGTCATTCCCCAATACCATTAAAAAAAAGGCTGAAATACCTATAATTAATAGGTATTATTACTATTGCCACCCCAGCAGCAGTAGGGATGAGAAGACTTGAAAACTAAAGATCTCCCTTTTTTATTTCCTCAGAGTCTAGTGTTTTAAGTTTCAACTCTACTATAAAGACCTTTGTGCCGAGGTTGCTGGGATAAAGAATTCTGGAAGATCTCCCCATGCTCATGATTGAATTGAGTTTGACTCCACAGCATGTCACAATTCTTGATTTTTCCAAGTCATCTCTGTTTAGTATCCATCCGCCACATGGGCAGGATATGTAACCGCAGTTTTGTTGGCAGCCTTAGACAGCCTCCAGTCGTCTCAGACATAAAATTGAGAGAAAAGAAGCTAGATGCACAAAAACTCATGTTACATATTTTTCCTTCCTTCCTTCCTTCCTTCCTTCCTTCCTTCCTTCCTTCCTTCCTTCCTTCCTTCCTTCCTTCCTTCTTTCTTTCCCTCCCTCCCTCCCTCTCTCTCTTTCTTTTGTACCAGGGATTGAACCCAGGGGCACTTAACCATTGAGCCACTTCCCCAGGCTTTTTTATTTTTAGATAGGGTCTTGCTAAATGTCCTTAATAATTTTGCTGAGGCTGGCCTCGAACTTGCAATCTTCCTGCCTCGGTCTCCAGAGTTGCTGGGATTACAGATGTGTGCCATTATGATTTGTTTTTATGAAGCTCAAGTTCAGAAAAAAAAAACTGTAGAATTTACATCTTTGAAAAATAAAATACAGAATGGATTGAGGGTGGTGGTAAAGGTCTTATATTATCTCAGCACCCACCATACTCTGTGCCCTCAACAATAGTTCTCTGCTCTTGTCTCTTGGGGGTGATGGTGATGGTGTGGAATTTAAATTATGGATGTTCTGCTCTTTCTGTGACACCTTCCTTGAGTCAAAATTCTTTTCAATCACCATTGTATAGCTTCTTGAATTGTTCTCATGCAGTTTTCAGTTTCTGCAAAAACTGAAATGGAATAGACGATATGATTTTTACAATGTGATAAGATGGTTAACTTTATACATCAACCTGTGTGACAGGTTGCCCAGATTAATGTTAATTCTGGGTATGTCTCTGAGGATGTTTCTAGATGAGATTAGCATTTGAATCTGTATATTTAGTAGACTGCACCCCAATGTTGGTGGTCATTATCTAATCTGTGTGAGGGTCTGAACAGGATAAAATGTCAGAGGAAGAAGAATCCCCTTTTCTTATTGCCTGCTTGGGCTGGAACATCCATCTTCTCCCACCCTTGGACTAAGACTTGCACTGTTAGCTCCCCTGGTTCTTTCTTAGGCCTTTGGATTTAGAAAGTTCAGCCTTCCTGGGTCTCCAGCTTGTAGGTGGAAGATTGTGGGACTTTCCAGCTTCCACGTTTGTATAAGCCTATTCCTTTCCTCATTCTATCCATCCATCCATTCCTATTGGTTCAGTTTCTCTAGAGAATCCTGATTAAAACATGGTACTGGTTTGGATAAGTGTTCCCCAAAAGCCTGTGTGCTAAAGGTTTGGTCTTGAGGGTAGTACTATTGGGAGGTGATGGAAACTTTGAGAGGTGTGGCCTAGTGGGAAGTCCTCAGGTCACAGAGGTGTGCCCTTGAAGGGTACTGTGAGGCTCCAGTCCCATTTCCTTTTTTCTTTGCTTCCTGGCTTGTGATATGAGTTTTCTCTGCCATGTAATTCTGCCATAATGTACTGCTGCTGTGGGCTGCTCACATCAACCCCTATGAGCAGTTTAAGGTTTTCCTTGTATCTTGCCCAGAGTCACCAAGTTTCATAGATGTTATTGTTGAGGTGAGCCTCAATCCACCAATGAATCACCTGCAGGAAGAGAGCTAATTCTATTCATTTTAGGAGATTAAAGATGGCCACAGGTCCTTTGCTACTTCTCCCATTGAGATGAAGGGGGGCCCTTGGATCTGGGGAGCTCTGGCTGGTTGATCAAGAAAAATTGGTGGAAGTGATGCTGTGCCAGTCTTTAGCCCAGCTCCAAAAGCAACTTCCACCTCCTGTCCTTTGGGCCATCCTATGGGAGCCTGAGTTGCCATGTAAGAAGTTTGAATTTCCTGAAATTGCCATGCTGGAGTGGCCACATGCAGCACTCTGGCAAACCACTTAGTAGAGCCTGGTTGTCCTCAAAAAAGTGACAAAAAATGCAAGAGAAACTGTCTTATACTTAGACCAGGCATCTGCCTGCTGATGCCATGGATTGACCCCCACAGATTGTGCCATTTCCACTACAGCCAGCCCTGTGTAAGAAAGTGTGTTTCCCTTCGGCCTCATTCATGCTCTGTGAGTCAAACTTTTGGATTCTTACCAACCAGCAAAAGACTTCAGTGCATTTAGCATAGATGCACTTAGATTAATTCTCCCTCCTGCATTTCTTATAGAATATCCTCAGTCTTTTCTTCTATGTCAGATACTTTAATTAGCTTCTAATCATACAGGGTGCCATTTCTTTTTTTTAAGAGAGAGGGAGAGAACAAGAGAGAGAGAGAGAATTTTTTTAATATTTATTTTTTAGTTATCGGCGGATACAACATCTTTGTTTGTATGTGGTGCTGAGGATGCCAGGCGAGTGTGCTACCACTTGAGCCACATCCCCAGCCCCACAGGGTGCCATTTTGATATTCCCTTTATTGTCATCACAGCATGAAAGGTTTCTGCCAGGGTAGGTAGGTTGAGTGACTGTGGTTCCATATTGGTTATTGTAATAAAATCAACAGATCCTCGTGGCTTGAGTTGTTTTAGATGAGATCAGCTTCGGTTTAAAGGCTCATCTTGTTATTCTTTGTATTATTCTTTGTTTCTGTTATAAAGATTCTTTTACAAATATTCTTTTGTATTTATTTAATGTTTATTAACAAATTATTTTATTTCCAGAAAGCCTGAGCCTTCCTGAACAGAATGGAAATATGAAAAGAAAGAGAAGCTGGGTGTGAGGGCAAATGCCTTGTAGTCCCAATCACTCAGGAGGCAAGTTCAAGGCAACTTAGGGAGACCCTGTCTCTAATAAAATAAACAAACAAACAAACGAATGAATGAATAAAAACGGCTGGGGATGTAGAGAGTACCTCTGAATTTAATCCCTAGTGCTGAAAAAAGAAAAGAAATAAAAAACAGAAGACCTTTATCACAGCCATGTCTTCGCAGTTCCTCTTCAAGTAGGCTGTCTGTTGTGCTATTTAGAATATGCTGTGAGGTCTTCTGCTGCTATATTTGAATACTACAAATTGGGTAATTTATAGGAGGAATTTGTTTTACAGTTCTGGAGGCTGGGGAGTCCAATGTTGAAGGGCACATCTGCTGAGAGACTTCTTGCTGGCAGGGACTCTCATCAGAGTCCTGAGGCAAAGCAGGGCACTTGGTGCTCAGAAGAACAAGGCAACTAGAAAAAGCTCACTTGTATAGAAAAGCTACTCCTGTGATATCCCATTAATCCTTTAACCCAGAGCTGAACCCTTACCATCTAACTACCTCCCAGGCTTCTTGGGCTTCAGGTACCCAGGTGTCTTTTTTGGAACCATCATCCTAGTGTAAGTCCTCCCATCTTCAGAGTGATCACTTGGTCCACTCTCCACTCCAGTCCAATTTGAGTCCATGATATTCTCATTGTTAAGGTCCCGAGGTCTTCTGAAGGCATGGATTTCTCTGCATGCCCACACATTTGAGTGTAGGAATATTTGTGGATTCTGGAATCCATGTGTGGGTGATACAGTTCAGTGGTATTGCACTTGCCTGGAGTCCAGGTATCGGGGTACAGCTTCCTGAGGGGCCCCAGGAACAACTGTTCACCTCTGAGGCCTTACCAGCCCTTGAGTTGCCTCCTGCTGAGGAATGTCTCAGCCCCATGAAGGATCCACCTACCTCACCTGATTTCCAGTCCAGGACACTCTTTCTCCCTATCTGCCTTCAAAGGTCCTGGGCTCCTCGAGACACTCCCCAATACACCTGCAATCCTCTCAAGGAACTCCAGCCTCCAGCAAATAAAAGTCTGAAAAGGAAATTTGTCTGAAAGGAACCTCTGAGCTCAGGGTTCCCTGAACAGAGAGAATCCAAAGTCCTTTGTCTAGGCTTGGAAGTGGAGAGTGGTATGCAAAGACAGAGGAAAGCAGGGTTAGGTGAGGAAAAACCAGGAAAAATAAAACACAAATTAATTTTATAATAAGTGATCCTGTTACAATGGGGGAAATATTTTACTGCTTATTGCTCCACTAAAAACTCTGGAGATGGGCTGCCAAGAAAATAGGTTTATTCAAAAGGCAGCTTTGAGGAAGACAGATGAGAACTTTTTGTTTCAAATCTCCATCTTCAGGGGACTCAGGGGTGTGGAAATCTTTTATAAGAGAGGAGGCAAGGTGGGATGAAATACAGGAAATATACATATAAAGATTTAGTTAGCCCCAGAACATGTACATCTGTGCTTCCTTGGTGTCTGTCCCCGGCATGAGGCTTTTATTCTTAGTGTGAGGAAGCTCAGAAGTTAAAATAATTTGGAACTTTTAATTTCAAAGGAGGTCTGCTTCAAATCCTCCCTATTTAGTTCATTCCTAATCTTAGGGAATTGGGGCTCCATGTCATGTGGATGGTAGTTTATTATTGTTGGATCAGTATATAGATCCCAATGAAGGGACTGGAATATGAGTCAGATATTTATTTCTGAAGGAGGCAAAATCAGAAACACTTGATAGCTCTGCCTAGGGGAGAACTTTAGTGTTAGATTGCGTAAGAACTCACTTTCTAGGACTTCCCACTATTTTTGGTGGAATTTGACAAGGGACTCCACATGATTTTCCCCTGACGCTGAACGATTTCCCATGAAGACATTGCTGATTATTTGCCAAGCACCTTGTTCCCATGAAACTGGAGCCTTGTCCTGATTTTTTTAAATATATATTTTTAGTTGTAGATGGACACAATACTTTTATTTTGTTTATTTTTATTGGTGCTGAGGATCGAACCCAGTGCCTTACACGTGCCAGGTGAGCGCTCTACTGCTAAGTCCCAGCCCCAGCTCCATTGCCTGATTTTTGATATGATTGGTCCCAGGTTTGGAGGGAAAGCGACAGTTTAGGAGTCAGTATCAGAAGACCCCTTTTTAGCCTATTTTAACCAACAGAAGTTTTGGGAAATATTAATTCTTAGGCCAAAAGCAAACAAAAACAAAAAACAAAAAACATCAACAAGAGTAGAACAATCCAGTCTGCATAATAGATTTGCATTGTAGGTACTGGGTATTGCACCTAGAGGTGATTTACAACTGAGCTACATCCACAGCAGAGGATTTTGTTGTGCAGAGGATTGTACCCAGGGTCTCATATATGCTAGGCAAGTGGTCTGCCACTGAGTCACAAAACAGCACCACAACTTTTTTTTTTTTTTCAAAACAGTCCTCTTTTTATTTTTTATTTTGACACAGGACTAAGTTGCCCAGGTTGGCCTCTAACTTGTGATCCTTCTACTTCAGCCTCCCCAGTCTCTGGGATTATAGACGTGTGCCACCACATTTGGCCAGTTGCATAATAGAGTTAAGCTAATAACCATAATCTCTTTAATTCTATCTAATCTATATTTATATAATCAAGAAAATCAACTTGCTGTAAAGGTAGTCCTGTCACATTTCACTAAGAAGAGTACTTGTTAGCATCTGGGTACTCTGGGTAGAAAGTTCAACATATTTTATAATATCTTTACATACATTTTTCAGAACAGTAAAAATTTTGAACACAAGTTATAAGAACATGTATATACACTTAAGTGTATTTTGTAAACTAAGTCACAGTGTAAACAGCACAACTTTAAAACAAAGGTTTTAAAGAAAACCTTTAAAGACCTTATAGCCACTTTTGCCTGTAGGGTGCTGCATACCTGTAATCCCAGAGACTCTGGAAGCTGAGCAGGAGGATTACAAGTATGAGGCCAGCCTCAGAAATTTAGTGAGAGCCTTATCAATTTAATAAGATTATGGTCTTAAAATAAAAAATAAAAAAGGACTGGGGATGTAACTCAGTGGCAGAGTGCTCCTAGGTTCAATCTCAGTACCCCCCTTCCCCAAATAACAAAAACAAACAAAACAAAACAAAACAAAAAAACAGTCTTACACATCTCCTATGCCAAAATCTTAACCTTAAATTTGTCTTAAGATGAAGGGTGACTAAAGAGGGATTGCCCCTTATAACTATAGAGACATGGCTCATGATATCTCATATGACTATAAATAGTATATTCTTTATTTATACTTAGATAACTTAGAAATTTATATTTAGATAGCTTAGAAATTTAGCAAAACGATTTAGTTATCTCTATAATATGTTAACAATCACAATTTACAGCATTAAATCCAGGCTATCAGATTTTTAAAGTGTTAGAATATTTATATTAATAAAATATCATATATTGTAAAAATAGTAGTTTAACCAAAATTATACACCAAAAAGAAGCTTTAGTACAGATAAAGATTTGAATAAACTCTCTTATAGGACTTAATTTTATCTTAAGCAATCAAAAACCTAATAAAATCAGCAGAAAACAAGGGAAATTACCTTCCCCCCCTTTTTTACTTTTCTGCAAATTTCTTCAATGTCTCAATTAATAGAAGAAAAATAGCATCTCAAATCTTCTGCATGTAATTTGTTTCCATATGTTGCTTTGGTTGAGTATATAGACAAAACCTTTGCTCACACAGATGTATAGTTGAAAAGGGGAGGAGTACTTTAGTATCCTTTTCAGCAAATAGTATATATTCTTCTCTGATACCTCCTCAAAATAAGTAGTAGCTTCTTTAGATTAGTTGCAAGGTGGAATCTGAAACCATATTACTGAACTTCTGGTGCTTTTACATTAAAATCCATTTGTCTTTCTTGTACTTTGAATGGTGGTTTCATGCAAGATTCTGTAACATCATGCATCAGTTATTGATTCTGAAGAGACCTCCCAGCAATATAGTCTCTAGAATTGAACAAAACATAGTATCGATCCCAGCTCCATTCCAGAAACACCTCTTCAAACTGGAAGGGGAAAATGGTGGTGAAAACGATGTCCACGAAACAGAATTACAGCTCACACCTGCGGGACAGGCAGGTATAGCTCTGTCTTTGTAAGAGCTTGACAGCATCACCTGGGGCTAGGCTCAGGTCATAGCTTCCTGCTGCCATGCATTTGAGCTCTGGAATCCATTGCCTTTTGGGCTCCATGCCTGAACCACAATTCCTGAAGCTAGGAGGCCACCAACGTAGGAGATTATCTTGATAAAACATAAAATAGAGCAATTATTGTCAAACTGTTGGATCTTAACTATAGAAGCACTTTAAAAGTTACTTTAAATTTTTCTATGATTTAAGCTTTAATAAAAGCATCAAAACGTTATTATTCTATGTCTTCGGTAATTAAAAGTAGAGAAAATAAAAGATTTTAAATAATAGAAAACTGGACATGGTGATTGAGACCTGTAATCCCAGCAACTCAAGAGTCTGAGGCAGGGGGATTCCAAATTCCAGGCCAGCCTTAACAATTTAGCTAGGCCCCAAGAACTCAGAGAAACCCTGTCTCAAAATAAAAAAAAAAGGGGGGGGGGGGGGGGGGGGATGTGGCTCAATGGCTAAGTGCCCTTGGGTTTAATCCCTGGTACCATAAACAAATAAACAAACAAATGAATAAATAAATAAATAAATAGGGCTCAGGATATAGTTCAGTGATAATGAGATAGGGACCTTAATCAAGAGGGTACAAGAAAAATGCTGTCTGGAGTAAAAGCCAAGGAGATGAGTCATATTGTACCTATTTATGATAAATTCCATTACTATAGCAACTCCTGCCACCAGTTCTATATTCTAATTAGGTAAAAATAATCAATGGGGGGGGCTGGGGTTATGGCTCAGCGGTAGTGTGCTTGCCTAGCACATATGAGGCACGGGGTTCAATTCTCAGCACCACATAAAAATATAAAGATATCTGGCCCATCTACAACTAAAAATATTAAAAAAATATATCAATAGGAACAAATAGGGTAAGGTCTTCAATTAGATCTGTGGGGAGGGGAATGAGGCACAGCTTAGCACATAAGACTTGCCCAGGCATTGGGCCTTGAGCTACTCTCTCACTTGGCCCACTCTGCTCTACTTTAGAAGTATACTTTCATTTTCAACAAATCAGTGCTTTGCCTATTCTGCATGTCTTGCTCAATTCTTTGTCTGAAATGCCAAGAACCTGGACCCCAACAGAATCATTTAGGGAGCCAGCTTCAAGGTAAGCACTCCCTCCTTTGGGGTGTTCCCCATTGTATTCACCTAAGCCTACTTCCCTTTTCTATCAGGTTCTCTGACAGTACCACATTCAGACTGAGGAGTAACTGATGCTTCCCAGGGCATCCTCAGGATGAGCACAAGAGCACCTCCATTTGAGTGTTGAGAACTCTGTAGCCCAAATGAGTGGAAACCCTGTAACTTTGCCAGACTTTCTGGCACTTAGTCTCCCTGCCATGTACTTGTGCTGGGTTCCTGGAGATAGCTAGATTTTTCTGTTTTCATTTTAATGCAAACTGCCTTCTTCCTTCTGATCACAATTTCTTTGGCTGTAAACAATGAGACACCTTTGGCCCTTGGCTACACTCTCAGTGGCACAGGTTGGGCAGTTAAATGCTATTAGGGTGCCCCTTGCTTGAAGACTCCCATGACAGGATAATGCCATTGTGAGCCACAGATAAATTTAGTCTGTGCCAGAGTCAAGAGAAAGCTCACCATCACAGGCACACAGTAAAACGATCTACTTACCCCAACTTTGTGGTCACCCAAAGGAAATAGCTCAGCCAAGACTAATCACTTCAAAAATCTTTCTATCTCTATTGTGGGCATTAAACCCAGCCTTATGACTCCTTACTTTTCTTTCTTTCTTTTTTCTTTTTTGGCACAAGGGATTGAACCCAGGGGGCACTTAATCACTGAGCCACATCCCCAGCCCTTTTTATATTTTATTTTGAGACAGGATCTCACTAAGTTTTTAGGGTTTCACTAAATTGCTGAGGCTGGCCTTGAACTTGCATTCCTTCTACTTCAGCCTCCTGAGCTACTGGGAATACAGGCATGCACATCTGCTCCTGGCTACTTTTCTTTATTAGTCTCTTAGAGGCCTTTGTGCCGAGGCTGCCAATTCTTCTTCTCCTGAAGTGTTCTTGGTACCTCCACCTGAAGACAAAATGTCCCTTTTGCACCAATCATTACCCTCAACCCTCATGGGGAAGTTGGGGTCTATTGGTTCTGGTGGTTTTCCCTGCCTTGGGAGCATAAGCCAGACCTGGAGGATGTGTGGAGTTCCTTTTATCATTTAGATATGGGGAGGGAACGGAAATAGATTAGGCCTCTGGAATGAGGTTAATCAGTGCCTGGATGATAATCAGTGCCTGAGTGCTCCTTAGCCTCTTGGGTGGTAGATAGGCCAAATTTCATTGGATTTATGAAAACAGTTAAAGGATGATCAAAGTTGGGTACTACATTTAGGAGTCCCATGAATTATTCTTGGCTACTGCCCTTGGAGAAAGCTCTACCTCATCCCAACATTAAAAAGGTGTCCCCAAAAGCAAACTGGGACTTAATTGTCCTAGGGCCTTTGAGTTGGCTTCTTATCCCTTGCCCCAACCCAAGGCTTCACCTATATTTTGCAATCAATTCTTTGCTGCCAGGCCAGTCCACAAAGGCATTCATCTTCTTGATAAGACTTAGCAGTCGGAAGAGACTTATGGGATTAGAGAAAGAATATGCTCTGGGGAACTAAGTAGAGTGGCACTGGTGCCCACTCTAAGAGCCAGGAATGTCTGGTCACCTAAGCTAAGATCCCTGGCGGATGGCACAGGGATAGTGTAAGTCAGAGATAGCTCATTCCTTGGAAGGATGCGTTGGATGGAATTTGGAATTTAGTCCTAAGATTCTTAAGGTCCTTCTTTTACAGACAACCATGGGAGGAAGAACTACCTCGGTACCCCAGGAGTCCTTGTTGGCTGTATTCTGTGCTACTGGGACTGCTTCAATCTTGAAAACCTGAGAAAGAGCTGCCTCATTTTCTATTGCAATACTGCTTGACCCCATAGCTGCTTAAGGTAGGAGTCTCAGAACAATGGCCTGTTAATGGTAGCCCAAGTTTTAATGCTGTCCTTCAATTGAATCTATTTTGCAAAAGACAAGGCAAATGGATCAGAAATCCCATGCATCCAAGCTTTCATGGTCTTTATACAAAAACCCATTATTATACAAAGACAAAAATCCACCAGTCCCCAGAGAAGCCTCTGTTCCTGCCTCTGATCTCAAACAACCCTCTACTGAGTTGTATCCCTTCTTTTGGGGAACACCAACAATCCCCCCTCATATCACTTACCAGAGGAAATAGATTACCAATCCCCTCCTTGTGCAAACATTCTGAGCCCACAACATACTTGTAGTGGGGCCTGGACCCTCTCTTCTCACCAAAACTATCATAACTCCCAATTACCCTGGCAACAAAATATCAAGACCTTCACAAAGAAAGCTTGCTGAGGGCTATTCAAAGGGTCATAAACTGGCTAAGGGAGCAGAAAATGGAGGCAAAAGTGGGGGGACTCAATTTTCTTAAATATTTAACTCTTGGAGGTGGTCCATGCAGTTCCTACCAGTCAGTCAAAAGCCAAAAGTTGGACCTGAGCGGGACTCTCTGGAACTGCAGGGCAGGAGAGGCACGCCATCCTTCTCTTCTCTGAGAGGACCTGCTCTCTCCCTTGAAGGTGACCCCTTTTTCCTATACCTTCTAATAAACTCATGCCTAATACTCTGAGGGACATGTCTATTGAGGTCTTTCTGACACGATTTCAAGAACTGGGGTTTGTTGGGGGTCTCTATGCTGCTTCAGTTTCACGAAGGCCCATGCCCTGTCACATTTGGTGTTTCTACCCAGTTATACTCAGTTTCCTAACTCTGTTTCTGATTACTTTCTTCATTCAGTCTTTTCTGAACCTCCATTCTTCATCTCAGATTCTTAGTGACTAGAGGAAAAGTCTTGAAATAATTGATGGTTAGATTAGAGCACACTCTAGTAAAAAACGGAATATCTCTTGATTGAAACTCAGATACCACAGCCCTTAGGGATAAGAATTGAGGCTATTGTCCTTGATCTTCTTGGGGGAAAAAATGTTGCCTGATAGCAATTGAAAGATTCTTGGCAAGGGTAACATTCTTGTAGAACCCGAAGGTCAGTGATTATGAGATTTTGAACCCCAATGCCCAGTAGGATAAAGAGTCCTCTTTCTCATCCTCTTCTTCTCTCATCTTTGTCTCTGGACCAATAGAACTTCATGGGACCTGGACCTCATTCAAGGCTCAAATCAGTGGGAACTGTAATTCACACCTAAGGTAAAGAGGTACCCTCCCCATCTCTGGGTCAGGATGCCCTGTTCAATACCCTTTGCCTCCCAGCCTCAAAATGACAGCTTTCCTTACTCCTTAGCTGCCTGATATCTACCCTTCTGAAGCTTGTATCTGCAATGTAAGTTGCATAAGAAATGCCCTAAACAGGTTTGAGACCAGAGGAGAAAGTGTCACTTTTAAATCCAAGCCACTGTGGGACAGAAATGTACTGTTTTACAAGTTTTTCTTGAGAGCCTTTTCCTGAGGTCCAGCCTTTCCCTGAACCCCAAGGGCTCCCACATTCTTTAAGTACCTGGACTAACTCTGATCCAAAGTGCACTCCGGTGTGACATAGATATTACATGTGCTCCTTTACTAGAGCAATCATGGGATGTGTGTCATTTTTTAAAAGCGTCTTTTTTGAGCTCATGGTTTTTCTGATGAATTGATTGACTTTTGGTCCTGCTCACCTGAATTAGTTTGTTTTGTTCTGATTTTTAAAATTTTGTCTTACTGTCATCTCCCCCTCCCCCATTTTCCTTCTGTCTTTATTCAGGGCCCAATTAATCAAGGAGTAACTCTAAAATACACTATAAAAGAAAAGAGATCATCCCTTTCAAAGGGTCCTAAAAAGTAGCATAAATAGTGGTGTTGGTTGACATGGGTCTACCTCATGGATGGACACGTGGCCACCTGAACCATTGGCTCAGTGTGCATACATGGCTGGCAGACCCGGCTCCAACATCCCCAACTGTACAGTCCTCTTCAGGTCTATGTCCTCTATTCTATATTCTATTGTTCACTGTCACACAAAGGACATATGTGACAGGCACTATTTTAATTTCTAAAGGGTTAAATCTGATAGACAAGGTGTAATAAACATGTGTAGTCTTTTATCTCCTATCTGAGAATATCTAATACATTGTAAAAAACTAAAATCTTTACTTCCGGGTGAGGGTTGTGACTCAGTGGTAGAGCTCTTGCTTCATATGCGAGAGGCCTCATAATGTCCATTGCAATAAAGCTTTTTTAATCGGGGAAAAAGATGGCTTGAGACATTAATTAGGCTTGTCTGATATCTTAGTTTTTATTGGAAACCTAAAGTTAACCTAAAGTTAAAAATGGATAAACTAGATTTAACATAAATGGGGTAAACATTTATAAATGTGTCTTTTAGAGGTGACATCTGATTAATTTTCAAAGTTAAATACAAAACATCAACTGCTGAATATAAATTCAAGTAACTGATATTCAGAGATAGACTCAGGAAACTTATTTGTTCAAAGCTATTGTATACAAACTAAGTATGTTCTTGCTATTGTTAATTTCACTCTGTATTTTCCTTGTAAAACTTTATAACTTTTGCCTATTCGTGTTTTGCTGAAATTCTACTTCTTCTTCTTCTTTTTTTTAAAGATTTAAGATTTAGGGCTGGGACTGTAGGTGGGTGGTAGAGCGCCCACCTCACACATGTGAGGCACTGGGTTTGATCCTCAGCACCACATAAAAATAAATAAAGATATTGTGTCCAACTACAACTAAAAAAAATATTTAAAAAAAAGAAAATTTAAGATTTAGTTATCTTTATTGTTTTCTTCAATTCTAACTTTCTTTGTTTTTCAAGTAGTACTTAACTTGTTTCAGACCATGTATAAGCTAAAAATAACACGAACTGTTCCAAGTTTTCTTTTTTTTTTTTTTAGTTTTTTTGCTACTTTAGTATGCTTTATTTAACACTGAAAACATGATATACAAATGATAATTTAATAATATCAGTGTAAAATTTCCTGTTTATTTTTGCTAGTTTTTTTAACGTTTTCTAGACTTTCAGTTAGTTTATATTGTAATAGTTGATTAAGCAGTTTAGAATGAAATGCTACTTCTAACAAAATGACCTGAATTAATTTGAGATAATAAGTCATAATCTATAGGGCAGATAGAATATAATGCTGCTGACTTCCAGTACTAATACTGACACTAGTTACATGAAAGGGGTAACTGTACAATTACAGACACTCAAATTAATGTCTAATGTTAACCCATTACTCCCACTGCAAGACTGGTGAAACTTGCCTGCTGGATGTTTAAAACCAAAAGTTGGAGACTAAATCTAAGGAAATAAAAGGACTAAGGAATAGGCAAGGCAATGTTTTGGTTCTTTTTTTTTTTTTTTAAAGAGAGAGAGAGAGAGAATGAGAATTTCAATATTTATTTTTCAGTTTTTGGCAGACACAACATCTTTGTTTGTATGTGGTGCTGAGGATCGAACCTGGGCAGCACGCATGCCAGGCGGGCACGCTACCACTTGAGCCACATCCCCAGCCCATGTTTTGGTTCTTGTCCTTTAAGGTCAACCAGGACCCAGGGACCTCTCAAAGGACCTCTCAAAGGACCTCTCAAAGGACCCCACAACTCAGGTGAGTCATCTGACCTCCTAATCAGGGGGATTGTGAGGACCCTAGAGATCAGGAAGCCAACCAGTGCACATTCTGCAAAGGAGAGTCATTGGAGAGAGAAATGTCACTGATGCTTCCAAGGGAAGCCATGTGGTCAGCAAGTCCCTAATCCATCATAGTAGATGGCACAACTAGTAGAGAAAAAGCTGAAGGAGCTGAGAGGCTTTTCACAAGTTCCCAAGAGTGTCCCTTGAGGAGTCTCAACTGATCCTAATGTTAGATAAGAACAAGGTCTATTTTATTTTATTTTTTAAAAATTTAGTTGTACATGGACATAAAACCTTTATTTTATTTATTCATTCATTTTTTTAAATTTGGTGCTGAGGATCAAACCCAGTGCCTCATGTGTGCTAAGCAAGAACTCTACACCTGAGCCATAACCCCAGCCCCTTATTTCATTTTTTGGTATCAGGGATTAAACTCAGGGGCACTCAACCACTGAGCCACATCCCCAGCCCTATTTTGTGTTTTATTTACAGACAGGGTCTCACTGAGTTGCTTTATACCTTGCCATTACTGATGTTGGCTTTGAACTCAGGATTCTCCTGTCTCAGCCTCTCAAGCTGCTGGAATTACAGACATGCACCACAGTGCTTGGCAAGAGTAAGGTCTATTTTTGACCAACATGGTCTTAAACACCTGACAGGAAAGTATAACCAAAGCACAGTCATACATGGACATTTGAAAAAAAAAAACAATGTTTCTTTTAATATAACATGAAACATACACTTGTGTCAATTCTCTCAAAAGTAAGTAAAATGGGGAGGTTATAAAGAAAGTGTTCTTGTGTGGGAAAGCCTAATAACTCCCACCAAGGACTCTGATAGTCACAAGTTTGTCCTGCGTCCATTTGAGTCAAATTTCACAAACTGACCAATCTTCCTCATTTCCTACATAGACGGATTTGATCTGTATTTTTTTTTTTTGCTGGAATAATTATCTAGCCCTAAACATAGATATAACCACTAATAATCAACCTCTAACCATTTGTAAGGGCATCCATTAGAGTCACATGTGTTATATAACCAATTCCGCTCTTGGTGGGATTGGTGTGGCCACAGAGTTAGGAGGAATACCCACATCCCTCTCTTATCTTCAGGGTTTGTCTGAAGATCTGTTAGTCTAGAGGAAATATCAAAAGGGATAATTACCTTCCAGAATCAGGTAGACTCATTAGCAGCAGTCACTCCCCAAAATTGGAGAAGATAAGATTAACCACTGAAAAGAGAGGACTATGTCTCTTCCTGGAGGAAAAAAACAGTCTTCACATAAACCAATCTGAGATGGTTAGAGATGCAACAAAGAAATTAGCAGACCATTCTTGAGGATTCAGCAGCAGCAGCTCTCATATGGGATAATGGTCAAAATTTGGAACTGGATGCCTTGGTTACTATGCTTGGTGGGATCCCTTCTGATGCTCCTTCTGTCTTTGTGATTAGGACCCTGCCTAATAAATGTACTAACAAAGTTTATCTCTTCTCATCTAGAGGCCATCAAACTCCAGCTGATCCTATAGCAGGACTTCAAACCCACCTCACCAATGGACCTGAGTGCCTCAAAGTCTTGCCTTGACCAGGTAGTGTGAGAGTTTTGTGACCCCCCGACAGCCCCTGGCCAGCCTGAAGAACATCCAGTGGCAAGGAGAGAGTACAAGAAAAATGCCAGCTGCACTACAAGACAAGGAGATGAGTCATCACGTCCCTGTTTATGATAAGCCCCACTACCATGGCAACGCCCACCATGGAGGGCTTATCACCATAGCAACTCCCAACACGAGTTCTGAATTCTAATTAGGTGAGAATAAAGTAACCAAATGAAAACAAATAGGGCAAGATCTCCCATCAGGTCTGTGAGGAGAACAATGCATTTTTTCACTTTAAATAATTCCAAGCTCTGCCTGTTACTTCTGCATGTCTTGCTCAGTTCTTTGTTGGGGATCCCAATTGGACACCTCATCAGTATCAGTCGAACTCCTCTAGGCTCAATTCCCAGCTCCATGAAACAAAACAAAATGTCCTGAAGAAACCAAGCAGGGTGGCTCAGCCCTGTCATCCCAGTGACTCAGGAAGCTGAGGCAGGTGAATTGCAGGTTTAGGCCATTCTTTGCAACATAGCAAGACCCTCAGCAACTTAGCAAAAATCTTGTCTTAAATAAAAAGTAGAAAGGGCTGGGGATGCAGCCCAGTGGTGAAGTACCCCTGGGTTCAATCCCCAGTTTAAAAACAAAAAAAGACCAATATCTCTAATGAACCTAGATGCAAAAATCCTCAATAAAATTCTGGCGAATCGGATACAAAAACATATCAAAAAAATTGTGCACCATGATCAAGTAGGATTCATCCCTGGGATGCAAGGCTGGTTCAATATACGGAAATCAATAAATGTTATTCACCACATCAATAGACTTAAAAATAAGAACCATATGATCATCTCGATAGATGCGGAAAAAGCATTCGACAAAGTACAGCATCCCTTTATGTTCAAAACTCTAGAAAAACTAGGGATAACAGGAACATACCTCAATATTGTCAAAGCAATCTATGCTAAGCCTCAGGCTAGCATCATTCTGAATGGAGAAAAATTGAAGGCATTCCCTCTAAAATCTGGAACAAGACAGGGATGCCCTCTCTCACCACTTCTGTTCAACATAGTTCTCGAAACACTGGCCAGAGCAATTAGACAGACGAAAGAAATTAAAGGCATCAAAATAGGAAAAGAAGAACTTAAATTATCACTATTTGCTGATGACATGATTCTATACCTAGCAGACCCAAAAGGGTCTACAAAGAAACTATTAGAGCTAATAAATGAATTCAGCAAAGTGGCAGGATATAAAATCAACACGCATAAATCAAAGGCATTCCTGTATATCAGCGACAAATCCTCTGAAATGCAAATGAGGACAACCACTCCATTCACAATATCTTCAAAAAAAATAAAATACTTGGGAATCAACCTAACAAAAGAGGTGAAAGACTTATGCAATGAAAACTACAGAACCCTAAAGAGAGAAATAGAAGAAGATCTTAGAAGATGGAAAAATATACCCTGTTCATGGATAGGCAGAACTAACATCATCAAAATAGCGATATTACCAAAAGTTCTCTATAGGTTTAATGCAATGCCAATCAAAATCCCAAAGGCATTTCTTGTAGAAATAGAGAAAGCAATCATGAAATTCATATGGAAAAATAAAAGACCCAGAATAGCAAAAACAAAGCTAAGCAGGAAGTGTGAATCAGGCTATGGTATAGCGATACCAGACTTCAAACTATACTACAGAGCAATAGTAACAAAAACAGCATGGTACTGGTACCAAAACAGGCGGGTGGACCAATGGTACAGAATAGAGGACACAGAAACCAATCCACAAAACTACAACTACCTTATATTTGATAAAGGGGCTAAAAGCATGCAATGGAGGAAGGATAGCATCTTCAACAAATGGTGCTGGGAAAACTGGAAATCCATATGCAACAAAATGAAACTGAATCCCTTTCTGTCACCATGCACAAAAGTTAATTCAAAATGGATCAAGGAGCTTGATATCAAATCAGAGACAAGCCGTCTGATAGAAGAAAAAGTTGGCTACGATCTACATACTGTGGGGTCGGGCTCCAAATTCCTCAATAGGACACCCATAGCACAAAAGTTAATAACTAGAATCAACAAATGGGACTTACTCAAACTAAAAAGTTTTTTCTCAGCAAAAGAAACAATGAGAGGTAAATAGAGAGCCTACATCCTGGGAACAAATCTCTACTCCTCACACTTCAGATAGAGCCCTAATATCCAGAGTATACAAAGAACTCAAAAAATTAGACAATAAGAGAACAAACAACCCAATCAACAAATGGGCCAAGGACCTGAACAGACACTTCTCAGAGGAGGACATACAATCAATCAACAAGTACATGAAAAAAATGCTCACCATCTCTAGCAGTCAGAGAAATGCAAATCAAAACCACCCTAAGATACCATCTCACTCCAGTTAGATTGGCAGCCATTATGAAGTCAAACAACAACAAGTGCTGGCGAGGATGTGGGGAAAAGGGTACACTTGTACATTGCTGGTGGGACTGCAAATTGGTGCAGCCAATTTGGAAAGCAGTATGGAGATTTCTTGGAAAGCTGGGAATGGAGCCACCATTTGACCCAGCTATTCCCCTTCTCGGTCTATTCCCTAAAGACCTAAAAAGAGCATGCTACAGGGACACTGCTACATCGATGTTCATAGCAGCACAATTCACAATAGCAAGACTGTGGAACCAACCTAGATGCCCTTCAATAGATGAATGGATAAAAAAAATGTGGCATTTATACACAATGGAGTATTACTCTGCATTAAAAAATGACAAAATCATAGAATTTACAGGGAAATGGATGGCATTAGAGCAGATTATGCTAAGTGAAGCTAGCCAATCCCTAAAAAACAAATGCCAAATGTCTTCTTTGATATAAGGAGAGTAACTAAGAACAGAGTAGGGTGGAAGAGCATGAGAAGAAGATTAACATTAAACAGGGATGAGAGGTGGGAGGGAAAGGGAGAGAGAAGGGAAATTGCATGGAAATGGAAGGAGACCCTCAGAGTTATACAAAAGAACATACAAGAGGAAGTGAGGGGAAAGGGAAAAATAATACAAGGGGGACAAATGAATGTCAGTAGAGGGAGCAGAGAGAGAATATGGGAGGGGAGGGGAGGGGAGGGGGGATAGTAGAGGATAGGAAAGGCAGCAGAACACAACAGACACTAGTATGGCAATATGTAAATCAATGGATGTGTAACTGATGTGATTCTGCAATCTGTATATGGGGTAAAAATGGGAGCTCATAACCCACTTGAATCAAAGTGTGAAATATGATATATCAAGAACTATGTAATGTTTTGAACAACCAACAATAAAAAATTTAAAAAAAAAAACAAAAAAAGAATCCCTTTTCTGTTGACTATCAAATAATCCCTTTTTCAGTGAAAAATATTTTTACATTTAGTTGAAGCAAAGTAGACTTTTGACATCAGACATAGAATAACAGCTTGGAAGGATAAGGAGGAATGAATCACATTGCTGATTAGAGAATCATATACACTCCCTGGGGGCAGTGGCCCACGTCTATAATCCCAGCAGCTCAGGAGGTTGAGGCAGCAAGATTACAAGTTCAAAGCCAGCCTCACGGGCTGGGGATGTGGCTCAAGTGGTAGCGCACTCGCCTGGCATGCATGCGGCCCAGGTTCGATCCTCAGCACCACATACAAACAAAGATGTTGTGTCCGCTGAAAACTAAAATATAAATATTTAAAAAAATTCTCTCTCTCTCTCTCTGTCTTTCACTCTCTCTTAAAAAAAAATTAAAAAAAAGAAGACTCCACCAAAAAAATATACATTTTAATAAATATCTTTATATTACCCATGGATATAGAAGGCATCAAACATTGTATTTTAAATATCTAGAGACAAACATCTCAATTGGTTACCAGACCTGGAAAAAAATGTTACCAAATTTTAAAGATATACTTACTAACATCAAGTTCAGATTAACTTATTTGTCATAGTTATACTAAAGTCACATGAATCAGAAGGCATTTGGGCTAACTTAACAGATTTTAAGTTATGTGCTTACTTATCTATAAGCTAATTTGATACTGAGCAAACAAACAAACAAGATATAAGCATATAAACACATAGGTACACACAAAAAAATCTCAAAGCTTAGATTTATCATTTGATAGTTTTTTTTTTTGGGGGGGGCATGGTACTGGGGATTGAAACCAGAGGTGCTTTATCACTGAACTATAGCCTCAGCCCTTTTTATTTTTTATTTTAAGACAAGGTTTCACAAAGTTGCTTAGGGTCTCCCTAAATTGCTGAGGTTTTCCTTGAACTTGAGATCCTCCTGCCTCAGCCTTCCTAGTCACTGAGATTATAGGCATGTGCCACCCACCATACCCAGCTCATTAGAGAGTTTTAAAAGCCATACTGTGGGCTGGGGGTATAGCTCAGTGGAAGAGTGTTTGCCTAGCATGTATGAAGCACTGGGTCAATCCTCAGCACCACATAAAAATAAATACATAAATACAGGTATTGTGTTCATCTACTACTAAAAATATTTTTTAAATAAATAAATAATTAAAAGCCATACTGTAAGCCAGGCACAGTACATGCCTATAATCCCAGCAGTTTGAGAGGCTGATTAACAGGAGGATCATGAGTTCAAAGCTAGCCTCAGCAATGGTGAGGCACTAAGCAACTCAGTGAGACCCTGTCTCTAATAAAGTACAAAATAGGGCTGGGGATGTGGCTCAGTGGTCGAGTGCCCCTGAGTTCAATCTCCAGTACCCCCCACCCAACAGCCATACTGTATGATGCCAGGAGCCATGGCACATGCCTGCAATCCAAGCGACTCGGGGGTGGAAGGTGGGCTGAGGCAGGAGGATCACAAGTTCAAAAGCTAGCCTCAGCAATTTAGCAAGTTCAAAAACAACTTAGGGAGACCTTGCCCCCAAATAAAAAAGGGCTGGGGATGTAGCTCAGTGGTTAAGCACCCCTGGGTTCAAAAAAAAATAAATAAAAATTAAAAATAAAAATAAAAGCCATACTGTTATCTGACATAGCTTTAAGCAGTCTGTAAATCTTAAATTTGCTTCAGTTGAGGCCAGATAGAACATTTATGTCACAGAGACTCAGGCTAGCAAACCTTGAACACTTTTTTTTTTTTAAGAGAGACTCAAAAACTTTAAAGAAGACAAAACAAAACAAAAGTATATAATTTAATTGTGCAAAATCAAAAAGTGAATTCATCAGAAGGAAAGTCTATGAGCTCAAAACAAAGTAATCACAGATAAATTTTGTTCATATTTTTTATAGAAGCTCATCTGATGGCTGAAGTCATGCTTGGGAAATGTAATTCCCTATCTTACAAAGATAAATCCGTTGTTATAGTAATCAGAATTTAGCCTGTTAATCCAACTGTCAGATATACAAACATATAAAACAGTTGTATTAAATCAGTGTGCACTTTTAGATATATAGGACATGTTATAATGTTTTCTTTCCAACTGAACCCAAACCCAAAACAAGTTTCCAAACAAACCATCACAATTGTTGGGATTTTTTACCCTTTGAATGCCCTCATTGATTGGTAGCCTGAAACCAAATGGATTATTTAAATCCCAAGTGGCAGAGGGAGCTTCTTACTTCATATTAACTGGTACCACAAAATGGTCCACTCAAGGTCCAAAACCTCAGAGATAAAATTCTCAGGGTGTATCCTTATGTGACATCCACCAGGGGACTCCTCCGTTCCTTTGCTAACAAAGCATTTTTAGGTAGTTGAGGCTGCAGCAGGAAGGAAGGGAAAATTCCTTGGGATTTAAAATGTCTCTGGGCAGCTGCTGGGATTTTTTTGCTGAAAAAAAAAACAAAAAACCTTTCCTCTAGAGATTGCTGCTGGCTTGAGCCATGTTATTCAAGTGCAGGGTCCTTACTCCTGGCTCCTCAAAACTCTTACTGTGGGGGACAGGCTTTACTGCTCATTGCTCCACTAAAAACTCTGGAGACAAGCTGGCAAGGAAAGAGATTTATTGAAAGCCAGCTTTGAGGAAGCTGGATGAGAACGTTCTGTCTCAAATCTCCATCTCTGGGGGACTCCTGGGCATGCTAAGTTCTTAGAAGAGGAGGACTGGAGTGCAGTGGCGCATCCTGGTAACCCCAGAGATTTGGGAGGCTGAGGCAGGAAGAGTGCAAATTTGAGGCCAGCCTCAGCAATTTAGTGAGATCCTGCCCCAAAATGAAAAATAAAAAGGTCTGGGGAAGTAACTCAGGGGCAAAACGCCCTGGGGTTCCATCCTTAATTAAAAAGGGGGGCAGGGAGGGAGGGAAGAGGAAAGAGAGGAGAGAAAAGAGAAGAGAATGGGAGGCCCCAGTGGAACAAAAGACAGAAAATAGACATATGTAGATTCAGTTAGCCAGACAATAGGCCAGTCTCTGCTTCCTTGGTGTCTCTATCCTCTGCAGAAGTTTTTATTCTTTTTATTATATTTTATTCTTTTAATTTCAAAGAGGGTCTGTTTTAATCCACCATTCATCCTCACTCTTAATGAGTTTATGTTCTTGCCCCTATACTATATAGGTTGGGTTGTTAAGGGTGTCAGGGTCTCCCTTAAGCAGCTGTCAGGAGAGCTGAGGGCAGAGGCCAGGAGCAGCCAGGTTAAGGTGGGAAAGCCTGAGGTGGAGAGGGAATAGGGAAGAGTCACATCATTCCTGAGAGTTGAAGTGGGAATCCACTGGAGACACTGGAAGGGAGGCAGACGGCAGAGCATCAGAGGGAGCTGAGTAAAGTCAATACTAAGAAACAGCAATTTTTTGGTTTCTGGGTTTAGTTTTGTTTGTTTTTGTTTTTACAGTGCTGGAAATTGAACCCAGAGTCTTGCACATGCCAGGCAAGTGCCATGTATCACTGAGCTACATCCCAGCCCAAGAAAGGCAGTTTTGAGACATTCTTAGCATTCTAGACTTATGCCTCCCGGCCAGCCCAACACTGGCCTCCTCAAGTTCTCGGGACATTTGTCATTCATATCACTCCTCCTGCAAGCTCCTAAAACTGCTAGAGGGCTTCCTCCACCCCTGGGAGAGCAGGCTAAGACTACTGAGGAATCCATTCTTTGGGGTGGCCCTCAATCAGATGGATTTGTCACATAAATACCCCAGCTTCCATGTGGGCAGGATGATTCTGATGCATCTCTATGCCATTTGTTGGAGGGGCCCCAGTGGGTTGGAACCCCTTGCTGCAACAGGGGCTCATTCATGCACTTGTGTGGGCTTCTGCCCTTTCTCTGCCTCTATCTCACGCATCCATCAACAGTACCTGAGATTCCCTCTCAAATTACCTTCTTGACTTAAAAATCCCTGTCTTCTGATCTGCTTCAGAAGGAACCCAAAGCAAGACAAGCTCCTTGGCAACATGTATAACCTCTGAACTCCCTAGAATAATGTTTTACGTGTACAGTCATGAGTGAGCTCCATAATGATGTTAGAAGAACAATGGGCTGAATACAATGTTGTTTCCCAAGATGATAATGAAGCTGAAAAGTTCCTCTTGCTTGGTGGCCTAGTGACGCTGTAGCCTACACTCCCAGCACAATGCATTACTCACCTGTTCGTGGTGATGCTGGTGTGAAGAAACCTACTGCACATACAATTATAAACAGCACATAATACTTGATAATAAATGACTATGTTATTGTTTTATTTATTTATTATACTTTTTACCATTATTTTATTTTATTAGGGTTTTATAGTTGGGTTCATCTTTTGCCATTATTTTAAAATGCACTCCTACTTACAGCACCAGAAGCCTCATATGTCTCCTGTTTGCCGCATCTCTTGATGGCTTCCAGAGGCCATGTCAAGTGATTGGCCTATACTGACTAGGTTTGTGAAATACCCTCTATAATGCTTACAAAGTGGTGAAATTGCCTAATGACACAGTTCTCTGAATGTCCCTGTTATTAAGTGACATGACTATGTGAGATAAAATCTACAGGAATAAAAGAAAATCAATCATATTGAAGTATGATGAGGGACAAATTTGGAGTCTTTGAACCCCAAATCACTCACATGTGGCTGTTAAGGTGCCTCATCCACTGGGCTTAGGGAGCTGGTCAGGAGTCCATGGAGGGGGCACATGGAGGCAGGAAGAGGAGACCTCAGCTCTCTACCAGAGGCCCACTATGGTGGGTTCTGAGAACATTTTCTTTCCTTAGTCACGTTGGTGATGCCCTGTGCATGCTAGGCAAGCATCCTACCACTGAGCCTATTCCTAACCCTAACCCTAACCCTAACCCTAACCCTTCTGCATTGTGCTATTTTTTTTTTTTTTTTTTTGAGAGACAGATTCTTGCTATGTTGTCCAGTCTGATCTTGAACTCCTGGGCTCAGTATTCCTCCCTCCGCCTCTTGAGTAGCTGGGACTATAGGCATGTGCCACCAAACAGAGGGAGGAGGAATATTTTGAGAAGAAAAAACTGCAGGAGAGCAGGAGAGCCTTTGAGCCCTGCTTTAGGGAAGGTTGGTTTTTCTGGTGCCTCAGACTGGGCCCGGGTGGGTTACTTTCCTATCTAGCCACTTTCCTTGCTGCCCTTCCAAGTGAGCCCCTTACTCTATTGGCCTCAGATCTCCTTCTCCTTCTCCCTTACATGCGTGGCTTGTAAGGAATGCTGTTCACTGTTCAGGAGCAGCTGGATATTGAGATAACTCCCTCCCTGGAATGTAGAGAATGAAGAGGAAGAGAAGGGAGAAAGAGAATCACAGTTAATGTCCCCTTGAAGTTATTCAATCAGGGTCTGGACAAGTTCCATCTGTGAGAGAGGAGCGAGGGGGTGGGTGCCGGTCTTAGTGAAGAGTTTGGGTCATGAGCATGTCCTCAGGGTGCAGTGACTGCTTCCGGCATTGGAAAGTGGTACCAAAGGCAAGGCCCTCTGCAGCACTGTGCAGGTGGGACCCTGGGGAGCAGGATATTCAGAGATCTGCCTGAGGGTCTCCAGGGGTGCTTTCCCATTGCTCTGCCTTATCCTTCAGGGGAGAGGTTCAGGAAGAATGTCACTTGCCCATGTTACCCCAAGGGGCTCTGGTGCTCAGCCCTTCTTATTCCTTTTGATAAGAGCTTCTTACAAACACCTCACTTTAATAATTTTTCTGTAGTCACGCTCAAAGCATGCCCTTGTAACTCGAGATCATGAATATTGGTTATAAGAAACATTTGTCAACATTTTTGAAATACAAAAAGATATTTGTTCAGTTAAAATAGGAGATTGGAGGCTGATTTTATCTACCAGCCTGGTGAATGTTAACCAGCCATCTGTGACCTTGATGATCTAATGCAACCCAGACGGTACTTGGATCCTGTGGAATGCTGCTCTTTGACAATTAAGGGGATTTAGTTAAAAGAGGATATTAAGTAAATTCCTCATTGAAAAATTATAAAAATTTTACCTTCTGGATTGCTACTAGAAATCTTAAAAGGTTCTTTCAGAAATTTCCTTAGTCAACCACTCTGAGGCTAAGGTAGGAAGATTGCAAGTTCAAAGCCAGACTCAGCAACTTAGCAAGACACTGCTGCAAAAAAATAAATAAATAAATAAAAGGCTGGGGATGTGGCTTGTTAAACGTCCCTGAATTTAATCCCTGGTACAAAAAAAAATGTTTTTTTTCCTAAGTTTATTATATTTCTAGAAACCTCTTATAACTAATCTTCCAGAAGAAAAACATTTTTTCTCTATGTCCAATATCAAAGAAAACCTCCAAGTTATAAGTAGGTTTGGCCACTAATACCCACTAATCAACTCTGATGAAATCATTAGACCAAAAAAAAAAAAAAGCCACTGCTTATTGAGAGCTTACTCTGTATTATGCAGGATTAAGGTAAGTATTATTTTATTTGAGCCTTAAATTACCTTTAATTTCTCATCTAAAGCTTACTGATTTGAAAAATAATGAGTAAGCAATGTATTAAACAAGATCCCTATGAGAAAGACAATGAGGAATCTCTTCTGTTTAAAAGAATTCTGCTATGATGGGTAATTTTCAAATGTAAACAAAAGCCCTGAGGAAAGAATAATGAATCTTTCTGTATCCATCATAAAGCTTTAATTTTAATGTCTGCTCTAACTTGGTCATACTCACTTAATCTACCCCTACCATTTTTTTTTCTGGAGGTTTTTTTTTTTTTTTTTTTTGCTTTTGTACTGGGATTGAACCCAGGGACAAGGTCTCATTAAGTTGCTGAGGCTGTACTTGAACTTGCAATCCTCTTGCCTCAGCATTCCCTACTTACTGAGATTAGAAGTATGTGCCACTACACTTGGCTACTGGAGATATTTTGAAACCAATTTCAGACATTATACCATCTCATCCATAAATTCTTCAGCATTACAACCAAGTCCCAGTAAGCTGAGAGCACAGTGCCAAAGCATAATTCATTAAAGAGATTCTATAAAGGTTTAAAATAGTACAATCTAAATTCACATTGTGGCAAATGTCTGCAATTGCTTAATCCACAAATTTGGAAGGACTGACTACATATTCTTCAAAGAATCCTCTGTGCACTTTATTTCCCTTAACTGAGTTTTTTTTGTTGCTGTTGTTTGTTGGTACCAGAGATTGAACCCATAGGTGATTAACCACTGAACCACATCCCCAGTGGGTTTTTTTTTTTTGAGACAGGGTCTTGATAAGTTGCTTAGGGCCTTGCTAAATTGCAGAGGCTGGCTTTGAACTTGTGATCCCCCTGTTTCAGCCTCCCAAGTCTCTGGGATTATAGATGTGCACCATGGTGCCCAACTTTAACTGAGTTTTTGATAACAATCAGTGGGGGAAGGGAAGAGGGTTGACATTCAAATTTATATTTTTTGGCAAAAAATTAACAGTGCAAGTTATTCTTATTCTGATGAAGAGAAATCCATTAACCAGAAAGTAGTCTTGGCATCAGTGTAGAAAAACTGTATAGCCTAACAAGAATTCATGACACCCAATTTCTGCATAGGTAAGCAACATGAACTCTTGGCAAGATTCTCTGAGTGGAACGGTCTTTTCTTAGAATAGTGTCTCTTAAAAGTTGTTAGCCAGAGTGAAAGAAGCCAGGGCAAAAAAGAGTACTCACTGTACAATTTCATTTATATGAAACTCTAGAAAATGCAAACTAGTCTATTGAGATAGAAAGTTGCTTGGGAATGGAGATAGAAGTAGCAGGAGAGAAGGAATTTCAAAGGGCATGAGAAAACTTTGGGCAAGGGTTTGATGGATATATTCAGTACCTGACTGTGATGATGATTTTAGAGGCATATACATATTTCAAAATTTATCAAAGTGTACTCTTTAAATCTGAACAGTTTATTATATGTCAATTGCACCTCAAAAATATGTTTTCTTTGTTTTAAAATAATAGCCAAGGGGCAGAGTGGTGGAAAGCCTGAATATGTTATTCCAGAGGTATGTGCCTGTTGCTTCAGGTCCAGGTAATAAGTATAATCTTCAACATGAAGCAACAGGTCTGAGGACTGACAACCATAAGCACGCTAGCTAAGGAAACCATTTGTGTGTGTGTGTGTGTGTGTGTGTTTGTATGTTACTAGGGCTCAAACCCAGGGAGACTACACTCCTGAGCTACATTCCTAGCCATTTTAATTTTTTAAATTTTGAGACAGGGTCTTGCTAAGTTGCCCAAACTGGCCTTGAAATTTCGATCTTCCTACTCAGCCTTCCATATTGCTGGGATTATAGGTGCACTCCAGGGTACCTGGTACAAATCACCTTTTGTGTGTAGTGTCCTAAGGAGACTGAGACTGTAGATTAAAGTATTAAGGTCTTTTATTATCACAGCTTAGTCTAACATAATCAAGGCAGGGCAGAATCAGGAGGAAAGTTTATTTTCATTTCTCTCTATCCCTTTGAACCCATTTTGTAGAATTTCTTCTCCTGTTTGTAGATCAAATTTAGAGCAGGTCTCTTGACATTTTTGGTCATTTGTAAGTAATATGGTCACTATAGTTGCACACATATTTCTATAATTAAATGTTCCATGTCATAGTAATGGTAAAAACTTCAAACTTTATTTAAATATGAAGTTTTCCCCTTTCTTTGCTCAATTTACAGACCAGCTGCCCTCAGAGGGAACCGAGATGTGTGGGGAGTTCTCTCTTCCCACTTCGTGCTTTGTTGCAGAAACTGCTTTTGTTCCTCAGTACCCATTCTCCTCTTTTTTCTTACTAATAGAACTCTTGACTTTTCACTGGATTCTTGGCCACCATGAATGAAGACTACCTTTACCAGCATCCTTTGCAGCTAGACACGGTTGCATCACTTTTGACCAATAGAGTTGAAGTCAAATTGATAAGAGCAACCTTTGTTCTACCCTCAAATGGCTTGGGTGATGCTACCTTCCCTTTGTCCTCATCCACAGGTAGGCTAGGTACCCAGCTGATGTGGAAAATTGATGTCAACCTTTCAAGTATAAAAAAGGAATGACAGGATTCTAGGGAAGATAGAAGGAACTGGGGTCCCCAAAACCATGGAGTCACTATATGCAGAGCAGGACTCCTTCTGCTGAAACTATGATGTGAGAAATAATTTTTACTTTTATGTAACATACAGTTTTCCAGCTGAGTGCGGTGGAGCACACTTGTAATCCCAGTGGCTGGGGTGGGGGTGGGGCTGAGGCAGGAGGAACACAAGTTCAAAGCCAGCCTTTGCAACTTAGCGGGACCCTGTCTCAAAACTTAAAAAGGGACAGGGATGTGGCTCAGTGGTTAAGTGCTCTGGATTCAATCCCTGGTGTACACACACACACGCACACATGCAAAATTAACATACAGCTCTCTGCCCCCAGCAGCTGAACCAGTACCACCTATACAGGCTTATTTTGTGTATGTGCTTCTATCCTTCCTCCCCTATCTTGGCCTCTTCAGTGATGGATTGGTGAGAGGGAAGGGCCTGGAGAAGACTTCTCTGGGTAGAGCTCTTGTGAGGGGGCATCAGCACTCCCTGGGTTGGCAGGAAAAGCTGATTTTTCCTTTTATAAGACAACTTCTGGGATCCTTCCTTCCTTCCTTCCTTCCTTCTTTCCTTCTTTTTCTTATTTGCTAGCAGTTCTCATTTGGTTTCTTGATGTAAGCAAATGTCTTTTCTCAGGCTAGTCAATCATATGTCTTTTTTGCAGCTTCTAAGAATCTGTCAATTCACTGCTCTTCAAAGACCCTTCAGGTGACACTTTTTTTTTTTTTCTTAAAGGGCTAATTTTTTTAAAAATTAGCTTGACACATTCCAGGCCAAGTGCTCTACCACTGAGCCACAACTCCAGCCCCACAGGTGACATTTTTTGACTGGATCTAACATAATCCTGTGCCAGATCTCTTATACTGGTCCCACATCTGGTCCAGGAACCCAGGGAACTCTGGGAAGGCTGGCAGCACCTCAACCCAGCGACTTCCCTTGTTCTACCATCAGGGGAGGATAGCTAGCATCTTGTTTTTATTTTTTTTGCACTTATAGATACAAGTCAGCCACCAGGTCACCCTGTCCTCCAAATGCAGGGAATGCATATTAAACTCTCTGGGGGGTACTACTGAAGGCCTTTGCCCCAGACTTGAGATAAGGGAAATACTTGTCTTTGATTTTCTCAAGAGGCTGGAGAGCTTTCCTTTTCCTACTCCTGTGGATGGGTCCCTTCTCTCTGTGTGTGTCTCATCTCTCTTTCCCTTCCTCCCTTCCTTCCTGGCCTCATGCATACTGAACATACACTCTACCACTGAGCTATATCCCCAGTCCCTATGTACAGGTGTTTTACTACCTGAGGATTCTGGCTTCTTCCTTCATTATCCCCCCTCTCTTCTATTTAGGAAGATATTTAAACTTGAGGAGCTCATCTTAAGTAAGAGCCACTGTTTGATTCCCAGATACTAATCTTACTCCCCTGCCCTCTATCTTCCAGGGCACTTCAGAGGAATTAGCATCCCCTGAAGCTCTAAACTAGCTTCACATTCTCTTTCTGTTTGAACTTCCAACCCAAGACTACATGTAGCAGGACTCCACTAACATCACCCCACCCACCTCCAACAGATCAGTGCTCTCATTCTAGTGGTAATAATTAGTCAGGGGTACAGATTCAAGATTGGATTACAAAATCGTAACCTGGGTATTCTTGGGTCTCACTCACCTATAGTGATGGGACCACCTTAAGGTAAGAACAGAAATTTCAGGGTCTTTTCTCAACACCTGCAAAATGCCCTTCTTTGCTTATATATTTCTGGGGATCTAGGGGAAGCCCCCCATGTGTTCATAAACTCAGTCATCCAGACACACTGCAACCAGCTCCTGCTGAGCATCACCCCCATGTAACTCAAGTGCAGGTTCCAAATCTGCGCTGGGAGGGGAATATCTGCCCAGTGGGGAAAACCTTTCCCTCTCTTCAGGTTTCTACTTCATTAAAGGGCTGCCCAAGCACTGGCTCTGTGCTCAGGGTCTTGTGGAGCTTCCATGTGGACATTCAGCTTTCTCTTAGGTTAGCACAGAGGCAGGACAAGACTAGACATGGTGACAAGCAAGGCACACTTACTTTTTTATTCAACAAATGCTTCCCAAATTCCTCTTCCATGCTAGCCACATGGTGTACAAGATAATCATGGTCTCTGCACTCACAAAGTTTATGGTCTTGTGCAAGACCAAAAACAACACACACCCAAATTAAAAAAGCACTTAAGGTTTAATGTTCAAGACTTTGTTACTGGGTCAAGTTCATTATGCCTGGATGCTGCTTGTGCTTGGGTGAGTTTTTTGTGTAAAGCCTGTCAACTCTCAAACAAATAGACCCTGACAGCCAGCCTCACTGTGGGGAGGCAAATGTCTCTACCCCCTGCTGCTGGGCTGCTGGGGCCTAGTGCAGATTAACTCTTGCAAAGCTGAAGGTGTCCGAGAATTTGTTTCAACACTCAGTGACAAGCAAACAAAAACACTTGACGAAGTCTCCAGGTCAGCTCTTTATTCTCCAACCTACACTATGGTTTCCAAACTCCCAGCAATTCCCAGCAGCAGAAAAATGGGTGGTGGAGACCAGCCAGGCATAACTATGATGACTTCACAAATACAAAAAGAGGCCAGGGATTTGCTGATTCTGGGGGAGCAGCAGGTGAAGGGAGCTCAGTGCAGGGATGTTGAGGAAATGGGAAACTCTGGGGGAAGGTTCTTCAAGGGAGGCTTCACCAAGGGGAAGGGGAAGGTAGAAGGTTGAAGAAGGAGTGCTAAGGGAGATCTAGGAGGGATATTCTCTCAGGGTCCAGAGAAGCCCAAGGGCCTGGCAGGGTGGGGTATGGCAGGGAGCGACTGGTTCTTCTCCAGACACTGCACTGTTTGGATTTTGATGTTGAAAACCTTGAGAACCAACCTTCCTTGGAGTTTCGTGTGTGTGTGTGTGTGTGTGTGTGTGTGTGTGTGTGTGTGTGTGTGAAGTCTCCCCAACTCCCTAATGGCACCTACAGGAGATGTGTTTTGGCCTTTGTGACCCTACAGTAAGGGAAGGATCTCATGGACATCCTATGAACCAACAGTCCAGCTGAGCCCCACCTGCTTCTCATCTTACCCCCAGTCCCCACCTTGCATCTCCACCCTGCTCTATAGCCCAGAGTTACAGACCCCAGGAGCTGAAGATGGGGAGTCATTGCCCAGAGACACCCAGCTGAGGCTCCAGCTCAGTCCGACAGTTCTGTAACTTGGAACACAGGAACTTTAGTCCCTCCCTCTGTTATGTGTCTATCCATCTGAAAACACAGACCTCAAAAATATGAAGAGACCATGCTACTGAATGGGATCATGTGAGAGATACCTTCCCAATTTGAATGATTTGACTCTATTTACAAGTAGAATATTCTGGAATTGATGTTATAAAGTCAGTTTAATAATTTAAGAGGCTGATGCCATTGTGGGAGGATAGATGGCTGAAGACCAATGTCCTCCCCCATCTCCTACCTCCAACTGCCCAGTCCTCAGTGCTGCTTTTCATGGAGCACATGGCTGACCTGAAGGAGTGCCTCCAGAAAGTGGCTCATGGACTGCACGTGGCCATGATGTGGGCTGTGGGCAAGTGAACAGGTGACTTTGCAAGTGGAAGTTTAAATGCTTAGAGGCATGATGTGAGCTTTGACTCTCAGTTGGTGATCACATGGTTGTGGGGTAGGGGTGGATGGTTTCATTGATGAACAGGAGGGTGGTGGTGATGGGGCTTGGGCGGCACAGAGCATCTTGCCCGCATATCACTATCACCCTTAGGTGAGGGCAGGTTATTAAGAAGTCCTTGACAGTGGTTTCTGTGGAGTCTGGGTGAGAGGCAAGAGATGCCCCTTGGGCCCTACTACCCCTATCCCAGGTGAATACTTTAGGGACAAAATCAAGCTAATAGGTATCTTAGGCTGTCACTTTGGGGCCTTAGATTGGACACAATGTCTGTTGGGGGAGAGTGCAGTGGCAGATTTTAGCGCTCACATGAGCCACCTTTTACTAACCTATGCTCAGCCCCTCCAACCTTACCCTCTAAACTTTCAGGACAGGCTCCATCCTCCACCACTAGGTGGTTCTGGACCCCAGTCAGGGATGATGGTTCATCTTGTACTTCAGTCAGCTTTATCCATGATGAATAGCTGTGAAGTTCATGGAGGAGAGTCTCCAGGTGGGACCTTTTGCTGGTGCCGTGATCCAAAGAGCATATCACCTACCTGCTAGTTCTGGTTTCCTACTATGTGCATGATTTAGAATTAAAAGCACACAACAAATAACCTTCTTTTTGGCACCCCGCCTCTAGTCTCACTTTCCTTCCTCCTATCATCATTTATCTGAGCATGCCTAGGCGCCATTCTTTTTCTTTTTCTTTTTTTTTTTGATACTAGGGGTTGGATCCAGAGGCACTTTACAGCTAAATTACCCACCACACCTTTTTTCTCTCTTTCTTTTTTTTTTTCTTTCTTTCAGCCCTATTTTATCTTTTATTTAGAGAAGGGCATAGGGTCTCACTGATTTCTTAGTGCCTTGCTTTTTGCTGAGGCTGGCTTTGAACTCACAATCCTCCTGTCTCAGCCTCCCAAGCCTGGGGATTACAGGTGTACACCACCGTGCCCAGTGGCTTTCTAATTTTGAAATCATTTTCCTTCACCCTTTTCAGGAAGCTATCATAGCTCTTGGAGTCCTTACTATGCTCAATATGCACATTAATTCTCTTGGCAAGAATCTCACCCTTAACTTGCTTGTTTATGACAATGCCAACAGCATGCTGGGCAAAATTATATACTCTTCCCATTCTGCCGTGGTAACATTTCTGGGGCATTTCTTTCAGAACAGTGCCCATTTCCGTAATGTCTACAATATCACCCTTCTGTAGATTTGCCTGTATGTGGCCAAGGTAATAACACCATGTCTTCTAAAAGGCATAGAAAACATATAAATGGTACTTATTCTCTTTCCCTTTGTGTTCATCATTTTGGTAAATTACTGAAAGATGGAGGTTTTGGCCACAATTCTTGATACTATCTTGTAAATTTTCCTTGTCCCCCACCCCCAGGTGTCTGTCCTATGACCTCCTCCCTCTGTGAATTCCACTCAGTAGCCTAGAAACCCCTGGTTCTAACGTCCTTATACTTGGTCCTGAGGGTAGGGAAGGCTTTGGATCTTTAACAAGGATTCCATCCATCATTACAGGTTTTCCTTGGAGACTCCTGAAACCCAGGTTTATGTTAGCTGCATTGGGAGGGGTAGAAATGTTAGTACTTGTCTCCTGGCCTTCACTTGGTGCAAACACAACCAAGACAATGGAAGCTATAAATGAATAAACATAAGCATTAGTCACACCCTCACATGTGGGCCCAGGATCAGTTTTATATGATCCAAATATGCTTCTAATAGTTTTCAAAAATTATGAAAACTTCTAACAGTTTTCAAAAACAAAAACACAGGCTTTCATAATTTTCATAGGATATTTGATGTATGAATGGAAAGGAAATCAGTTTTTGTGGGCTTAAGTTATTTTTGTAATTTAAATGTGTGCAAACATAGCTAGCTATGAACTCTTTATGCTTCAGCATTTAAGCAGTTATGAAACCAAAACAAAGTAGCAATTAATAGAACAACAGTAGAAAGGCAATTTAAAAATTAACATTAATTTAATGTGAATAGTGTTGTTTTTCTGAAATGAAGTTGCTGCTGGCAACAGGAATATGTGCTGCCCAAAGCAGGTTCTTTTGAACTTGGCACAATATTCCACTGTGTGCTTGTCAATGACTCAACTCTTCCCCTTCTTGTGCCTATTCAAATTGCTAAGAAATGTTAGTACTTGTCTCCTGCCCTTCACTTGGTACAAACACAACCAAGACAATGGAAGCTATAAATGAATAAACACAAGCATTAGTCAGCCCCTCATATGTGGGCCCAGGATCAGTTATATATGATCCAAATATGCTTCTAATAGTTTTCAAAAATTACCAAAGGAACGAAAACACAGGCTTTCATAATTTTCACTGGATATTTGTGGGTCCTTAAGGAATCCATAGACTTTAGTTTGAATTAGTATCCTAGTGCTGACCTTGACTTCCAGGGTGACCTTAAACAAATCATTTGCCATTTTTGACTCTCTCTCTACATTCTTTTTTTTTTACACAAACAAGAATGACTTGGGTACCAGTATTCTTGGAAGAATTCATTAGAAGAATTAAAGACAGCATCCCGAGACCTTCAAGGATTGTGGAAGAAGGGATAAGAACTTACTATAGACCTCTAGAGCAGGCAAAACAACCATGGCTAAGAACTTCCATTCTATCTTAGCTATGGAGTGGAAAAGATGCAGGTTTGAATCCATCTCTGCCAGTTACTGAGTGTGTGAGTGTGACTGTGTGTGTGTGTCTCTCTCTGTGTGAAGTGGAGGCAAGGTACTCAATTTTCTAAACTCAGTTTCTATACCTGTGGAGTGGGTATATATATCAAAATGCCCCATCACGGGGCTCCTATGAGGGTCAAATAAAATGCATTTGGAAAGTGCTGAGAGCAGAGCCTGGCACAGGATGAGGCTGGATAATCCTAACAAGCCACAAGATTTTTAGCAAAGAACAGCAGAAAAGAAAGTGAAGAACTGATTCTGTCTATAAAAGACAACATATTGGGGCTAGGGTTGTGTGGTTCAGCGGTAGAGCGCTCGCCGCTGGTTCGATCCTCAGCACCACATTAACAATAAATAAATAAATAAATAAAGGTATACAACTAAAAATAATATTTAAAAAAGACAAAATATCTGAATATCAGTGTATTGCGCTCTAATTAGTTCCGCGGCTAGTCTTTCTCAAACGTCCTCCCGATCCGTGGCTCCAGGCTCTTCCCCGCCCAGGTTTTCCAGCCTTTGAGGACTTTCACTTTCGCCCGCCAGTAGTCGACGTTAGTCACCTGTGCAGCGAGCGCCCCCCAATGGTGTTCCTGTCAATTGCAAGGACTGTGAAGCCCACAAAAACTAAAGGTTTAAGTCCATCAAAGGTGGGGCCTCCCACAGCACAGACTCAAGAGGCTCAGGGGTGTGTGCAGTTCAGCAGCCCAGGGAGCTGTTCTAGATCCCCATCCATTCTGGAAGAGGGAGGTAAAAGAATCTGGAAATCCTGGGCGGGAAGTGGTAGTTTGCCACAGATCTAGGGCAAGTTCCAACCACTCTGGTCCTGGTTTTGTTTTTGTGAACAGCCATTATTCCACCCAAGGTCAGAGGTCCTTGAGGAGACATCACAGGATAGGTGAGGAAATGAGAAAAGACCCAGTATGTGCAGTGCCTTCATAAGATCCTCAAGATGTTCATTTCCTCATGATGTTCCTGGTTGGGGGCTGGAGGGGAACCACAGGAGGATGTGGGTAGGACACAGATGGGATTAACTCCTCCCTCCCCTCAGCCATTGTCCTGAACAGTGCATCCCACATGCTGTTCCCAGAAACCACTTATTAAAAAACACAAATCAATCATGTCATTTCCCTGCTGAAACCCCAAATCCCTTCCTCCTTACCTTCAAAATATGCCAAACTATGAAGAAGAGTCCAAGACTGCTTTTCTGATGTTACTCATTAGGATGGACACGGCTTCCAGTCACAGCTGCATATTCACATCCCAGGTTGGTACCTCCCTGCCCTCGCTAGTCTCTGCATATCTGAATCTGATCTAAGGCCCAGTTCTCAGTCTCACCTTCTACCTCATTCATGAGACCTGACCTGGCCCTCTTCTGGCTTCACAGTCCCTTCCAGCTCCATCTACAGCTCAGCCAGCCTGTCTTCAGCCATTATAGTCCTGACATGCCTGGCTCTGCCTCTGGACTGTAAGTGCCCCATGGTGGAATGTATCACGCTTCTCTTGTACTTCCTCCTCTTTCTCTCATAATTCTTGCTGTTAGAGTCTTGCCTTGTGCACACTTTAATAATAACTGTGGAATAAATTGGGAGGTGGAACTCAGAGGCCTCAAGTGACACATCAGAAAGCCACAGAGAGAGCTGATGTTAGTGGAGTTTGAATGGTTGCTTTATCAGATAGGCCTGTACTTTGCAGATGTCACGTCATTACCACCCAGACAGACTCCTGGGTCTCCATCCTACTGGTGAGGGAAGGTTGTGGTATAGGGCGCAGCCAAGGGGAGCCAGATGGGGAGTGGTGATTTCAATCCTCTCAGTTGGCAAAGCCTTGCTTTCTCCCTTCCCCATTAGATGCTTGGCTTCCTTTCACATGCTGTGAGAGGCATCATTACTCCCTCCCTTTGGCCCCACTCTCTCCAAGTCCAATCAGGCATTTGGCTTTGAGGATCACAGTTTCCAAACCAAGAATTGGAGTGCATTGTCTGAAGATGCTGCTTGTATTTAGCAGGTGATAGGTCATTGTATATTTGAAATGGGGAGGTGTTCCTGAAATCTGAGGATGCCTTCTGGCTTAAGATAATTTCTATAGCCATGGTGCAACTGGGGATGGTTCTCACTGTACCATACTTTGAGAGCAGCCAAATATATTGGGATTCAGCTTCTTTTCAGGATGCAAAATCAAAATCCCACAAAGAGGAAGTGCATTGTCAGAGACCCAGAAAGAGGTCTCCAATGGATGGACCACCCTAGTCAATTCTGGTTTCTCCCTCCTCTAGTGTCCCGCTCCACTCTTCCCTCTCTGCAGGACCTGATGCAGCTGCCTTAAGTCACTGCTAGTCAGTGCTGCTTTTCGCCTATTCTCCTTCCTTTGTTTGGGGTCTCTTTGTCTGGGGTCTCCATTTGGCTCAGTCTCACAGTTCTCAGCCTCCTCTCCCATTCTCCCCAGCCTGGTTGTCCCCTCCCTCTCTCTGCGGGGGCCGAGAGGCTCTGCGAGGGGAGCGGTTGGGTTGCCATGGTCACATTGAAGCCAGCCGCAGCTGGCCCGGGCAGCTGCTCCTGAGCCCTGGACGCTTGGACAAAGCCAGGCAGCCTCAGCAGCCCCAGAGCTGGGACCCCAAAGGCCCGAGGCTGGGGAGACTAGGATCCAGGAGAATCCTGAGCTGGAGGTGAGAGGGAGAAAGTCAGAGCTGAACTGGGAAAGCAGAGGTAGGCACTGAAGCTGAGCCCCCCCTCCCCCTTTGTGGGGAGTTACCTACCAGGTGGGCCTGGCTAGAGGTGTGGTGGGAGGAAGGGAAGGATGGGGAATAGAGATGGGGAAGAAGGGATGGATGGGGGCCACATGTGGCAAATAGATTGAGGAGCTGGATGTCCCCAAAGGGAGGGGAGGGGCCTCTGGGTCCAGCAGTCTAGAAACAGGTTGGATTCATCTTTGGGCCTCATCTCCCTGCTCCCCGCCTGTCTGTCCCGCAGTGGCCCTTCCTTCCTCATCCTCTTATTTCTCATCCCTGTGTGTGCCTTGGTTTCAAGCTCTGGGCCTCAGTCTTGTTTCTTCCCACCTCTTCCCCCTGTGTCACTTTCATTCCAACCTCTCCTCTCCCCGTTTCCTTGATTCATGTCTCCATTGTCCGCTTACCTCCCAGGGCACTTCTCTGAGGTTTGTGTTTCTTCCCTTCCTCTATTCCTTTTCTCCCCAGACTTCAGTCTCCTCCTGAGCCCCCTGGTCTTCCTACCTTTTGCTGTGTGTGCTCTCTGTCCTCACCCCCCTTTCCCCCTCTCTCACCTTCAGTTTCCCCAGCCTAGGCCTCAGTTTCTCTCTTGCCTCTCTCTGAGTTCCATCACTATTGTCCCCATAGTCTTTCTTCCTCCCCAAGGCTATCCACAGCTAAACTGTCTCATCTTTCTCCCAGAGCTAGGTCATCTCTTCTTCCTCCTTCACACTCCAAGCTTTGATCTCCCATTTAAACTTGGTGACATTAAGTTATGACTTACACTTAGGGCCTTTCACATTCCCTCCCCCTCCCCCCACCAGTTTCTTCCCACTCTCCCCAGCTGCTGACCCAACCTGCTTCCCTCAGAGGCAGTTGCATCTCAGAGAAGGGACTATTGTGTGTGTGTGTGTGTGTGTGTGTGTTGTGTGTGTGTTTTGTAAGGCCCATCTGGTCCATCCTCCCTCTCACTGGTCCTGCTGGGCTTTCCTGCAGTGGTCGGGTGGTCTGCAGGCCTCTGCAGGCCCAGAGCTGGGCTTTCTTCTCTACGTGCCTCTCCTCACATTTTTTCAGCTGTTACCCCTCCTCTCCTTCCTGGGCAGCAGGAGGCCATAGGCTTGAAGGGAAGGGAAGCCCAGGCTGAGAGGGCATGCTTGGGGGAGGGATGGAAGGTCCTTTGGGGATCTGGAGGAGATGGGGCCTCTGTGGTTGAGAGTAGTATAAGAAGTGAGGGATGGGCACTGGGAGCTATGTATGGCAGGCAGAAACTCTCGGCTTTTGGTGCTGTTCTGTGGGCCCCAGGATGGCTGGGATTTCCCTCTCTGGCCCCTGGGAATCTCGGCTCCAAGCCCCGCATTCCAGCCGGCTCCAGCCCCCTTTCCGTTGTCACTTGATTCCACTGGGCCCCAGCCCTGCATCCCTCTAACTCCTCCAGCCCTGGGCTGGGTGAGGTGGGCATCACTGACTAGGAATTTCATCTGGGAGAATGAGAAGAGTGCACAATGCTTTCAGGACTCTCTGGCATCCTCTACTCTCCCCAATGGACACTTCTGTCCATATCAGCATGGGCCTAGGGTGTGGAATGTCCCATTAGGATGTGAGGAGCTGTAGCTAGGCCTGGCCAATCTTCCCAGGGCTTCCCCAGAAAACAGCTCTTGGGAGGAGGGGCTAAGTGCAGACCCAGGTGAAGTTACTGGGGAAGCCTTGGCCCCACCCCCAGCCTGGCTCCACCCCGGGCACGCCTCTCCGGCCCCAGATTTCGCAGAGGCTGGCGCACAGGGGTAGGTGCTCTAGGGAATCTCTGGGGGTTTGGGGGGAGGGCAAGAGGCACTTTTCCTAGTGACCATGGGGCTGTTAGCAGGTCCCTTAGCAGCTGGAGTGTTGTTGGGTTTGTGAACCTATGCCCCTGTATGCCTTGGCCTTTCCAAAGGGTCAGCCTCTTCCTGGTAGTGCTTTTGTGTACTTGTCTGATTGGGACTTCATGTTTCTTTGATGGGACTGTTGTTTGAAACTGTACACACGGTGTGAGTTTATATCAGCTGTGAGGTGCAATGGGGTGGAGATCAGCAATACAGCCAGAGACCTTACGTGATCTGACATTGTCTAGGTGATTGGCAGGTGTGGGGTTGTGGAGAGAGGTGGGGCTGACAGGTGGTGCTGAAACATCCCCCATGACAAGCTCTTCTGTCCCCTACCTCACCTGTTCACTACCCAGCAGTTCTCTCTTGTCTATCTGTTCTGCTTTCATCTTTTCATCTTTGTTGGCTGTGTCTGGTTTTCAGTGTGTCTCTCTCTTCTTCCTCCTCTTGGGAATGTAGCTCAGTGGTAGGATGCTTGCCTAGCATGCTCAAGGCCCTGGGTTCAATCTCCAGTACTGCCCCAAACAAAGATCAGCCCGCACCAGATGTTACCAGTATCCTTCCTCTTCCTCCTCCCCACCACCAAATTCGTCCTGGTTCCATTTCTAGTTTCTCTTTGCCAGTGATCCGACCCTCCTGTCCCCACCAGGGCCAGAGCTGGCTGGGCCTAAGGAAAGCTTGCCCTAAGGAGGACTTTGAGCCTGCGCAGGGAGTCCAGGGGAACCAGGGTCTGATAATCTATACTCCAGAGATCCAGAGAAGACTGGGGAGTGGGCTGCCAGGGAGAGGAACTGAAAGGAGGGGATAGAGAGAGGAGGGGGGCTGGAAGAGGGTGGCCCTCCATCAGGATCTGGGGCAATCTAGGTAGGGCTGTGGAGGACGGGGCCCCAGAAAGCGCCAGAGAGAAGCAAAGGTTGGTGGTGTGAAAAGAGCAAGTCTGGCTGGACAGGTGAGCCCTGTTCCCTTCCCCCTTCTGGTTCCTGTTGCTGGGCTGGGCGCCGGGCCTGTGGGAACCCGCTCCTTCCCCAGTGCCCTAGGGCTCTCCCCCTCGCCTCTCTCCAGGAACCAGGCCCAGAAAAGGGGGAGTAGGGAGGGGCGCCAACCCCTCCTGGGGCCGCGTGAGCGGGTAGCAGCAGGCCCCCTGGCGGTGCTCTTTGTGGGGAACTCAGGGCCGCGGGGGATGGGCAGGGAGCGGGCCTGGGTCCGCAGCGCCAGAGACTGGGCTGCTGGCTAGGACTGGCGACCGCGGGGATGGCGCGCCGAGGAGGGGGTGGCGGACGGGTTACCTGGGGAAGGCCGGGCGCGCAGGGGAATGTGGGGTGGGCGTGGCGGGGCGGAGAGGAGCGCGGGGGCCGCGAGGGCTGCGCAGGGCGTGGGAGCCGGGGGTCGACTGGGCCCGGGAGGGGGAAGGGAGGTCGGCGAGCCCAAGCGTGTGGCACTAAGGCCGAGGGGAGGGAGCGCGGGCGGGAGGAGGAGGGCGGGGAGGCGGCGCCTGGGCCCGAGCCGCCCCAGCTCTGGCTCCTCTCCCCGGAACAGGCCCCCGACAGCTGCTCGCGGGAGCCGCCTCCCGACACCCGAGCCCCGCCGGCGCCTCCCGCTCCCGGCTCCCTCCGCTCCCCCTCCCCTCGCCCCGCCGCCAAGGAGGCCCTACTCCGGGCTCGGACGCTTGGTTCTGCGGTTCTGCTGGGAAGAGCGATGAGAGGTAGGGGGAGCGGCGGGAGGACCACGCTGGCGGGGGGCGAGGGCGGCGCCTGAGGGTGAGGGCCGGCGGGGGAACTCCGTCTCTTCCTGCGGTCCCAGTGCTCTGGTTCACTCTCTGACCTCCGAGAAAGTGTCCCAGCCATGGGGAAGACCCCCTTCTGTACTCGTTGTGGCGGAACTGATCCCCGGGAGGACAGGTGCGCATATGTGGCGCCACTGATTCATCTCACCCGTCCCGGGAGAAGCGGCTCGATCTGCAGCCGGCCAGTCCTGTGGGCATCTACTAACTGTTAAGCCTCCACTCGGCAACTCCCAGTTGGACAACCTGACCACAGCCCAGCAGGGAGAGGGCTTGACACCTAACCTACCAGGGACAATCGGCTGGATGGCTGGTTGGTTCTGCCATGAGATGAGGTCACTACCCAGTGAGTAACACTTTCAGAGCCCCACCCCTTCGTCCCCAGCCTTCACCTTACAGGTCCAGTGTCTGACTGGCACTGGGACTTACTGTTGCTAAAGGGATGGTAGGTGTGTCCAGAATTTAGTGGTACTGTTGAGACAGGTGAAAGCAGAATGTATGAGGAAATGGAGAAATAGCTCTTGTTCTTACTGTTACTCTTCCCATCCAGGTTTCCACCTGCTCCCACCCCGCTGACTTCCTTCTGGCTTTGTCACCCATGTATATGATCAAGAGGTGTGCCTAGTTCTGTTTGGTTCCTGTGCCTGAGGACCTTAGTGTGTCTTACATTGTCTTCTATAGGAGCAGGCATCTGCCATTTTGTACTTACAGGTGTCTGAAGGTGGCCATTCACTAAGTGCTGGGATTGGACTTTAAAGAATGCCAAGGTGTGGATGTGATGGATGTGTGCATGAGTATTGGTATTTGCCCTGCCTCTGAAAGCCTGTGAAGGGTTGTCTACCCACAGGTGTGTATGCCTGGGCTACATTTAGCCCCAGTGTTTACACCCCACTCAAGAAGTTTGTGTGTGTATGTGTGTGTGTGTGTGTTTGTGTGTGTGTGAGAGAGAGAGAGAGAGAGAGAGGGAGGGAGGGAGAGATTGGGGTGGGAGGCAGGGTTTGGGAGAGAAGAATGAAGGCCCTGAGGTAGGGTATCCTGGCTCCTGGCTTGTAATTGGTTGTAAAGGGGATAGCAGTGTGGGTCTTCTGGGTCTGGACTTTGGGTGTCTGACTGTGGGGTCAAGCCAGACCCAGTGGATAGAGATTTGTGGTGTTGGAGGACAGATTGCCCCAGACCCTTGCTGTTTCTCCTTCTTTCTCTGCTTGGCCCTGTGCCCTGAGTCTCTGAGCCTGTTCCATTTACCTCTTGCTTTGTGTTTCTGCTCTGTCTCCCCCTGTCTCCTGTCCTCTGCCAGTCTTTGTATCTCTGCCCCAGGCTCCTCTCTGCTCTGTCTGACTCTGATGACTCATCTGGGATAGGCATGAAGGTTACTCTGGGGAACAAGGGCTCCGCTGTTCCCAGAGAGGTGGGGGTGGAGAGCAGCACCCAGAAATTCCCAGCCAGTATCCTGGGACTCTGGCAGATGGCTCTCCTGCACTGGGGTGCTGGACTCCCAAGGGACTACTCATGGTTCCAGGTTCTCCTTTGATAACCAAGTGACCCCCCACAGTCATCCCCTTCAGCTGCTGCTTCATGGCTATGGGGTCTCAGCTGCCTCTTACATTCCTACCCTGGAGCATTGTGGAAGCAGCTGGAGGAGGACAAAGGGATGGGGGACTATCCCCCCCACTCCTCTTACCTCCTGGGGTGACCTGACTTCCCTGTCAGTAGACCCGCCCTCATCTCCAAGGCAACTCAGCTTTTTCCTCAGCCCTGGGCTCTTCCTTCAGAAGCAGCTACCTTTAGAAAGTGGGAACTGGAGGGGATGGAATGTCAGGCCCAGCAAGGAAAGCTGGGGGCAAGATGCTTTGGACCTGATGGTGGGGGTGGGGTAGGGTGTGAGAGGTGTCAATAGGGTCCTTCAAGATTCCAGGGCCTGGAATGATGTGCAGAGCTCTGGCAAGGCATAGGTTAAGATAGCTTTTCTTGAAGCCTGGGCAGGGGACAGTTGATACCTGGATGTGTAAGGAGATGCCAGTCGGAATGGTTTGAGATAGGGTAAGCTGCCTGGGTTCCAGGGGAACAAAGTCGAGATTTTGAAACTTTAGTGGGCACAGATAACTTGAGGATGGTGTTAAAATGCAGAAAGTCTCTGGGGCCTGAGGGTCTGCTTTTCTCCAAAGTTCCCAGAAGATGCTGAGGCTGCTAGTCTAGGGTCCACACTGGGCTTTGAGGGCTGCAGGGGACAATGGGATTGGAAGGTGTTGGGATCCTGCACTTCTCTTAGGTTCTGGGCTTCAAGGTTGGAGGGGCCCAAGGTCAGCAGGTCCAGGCTTATTTGATGTCTAATTTTATTGTATCCTTAACAAGGTGTTGCTCAACCTTTCCTAGAGTGTTTTTGCTTTTATTTATTTATTTTTGTGCCAAGGATTGAACCCAGGAGTGCTTAACCTCCCTTTTTATTTTTTATTTTGAGACAAGGTCTTGCTAAGTTGCCCAGGGCCTCACTGTGTTGCTGAGGCTGGCTTGAGCTTGCAATCCTCCTGTCTTAGTCTTCTGAGCCACTGAGATTATAGGCATACACTATCAAAAAGATGTGTCTTTGCTTTTTGGAAATTAAAATAATTTTTATTTTGTTTTGTTTTGTTTTACTTTGAGTTAGGTTGTGTTCTTGCTAAGTTGCCTATGCTGGCCTCAAACTCAAGGTCCTCCCACCTCAACCTTCCAAGTAGGTGGGATTATAGACATGTGCCATGATACCTGGCTCAAAATGATTTTATATTCTTTTATATATATCACATGACTTTACACACATGTATAAGTATTGTTTTAGTAAAATAGTACCATTAGCATATCTTTTTTCCCTTTTTGTTTGCTTTCCCAACTCTTGGCCTATTCATGTTAACTCACGTTCTGTTGCGTATCCTCTCTACACATACACATGTGTACAAACACAGGAGTTCGTTTATTCTTTGCTTACAGAAAGTAGGATAATCCTTTATACTTCTGTATCTTGCTTTTCATTTTCAACCATGGCACAAGGAAATCATACCAAATCAGAAATTTATTGCTTCTTTGTTACTTTTCATAGCTGCACAGAAGCCCACTGAACCTTATTTATTTTTCTCATCTGGTTTCCTGTACGCATTTACATGGCTTACAAATTTGGGTCTTTACAAAGATGCCATCTTTGTAAAACCATTCTTCTGAGACTTCTCCCATCCTTTTTATTAGATCCTCAGGAGGGGAACTTGGGATTTCAGGGGAAGTGAATTTTTAATTATAATGATACCACTAGATTGTTTTCTAGTAGTAGATGATGATGTTAAATTCCTACTGTCTAGCATGGTGGCTCCCTTTTCACCACTCTCACTACCTATAAATATTAAAACCTTAGAGAATATCTTGTTAAGCTAGGTACAGTGGTGTGCTACTATAGTCCTTTTTCCTGGAGGTTAAGGCAAAAGTATTACTTGAGCCCAGGAGTTGGAGACCAGTGTGGGCAACATAGCCAGACCCTATATCTGATTTATATTTCCCTGACTCTATAGTGATTTTCACTGTTTAAAGATAAATGTTTGGCTGGGTTTGGTGGCACACTCCTGTCATTCCAGTGACTCAGGAGGCTGAGGCAGGAGGATCACAAGTTCAGGGTAAGTCTCAGGAACTTAAAGAGGCCCTAAGCAACTTAGTGAGGCCTTGTCTGAAAATTAAAAGTAAAAAGTGCTGTGGCTGTGGCACAGTGGTTAAATACCCCTGGATTCAATCCCTAGTACCAACAAAACAAAACAAAACAACAAAATACAAATGTTTGTTGGCAACTGGACTTTTTGCTCTTCTATGAAATGACTATTCAAATTCTTTTGGCAATTTCTCTATTGTATTATTTATATATTTTTTTCTTGTTGATTTGTAAGGGTCCTTTGTTTATTGTAACTGTAACCATTTTTCTGTTCTACATGTTGTCTACATGTTTTTGAAAATTTGTTGTTCGAAGCCATTGTAAATGGGGTATTTTGTCCTTTTTCTATAGGGGGATGGGGCTCTAGGCATATTATTTAATGGATCTCTAGACTACTTTCTTCATGTGTTAAATATGGATAGTAACAGAATCTACCTTTTAAAGTGACCGAAGATAAAATTATGGATTCTGTTTAAAGTTTTAGCCCAGTGTCTGGGATATGGGAGGCATTCTAAAAACAGAGCCAGTACTATTCAACAATGACCATTCTTGTCATTTTACTGCTCTTATCCCCAAGACAGCCATCCTGTCTTTGCTGTTGGCTGTGACTCAGTCCCCCTTATTAACTTACCCTCCTATCCATTTTGTCCCCTGCAGAGATGCTGCCCCCACCCCCTTAGGCCTGAGGGATCAGGAGCTATGGGGCCAGAGGTCCTCTCATCTCTACTGCTGCTGCTACTGCTCTTGGTAGCAACTGGAGATGCTGACATGAAGGGACATTTTGACCCTGGTAAGAAGAATGAATCTTGGGTCCCTGATGGGCAGGGCTTGGGGTGGGGAGTAAGGAGTTGAAGGCCTTGACCCATCACATGCTGTGTTCATCCAGCCAAGTGCCGCTACGCCCTGGGCATGCAAGACCGCACCATTCCAGACAGTGACATCTCTGTCTCCAGCTCCTGGTCAGACTCCACTGCTGCTCGCCACAGCAGGTATCTGGCATATTTGGGGCTGCTCTGGGACCTTTATTTGCCCTTCCAGACCATCTGACCAAGCTAAGAGGCTTTTGAGAGGTTCATTACCATTGAAATCCCAGCAGTCCAGTGGGAGCAGGTTGTAAATATTAGAGACAGACTCAGACCTACTGCCATATGTTCCCTGTGACCTCCTTCCCCCTCCCAGGCTGGAGAGCAGTGATGGGGATGGGGCATGGTGTCCTGCGGGGCCAGTGTTTCCCAAGGAGGAGGAGTACCTACAGGTGGATCTACGGCGGCTACACCTCGTGGCTCTGGTGGGCACCCAGGGACGCCATGCTGGGGGCCTGGGCAAAGAGTTCTCCCGCAGCTACCGGCTGCGTTACTCCCGGGATGGCCACCGCTGGATGGACTGGAAGGATCGCTGGGGTCAGGAGGTGAGGCTGGTTGGGACAGTGCCCAAAGGAGGCTGACTCCTCTCTCCTCCAGTGACACTTAAATAGCACCTGAACACTGATGATGCTCCAGTTATAGCATCTTCAGTGCCGGCTTCTCCCCTGAGCATTCATTACTCAGTATTGCAAACTGAGGACATCCTGGACCTTGCCAAGTCGGTGTTTGAGCATCTCATACTTATCATTTACTTCCCAGGTGGAACTCCCACCTTAAACCTGTTCTTTCACTGGAGATATAGCTCAGTGGTAGAACACTTGCCTAACATGCACAAGGCCCTGGGTTCAATCCCTGGTATCACCAAAAAAGAAAAGGAAAAAAAAAAAAAAGACAAACTGTTCTTCCCCAGCTTTCTCAGATTTCAGATGATATTCCCTATTTCTCTTCCTCTTACCTCCTTCTTCAAAAGCATCAGCAGGGCCTGCCTGCTCTACCTCCATTGGCATTTCTTGAATCCCACCACTTCTCCCCACTCTACTGACCTAGGCCAAATGCCACCCGTCAGCTAGATGAATGCAGCAGTCTCCAAACTGTTCTGCCTGCTTTGCTGCCCCTTTCTCCCTGAAGTGAAATCTCCACCTCCATGCTACGTATAGCAGAACTTAAAAAAATGTAAATCAGACATATCATCCCAGCTCTCGGCCTGCCACTGGTATTTCGCTCTGCCAGAACAAAAACTAATCTTGAGTGGGCACGGACTTTAGCCTGACCTCTCTCTGGCTGTGCCTATGCTTTGCTCTGCCTTGGCCTCACTGCTTTGCTTGCTCTTCCTGGAACAAGCCAGGGCTCATTCCCACATGACAGGACATTTTTACTTGCTGTTCTCTGGGCCAGGCAAGCTCCTCCCCTAGATACCCACAGACTCCCCCTTGCTCCATTTTCTGAGATGTTACCTTGAGAGCCTTGGCTGACCACCTGCCTCACTGTTCTGTCCCCACATACTGTCTTTTGTTCCTCATAGCTGTTTCTCCTACTGTAATCTCAGTTCTGTGAAGGGAAGGACTGATGTTTACCACTGACGATATGAGTGTCACAGAGTTGGCACTCAGCCAGTTTTGGCTGAATGAACAGAAGGAATGGGATGAAGCAAGAGGGGGAAGCTGAGGTGGGGTGCAGGGCTCTGAGGGATTGGTTAGGATCTAGAAATAATAGCATGAGTACTTGGAGACAAATGGAGCCAGGCAAGGAGAGGGGGCTGAGAATGGAGTTGGAGGTCAGACCACCAGGGCCAGGAGAGATGTCAGAGATCTCTGCTGCAGACCCACATTTACAAATGCCTGGCTGCACCCACAGTACTGTGCACTCAGTATCACCCTTCACATTTTTTTTAGTGGCCACTGTGGGCTGGGAAGTTAGATTTGATTCGGGGCCCTTCCTACCCATCCTCCCCATTTCCTGGCCCACAGGTGATCTCAGGTAATGAGGACCCTGGGGGAGTGGTGCTGAAGGACCTTGGGCCCCCCATGGTGGCCCGCCTGGTTCGCTTCTACCCCCGGGCTGACCGTGTTATGAGCGTCTGTCTGCGAGTGGAGCTCTATGGCTGCCTCTGGAGGGGTGAGTAGGTCAGCCCCCAAATAATCCATTTTCAGTTCTGGGGACTGACGGTGGGGAGTGTAAAGAAAGGCACCCAGGATCCTTTCTCTTGTTGGGAAGCTGTCCCTCTGGATGTGGAGGGGACTGGTCAACATTGCCTCCTCCATGATAGTGGGCCAGTGGAGGGATACAAAAAAGGGACTGAAATCTCCCAAGCCTGATGCAGGGGTAGGGAATGGAGGCTTTGTGCCTCTAATACCCCTCCTCCCACCTGCCCCAGATGGACTTCTGTCTTACACAGCCCCTGTGGGGCAAACGATGTACTTATCTGAAGCCGTGCACCTCAACGACTCCACCTATGATGGATATACTGTTGGCGGGTGAGAGGAATGGGCCCTGCAGGATGTGGAGCCTGGGGTGGGTGGGAGGCCAGAGTGTGTGTGGGGTTTTGGTAAGTAGTCTGGGCAGTAAAATGGAAGAACTGGGGAGAGAGATCTGTTAGGTGGGATGGAATAAATGGTAGCAAGATGATTATTAGCCCATAAGTCAGTAAAAATTAGAAAAAGGCACCCTTTGGCTAAGATCATCTTATTATGGAAATTATCATAATAGTGATTGAATAGTGTACCTCAGAGGGTGCCTTTGTGCAGTGTGTCATCTGCAAAGTATCTGTGATGGCCTGGTGTGGTGGGTTGTTAGAGGAGAGAGCTGCAAGAAGTTTGGTGGTGTGGGAATGGGATGAATGGATGGGAGCCAGGCCGCCCAGGCCACTGGGGTGGATGTGTAAAGCACCTGGGTAGTTGACACCCTCTTCCCTTCCAACCTCCCCTTTTTGTTCCCCTCTTCTCCAGGCTGCAGTATGGTGGTCTGGGCCAGCTGGCAGATGGTGTGGTAGGGCTGGATGACTTTAGGCAGAGCCAGGAACTTCGAGTTTGGCCAGGCTATGATTATGTGGGATGGAGTAACCATAGCTTCCCCAGTGGCTATGTGGAGATGGAGTTTGAGTTTGAGCAGTTGAGGGCCTTCCAGGCCATGCAGGTAAGTGAGCCTGCCTCTCTGGGAAGGCTCTGAAGCCAGGGTAGGTGCTGCTCTGGTACCCTCAGGGCTCTCTGGCTCTGACCCCGTGTCCCTCTCCCTTCTTCCCAGGTACACTGTAACAACATGCACACACTGGGAGCCCGCCTGCCAGGCGGGGTGGAGTGTCGCTTCAAGCGGGGCCCTGCCATGGCCTGGGAAGGGGAGCCCATGCGCCATGCCCTGGGAGGCAGCCTAGGGGACCCCAGAGCCCGGGCTATCTCAGTGCCCCTGGGTGGCCGTGTGGGTCGCTTTCTGCAGTGCCGCTTCCTCTTTGCGGGGCCCTGGTTACTCTTCAGTGAAATTTCCTTCATCTCTGGTAAGTCCCTGGAGTATGCCCAATCCCCAGCCCCTGGGATTGCCAGCTGACTTAATTCTTAACCCTGTAGTACCCCCAGAATATCCATTCTTGGCATCATATTGTCCCAAAACCCATGAAACTTCTCTACTGGGGTGGAAATAATTGGCATCTCTTTTTCCCTTGTTCCCTGTATCTGTTTGTCTTTTCTTTATGAGCCTTTCACTCATGACTGAACCTGATTCAGTCCTTTGGACAGTACTGAAATACTTCTGTATTAGTTGAGTCCACTCTTTTCTAAACCTCCTGATACCCATCACCATCCACTTGGCGGGAAGCCCTCCATTTCCTCACCATTCAGTGACTAAGGGGTTAACATCTGCCATAGCCAGGGGCTCTGTTCCACCATGTTCTCTGATTGATTGGTGTTCTGACTGACCAGTGGTGGCCTATATTGTCACCCCTGCTTCTATTCAATTCCCTAGGTTTCATGCATACATACCTCTAGGGGGTCCCTTCCTCCTCCCCTTCTAATTGCCTCTTCTCTTCCTTTCCCCTAGATGTGGTAAATGACTCCTCTCAGGTTCTGGGGGGCACTTTTGCACCAGCCCCCTGGTGGCCTCCTGGCCCACCTCCCACCAACTTCAGTAGCTTGGGTGAGTAGGCTCTTACGAGGGGCCCCCTCCCAGGGATGTGGACCCTGCTTATCCTTCCTCCCTGGGCCTCCCTTCTGGGTGCTGACCCTTTTGCCTCTGCCAGAGCTGGAGCCCCGGGGCCAGCAGCCTGTGGCCAAGGCAGAGGGGAGCCCGACTGCCATTCTCATAGGCTGCCTGGTGGCGATCATCCTGCTGCTGTTGCTTATCATTGCCCTCATGCTCTGGCGGCTGCACTGGCGCAGGCTCCTCAGCAAGGTGGGTGGTGCTGGTGGGATGAGGGTGGAGAAGTTGCTCCCATAGAGCCCCTCACTGTCCAGGCACAGGCATATCACGGTCCAGCAGGGCTGGCAGGGCAAAGTTTAATAGTGTAACTAGAGACCACTTTCAAAGGTGTGAGCTGGATGCAGGGCATTACAAGGAGCGGGTCACTTTCCCATTCCTGTGGTCCTGCTAGGGCGAGAGGAAGCTGCAGTATCGAATCCCTGGGAGGAGTGAGTCTGGAGAGGGTGCCTTGAGCTGAGGGGTGGACTTTAGAGCAGGGATACAGGCTGTGGCAGTCCAGTCCCGAGGGAGAGGATGGGAGAGTAAATCCCCTGACATCATTTTCTCCCTTCAGTCTCTGGTTGGGGTTCTTTTCTCACCAACCTTAACCAGCTAGTGGCAGTCCACACTGGTCATTCTGTTGGGGCAGGAGTGGTGGGAAAAGATGGAGAGTAGAGGGGCAAATAGAGGATGCTTGGATTCTCCCAAGTCCTTGTCTTCTTGGGAAAGTCCAAGGTGCTGGTACACATTAAGGTTGATAAATATGGGAAGTTACTTAAATGCTCTTGAGCTTTAGTTTCTTTATCTGTGAAATTGGGCATATGTAGGAGCTACAACTGTAGGACTATTGTGAAGATTAAAGAGGAGAACATAGGAACAGCACTTACGAGGTGCCAGGAAATGTGTGCTACGCAGGGGCAACACTTAACTTTGCCCACTCCTCTAACAAGGCTGAGCGACGGGTATTGGAAGAGGAGCTGACAGTTCATCTCTCTGTTCCTGGGGAAACCATCCTCATCAACAATCGCCCGGGTCCCCGAGAACCACCCCCCTACCAAGAGCCCCGGCCTCGTGGGAATCCACCCCACTCTGCTCCCTGTGTCCCCGGTGGCTCTGGTAAGGCCTTCTTTGTTCCAGTCCTACCTCCATCCTCTCTGCCTGTCTTCTTATTGTATCCCTCTTTCTCTCTCTCCTATTTTTTCTTTTCCTGTCTTCCCTAGTTTCAATTTATTTTCTTATTTCTGTGCCTCTGTTCACCTTCTTCATCATTCCATGTCTCGACCATATAATCTTCCTGAAGGATTTCCCATCTATTATCCATAATCCCCAGTGGTCTCATTCTGTCTCTGTATCATACATACATTTCCCTATATTCTCTGTTACTTTCTATTGTGTCTCCCTGACCCCTCTCTTCTTTTTCCTAGACTCACCATGTTTAATCCTTCCTTCCATCTATCTATACATTCATACTACCATCCATCCATTTATCTATATTTATATATCCATTTGTCTATCCATCAAATTGTCTGTTTATCATCCCCATCTATTGTCCATCAATCACCAATCTACTAGCTCTCCACCACTCTCCAGGTCCTTGTTTTATCCTCTCTTAGTACATTCAATCCCATCACCCTGGTCTTGCCCTATTCCAGGTCTCCCTGTCTGTCTAGCCTTGAGTCTCATCCCTTCCCCGTGTCTCCCCCCCTCCTTCTCCCGACAGCGCTGCTGCTCTCCAATCCAGCCTACCGCCTCCTTCTGGCCACTTACGCCCGTCCCCCTCGAGGCCCGGGCCCCCCCACACCCGCCTGGGCCAAACCCACCAACACCCAGGGTAAGCCCCTCTGCCCCTGGGCTCCACCAGGCTCCCCATACCTCCACTGGGGCAGGGAGAAGCCCGCACACCTTGCACTCCCTCTCCTCCCCACTGTGGCCTCTTCTGCTCTCCTGAGCTCCCTGGCAGAGCTCTTGTGCCCTTCACTCACTATTGCTTTTTGCTCCTTTTGAAGGCCTCCCCCTCTAGCCGAGGTGTAGTCCTATCGGTCTTGGCTCTGTCCCTTCCTCCTCTCATACCCTGTCTCTACAGCTCTCCAGAGCTGGAGAGGAGGTTGCTGTGGTGCCCCAGGTTCTCTTGTAACACCTTTATTCTCCCCTTTCTCTAGAGCTGCAAGGAGGGCCTCTCACCCTGGGCACTTGCCCTCTTCCCCCATGTGTCCTCTCTTCGCAGTCCCAGAGGTGAAGGCTCACACTCCACCCTTCCTGTCTCTCCTCCCCTCCTCCGTGTTGCCTTCTCATTGTGGTCCCTTCCCCAGCACCAAGAGGGATAGCTCTGCTTCCCTCCCTGTCTGTAGACAATTGTTTTGGGGGCTGTTAAGGAACCGTTGCCCTTTTCCCTCTCTGTGTGCCCCTGTCTCTGCCTGTCTTTGAGCTTGGTGTGTTGGGTTGGGGAGTTTGGGTAACCATGGCAGGGAAAAGTCAGGCTATGAGAAGTGGGAGAACAGATAAAGTGAACAAGAGGAAGTTGGTGGTGAGTGGGACAAGGGTTTGGAGAGTGAAGGAGACTGGATGGCTGAACCCTCCTTCTTTGATGGTGGGTAGATGAATTCCTCTTCCATCCAAGACTCATCTCATGGTCTCTTAGGCTATGCTGGGAGATCCCTAGACAGTAAGATTTTATAATAGTTTTTGATCAACCATTTTAATTGTCTTGAAAAATCCCCTAGAGTAGTTAACTCTTATCTCACCCCAGTGCTTTCTTTGGTTTGAGGTTGGTGGTTGGAATACTGGGGAGATGCAGGGTGGATTCAGTCTCTCACCCAAATGGAAGACATGGAGGGCCTTGGGGAGGCTGGGGTGTGAACTGTGGCTCTTAGGGGTTGATCCTGATGCCTTGTCCTGTTTTCTTTCTCCTCACTCCTCCAGCCTGCAATGGGGATTATATGGAGCCTGAGAAGCCAGGTGCCCCGCTTCTGCCCCCACCTCCCCAGAACAGCGTCCCCCATTATGCCGAGGCTGACATTGTTACCCTGCAGGGCGTCACTGGGGGCAACACCTATGCTGTGCCTGCACTGCCCCCAGGGGCGGTTGGGGATGGGCCCCCCAGAGTGGATTTCCCTCGGTCACGGCTCCGCTTCAAGGAGAAGCTTGGCGAGGGCCAGTTTGGGGAGGTAAGGAGGATGCCTGCCTGGCCATCAATAGTGTCTGCCCTGACTGGGGGCTTTGATGTCATGCCTTACCATCTGTGCAATGTTACTCCATTTGATTTTGTGACCTTCTAGGAAATGACCTTCTTTCTCTAGGTGCACCTGTGTGAGGTAGAGAACCCTCAAGATCTGGTCAGTCTTGACTTCCCCATCAATGTACACAAGGGACAACCCTTGCTGGTAGCTGTCAAGATCCTACGGCCAGATGCTACCAAGAATGCCAGGTGAGTATCAGGAATGGTATCTGGAAGAAGGGAAGGGAGGCCAAGAAGAGTAGGGAGCAATGTAGAGAGAACTATGATATGGACCAAGAGAGGACTGGTGTCTGGGGTGGGAGGTTTGCTTGTGTGCTGAGGGTGGAGGCAACTTTTCCTTACGAGCAGGAGGGAAGGTGCAGGCCACCCCTTGGTGCTCCCTCCACCTTCTTCCTGCTTCCCCAGGAATGATTTCTTGAAGGAGGTGAAGATCATGTCACGACTCAAGGACCCAAACATCATCCGGCTCCTGGGTGTGTGTGTGCAGGATGACCCCCTGTGCATGATTACTGATTACATGGAGAATGGAGACCTGAACCAGTTTCTCAGTGCCCATCAGCTGGAAGACAAGGCAGCCGAAGGGGCCTCCAGGGATGGGGAGGCTGCCCAGGGGCCCACCATCAGGTACCCATGTACCCAGGCAAGGACTTCCTTGAGAACTCCCTGGCAGTTCTCCTCCTCTTTCAACTTCAGTCTTGAGGGAAAGAGAGGAGCATGGGGGAAGAGAGGCAGATAGAGATTTCAGGAGGAACTGGGACCATAGTAATCCAGAAACTTGGCCAGAAAGGCTGGAGATTACTGAGTGTGGTGAAGGGACTTAGACGCTGCTATGAATTCCTTTCTGCCCTCCCTCAGCCTTATCACCCCTGAGTCCAGATGGCAGAGCCTAACAAAACACAAGCTCCCCAGGGTTGGATGAGCTAGAGAGGTTGAGTGGGAGCCTGCACTGGCCTACACATGGGTATTCCCTCTCCTCCCTGGGAGCAGAAGTGATGTGGTCCTGGGGCTAGGCTCCTTTCCTCTCCCGGACAGGGATGTTTGAAGAAGGGAGGAGTCTGGGGATGACTCCCAGTGACTCCCAATAATTGCCTTCCTTGCTCAGCTACCCGATGCTCTTGCATGTGGCAGCCCAGATCGCCTCAGGCATGCGTTATTTGGCCACACTCAACTTTGTACATCGAGACCTGGCCACACGGAATTGCCTGGTTGGGGAAAATTTCACCATCAAAATTGCTGACTTTGGCATGAGCCGAAACCTCTATGCTGGGGATTATTATCGTGTGCAGGGCCGGGCAGTACTGCCCATCCGGTGGATGGCCTGGGAATGCATCCTCATGGTAAGCAACCTGAAGAGAGGTAGGGTGGTGGTGGAGGAAACCAGCTGCCATTCTCAGTTCTGTGGCTCCTTTAGTCACTTGCCTTCTCTGGGCTTTAGTCTCCTCATCCATAAAATGGCTCAAGGGACTGGAGAGATGAGGAGCAGCAGTATGATGGGTTCAGGCACCAAGAGCAGTGGATACAGAGGATAGTCAGAGTAGCAGAGAGATAAGAGATAAGAAAATAGGAACTCAGGAACCTTGTCTACTCAGGAGGGGTGCTCTGCAGGAGGTCTTGGGGGAGCTCACTCAGGCCAGGAATTCTGAGCCATATTTTTACTAGAGACAGAAGGACCTGGGGGAAGATTCAGGGTCAGGGGGGCAGATGGAGACAAAGGATAAGTAGAAGGAAGAGAGAACCAAAGCATGGGAGAAGAAGCAGAACTCTAGGGAGAGAGGACCAGCTTGTTGGGAAAGGGACCAGCTGAGGAGAATAGAGCCTGAGGCTGGGAGGAGTCAGGCTGGGTGGCTTTGGGCTTCTGCACAGCTAAGCTGCCTGGTGCCCTTCTCTGCCTTTGTTGCCCTTTCCTTGTGCCAGGGGAAGTTCACAACAGCCAGTGACGTGTGGGCCTTTGGGGTGACTCTGTGGGAGGTGCTGATGCTCTGTAGGGCCCAACCCTTTGGGCAGCTCACCGACGAGCAAGTCATCGAGAATGCTGGGGAGTTCTTCCGGGACCAGGGACGACAGGTCAGAGCAGAGGGAGGGGAGATGGATTGCAGTGGGGGTGGGGAGGACTGGGAAGGGCAAAGCATGTCATCTTGGAGACTTGAAGAACCTCTTCCCTGCCTCTCATCCATGTTGCCACAATACAGGTGTACCTGTTCCGGCCACCTGCCTGCCCACAGGGCCTGTATGAGCTGATGCTTCAGTGCTGGAGCAGGGAGCCTGAGCAGCGACCCTCTTTTTCCCAACTGCATCGGTTCCTGGCAGAAGATGCACTCAATACAGTGTGAATCACAACATTCAGCTGCCCACCCCCTTGGGGAGCAATCCAAGGGAAACCAGTGATACTAAAACAAGAGGAGCCTATGGTATCCCCACTTCACCCTCTTCCAGCAGCCCAGCACCAAGAGAGGCAGTGTGACAACAGGTGGGCTGGGCCTGCCCAGGGAGCTGATAACTCCATTTTCAGTGGACATATGCTCGTGTCCACGTCCTGTTTCTCCTTCCATCTCCTCCTTAGAAGCTCCTGCCACCCACCCAGCTGGCCCTATGGATGGGATCCTCTCTGACTTCTTTCACCATCCTTTGGGGAAGGGTGGGGACAAATGCAGGGCAGACACTGGACATGGCCTGTTGAACACCTGGGTCCCACTGGATAACACTGGTTCCTGGGGAGTTGGCTGTGTCCCCAGCCTCTCTCTTCCTGTCACACACTGGACCCCACTGGCTGAGAATTTAGGGGGTAGAAAGGACAAGAAGGGAAGAAAGCTGTTCCCTGAGCCTACCCCGGAACTGTTCTCAGCTTTGGCTTCCTCCTCCATCCCCAATACACTGGACCTGGGGATTCCCTACTACCCACCTGCCATCTGTGCTGTAGCTAGAAATTCTCTAAACCTGTACATTTCTGTGGAGTAAACTGGGATTAGGGGAAAAGAGGGAGTGATGGCCTTTGGCCTTGGGGTTGGACATCTCTATTAGCTGCCAAAATGGTTTTTCTATAATCACTTGGGGTTTGTACATTTTTGGGGGGAGAGACACAGATTTTTACACTAATATATGGATCTAGCTTGAGACAACTTTAATCCCCTGCATTAGGCAGGTAATAATAAAGGTTGAATTTTCCACAGCTCTGAGTGAGTTTCTTGGGCTAAAATCTGCCTCTTACCAACCCATTTCCTGTCTTCCTTTCTTCTTTCTCCCTGGTCTATTTCCTACCACCTACCTTTGTCCAGCACAGTGGTCTGTTTCCACATAATCCAGGCCCTTGCCAGTGGGACCTCATGAGACTGCATGAATATGTGAACTCAGGAACCTTGTCTACTCAGGAGGGGTGCTCTGCAGGAGGTCTTGGGGGAGCTCACTCAGGCCAGGGATTCTGAGCCATATTTTGTGCCAGGAACTCTGTTGGCAGTCTGGAGGTGTCTCTTGACCCTTCCTCAGAATTATGTTTGCTTTTTTCCTCCCTTCTACTGGAGATTGAACCCAGGGCTTGTGCATGCTAGACAAGTGCTCTACCACTGAGTTATATTTCCAGCCCTTTTTATTTTGAGATAGGGTCTCATTAAGTTGCCTATGCTGGCCTTGAATTTGTGATCGTCCGGGGATCGAATCCACAAGTGCTTAACCACTGATCCACATCCCCAGCCCTTTCAAATTTTTTTTTTTTTTTTTTTTTTTTTTTTTTTTTTTACATTTGGAGACAGGGTCTTGCTAAATTGCTTAGGGACTTGCTAAATTGTGAATTGTGGAGGCTGGACTCAAACTTGCAATCCTCCTGCCTCAGGCTCCTGAGTCACTGGGATTACAGACATGCAATACCGCTCCTAGCTCCAGGATTGTTTTAAAATTCATAAAATATGGATCATAAGATTGAAGGATTACCAATTGACTTACTTTGCCAAAATGTTAAAAAATTATGATAGTAACAAATATGCTTCTCTTAGTAATGAACAAACTATTTTGGGAATTCTATAACCACTGTAGTAGGATATAAAAATATATTTCTATTAGTGACAAGTCCCAGGTATGACTGATACTACTGGGGGTTTGCTTGCATTTATAATTGAAGGAAATGCTAATTTTTAGTTAGAGGTTGAGGTTAATAAAAATAAAAAGTCTAATTTATTTTTCTTGCTCAAATTCTAGGACCCTCCCTTCCCCTGAGGGTCTGGGGAAGGTGAGACCCCTGGATTAGGCTGACCAAGTGTGCAAATGATCGAGTGTGAGCTGTCTAGTTGGAAGCCAGAACCATAAGCCTAAATGATCTGAGGCCCAGAAGGATGAGATCAGCCACAAGTCCTAAGAAAGCATTTAATGAGGAGTCTGAATTTGGTTAAAAAATAAGCAACTAGTTCCAGATATTGGATGAGGCAGACCTGTCTAGATAGCAGTTCATGTGAAATAAGGCCCCTTGATATTCACAAAATGAGCCAAATGGTTAATGAGGATAACAATAAGACTGAATTAATAGACTCTGAGACTGAATTAATAGACTCAGGGTTCTGGTCACAAATCTAATAATCCTGCAAAAACCTACACAGGTCAGACCACTGTGCACCGTAATTTAAGATGGGCACTGGCAGGTTAAGAGTTTAGAAGCCAGAACCCAGAATAATAAGCAATAGAGGCCAAGTAGTAAACTGATAATGCCCAAATCTCCAAGCCCAGACTCTCAAGCTCTAGACCTATAATGCAACCTGAAGTTCACGTGAACTTCAGTCTTAACATGTTCAAACCTCCTCCTCCACAGTATCCTGACTCAGTGAGTGGCAGCCACATCCACTCAGCTGCACAAGGTATCATCCTTGACAACCCTCCTTCCTTACCCTTACCTGCCATGGCCAATCCAGTACAAAGCTCATTTGGTTCTGCCATCCCAGTCTTCTTGGAACTTGTCATTTCCATCTTGATTGCCCTCCTGATACTTCCTCCATCTTCCCTGGACCACTGTAATTGTACCCAAAGTGGTTATCTCACTCTTGGAGAGCACTCTCTGGTTTGTTTCTGGCCCTGCAAACACTGTGATCTTTAAAAACATATAATCTAGCTGGGTGTGGTGGTGCACGCCTGTGATCTCAGATGCAGGAGGATCACAACTTTGAGACCAGCCTCAGCAATTTAGCAAGTCCCTAAGCAAATTAGTGAGATCATGTTTCAAATTTAAAAAAAGGGTTGGGGAAATGACACCGTGGTTAAGTGCCTCTGGGTTCAGTCCCCAGCAGAATCATCATCATCATCTTTGCATAATCTGATTTTACTCCTTTATCAAACCTTTTAGTGGTTTCTTATTCATCCTTATTTTAAAAAATTTTTTTATTAGCTACACATGACATTACAATGATCTTGGCAGTTCATACATTTGAATCAATTGGGGTATAATTTCTCATTTTTCTGATTGTACAGATTGCAGAATCACACTGGTCATAGAGTCACCTATATACATACAGCAATCATAATGTCTATTCTATCATCCTTATTTTAAAAATTATTATTATTATTATTTTGTGGTGCTGGGGATCAAATCCAAGGCCTTGCAGATGCTAGACAAATATTCTACCACTGAGCTACACCCACAGCCCTCCATCAAGGTTTAAAGAACAAAATCTTCCTGACTAAGATTGGTCCCGGTTCTCCTCCCCAGCACTCTTCTGTCCCTCCCCATGTACCACTGAGTTTTTAGTTTCCCCCAAAGGCCAGTCCTTCTGGCCACATGGGCTTTGTAGCATGTTGTCCCCCCACCTGGAACAATGTCCCCTATAGTCTGCCTTGTTAACTCCTGCTTGCCCTTCAGCAATCTTACCCAACCAGGTCAAATTCCCTAATGACACTCTCAGAGCACATGAATCCCTTCTTTGTAGCATTTATCATAGGTGTGATTTTACATGTATTTGTGTATTTTTTTTTTTAAAAAAACACCTGCTTCTTTTGCTTGACTGTAAGCTGCACAAGGGCAAATTCCTGGAACACATGACTCAATAAATCTTGGTTGAAAGAAAGAATTATATTAAACATGTGAAGGGCTAACATGATTCTGTGCACTTAAGAGAACTAGGATTAAAAAAAGTTATAGAAGATAATGATAATATTTTAGTGAGCACATACTATATACCATGTATAATACTATTACACATATCTTTTTTTTTTAAAAGAATTTCTCAGAGACAGAGAGAGAGAGAGAGAGAGAGAGAGAGAGAGAGAGAGAATTTTAATATTTATTTTTTAGTTATTGGCGGACACAACATCTTTGTTTGTATGTGGTGCTGAGGATTGAACCGGGCCGCACGCACTCCAGGCAAGCGCGCTACCGCTTGAGCCACATCCCCAGCCCCACATATCTTATTTAACACAATGTATGAATTAGTTAAAATTATTAACTTCTGTTAGGCTACGCCAAAGGCAGCATAGCCAGTAAATAGTAAAGTTGGTAGGAAGTGGGCCTGTCTCCTGGTTCTTTCCTCTAGGATGCTGTTTGAGGGGAGGAGTTATGAGATGTTTTATCTCAGGAGCTTTCAAGTACAGGCAGGACAAGCCTGTGCTTGACAGGGCTATGAAATTGTGATCTTTGCACGATTTTAGCTCCTAAATTCCCTTCTTAGACCTAGCTGGATTATCAAGCTGATTTTCTTCCTCAAGTCCAATTCTAGAAACTCAGGCTGAGTTTAGTTCCTGCCATCAGACAGCTTGCCCATATCCATTAGGACAGTGCTCTCCCAAAGAACTGTCAGGATAGAAATGGTCTATCCCTATGGTCCGATGGGCTGCTACCAGCCTCCTGTGGCTGTTGAGTACTTGAAACAGGGTTAGTGTAACTGAGAGACTGGCTTTAAATTTTTATTTTAGTGAATTTAAATGTAAATGGCCACAGGTGGCTTGTGGCTACAATACTTGACAACACAGCCTTAGAGTGTAGGGAACTGTGACATGATCTGTCCAGTCCCTCCTGCCTGCTCCCTCTAAAATGAAGCATATGGCTTCTCTTGGTGTTACACTGATGCCATTGAATGGAATATGCTGCTTTTTATTTTTTTTAATTTTTTTATTGGTTGTTCAAAACATTACAAAGCTCTTGACATATCATATTTCATACATTTGATTCAAGTGGGTTATGAACTCCCATTTTTACCCCGAATACAGATTGCAGAATCACATCGGTTACAAATCCACGTTTTTACATATTGCCATACTAGTGACTGTTGTATTCTGCTACCTTTCTATCCTCTACTATCCCCCCCTCCCCTCCCATCTTCTCTCTCTACCCCATCTACTGTAATTCATTTCTCTCCCTTGATTTTTTTCCCCTTCCCCTCACATCCTCTTATATGTAATTTTGTATGATAGTGAGGTCACCTTCCATTTCCATGCAATTTCCCTTCTCTCTCCCTTTCCCTCCCACCTCTCGTCCCTGTTTAATGTTAATCTTTTTCTCATGCTCTTCCTCCCTGCTCTGTTTTTAGTTGCTCTCCTTATATCAAAGAAGACATTTGGCATTTGTTTTTTAGGGATTGGCTAGCTTCACTTAGCATAATCTGCTCTAATGCCATCCATTTCTCTGCAAATTCCATGATTTTGTCATTTTTTAGTGCTGAGTAATACTCCATTATGTATAAATGCCACATTTTTTAATCCATTCATCTATTGAAGGGCATCTAAGTTGGTTCCACAGTCTAGCTATTGTGAATTGTGCTGCTATGAACATGGATGTAGCAGTATCCCTATAGTACGCTCTTTTAAGGACTTCAGGGAATAGTCCGAGAAGGGCAATAGCTGGGTCAAATGGTGGTTCCATTCCCAGCTTTCCCAGTATGCTGCTTTTTATTTGCTTTTCTCTCCCTGGTGATTGGTGTAGATAGTTCAAGGCCAGTGTGCATACAGGGACCTCCTCTCTAAGGGCTGCCGGGTATTCTACATTGTTGCAATGACCCACATTTTATGTAACCAACCCACAAGGATGGTCATTTGGGCCATTTGCACTGTTCTCTTAATACAAGAAAAACACCTTAGTAAACATCTTTTCATGCTTAACTCAGTACCATGTGGGGGAATTTCCATATGACACATTCCCAAAGATGGAGTTTCCAGGTCAAAAGATAGTCACATTAAAACTGTTGGTAGAGGGACTGGGGTTGTGGCTTGTGGTAGAGCACTTGCCTCACATACATGAGGCCCTAGGTTTGATCCTCATCACCACATATAAATAAACAAGGAAAAGAAAGGTATTGTGTCCATCTACAACTGAAAAAAAATTTAAAAAAAAAACTGTTGGTAGAGGGCTGGGGTTGTGGCTCAGCAGTAGAGTGCTCGCTTGGCAAGTGTGAGGCCCTGGGTTTGATCTTCAGCACCACATAAAAATAAATAAAATAAAGGTATTGTGTCCAACTACAACTAAAAAATAAAACAAAACAAAATTGTTAGTAGAAACAAGGGTTTAACCTTATCCTTGGGAGATATGTTTTAAGATTCCCAGTGGATTCCTGAAACCCTAGGTAGTACCAAACTCTCTATATACTTTCTTTCTTCCTATATATACCTAAGTATGATAAAGTTTAATTTATTAATTAGATACAGTGAGAGATTAACAATAAATACTAATAAAAAGGAACAATTATAATATACTATAATAAAATTTATTTAAAATTTATGAATTGCTTACTTTTGGAATTTTCCATTTAATATTTTCAGACCACAATGGACTGTAAGCACCTGAAACCTAAAAAAAGCAAAACTACAAATGGGGGAGGGAATGAAGCTATAATCTGGAACATCCCCAGTATGTTGAAAACTTGGTCCTGCATGGTGCTATTGGAAGGTTGTGGAAACTTTTAAAGATGTGGGTTCTAATGGGATGTCTTCAGATCATAGGGAGTTTGTCCTTAAAGGGGTCAGTGGGATCCCAGCTCTCCTCTTCTCTTTCACTCCCTAATCATTGCTGAGCAGTTTTGCTCCACTCTGCAATCCTGCCATAATGTACCACCGTGTGCCTAAAGCAATGGAATCAATTGATTGTGAACTGAAACTTCTAAAACCACGAGCCAAAATAAATCTTTTATTTTTATAAATTGATTACTTCAGGCATTTGTTAAAGTAATGGAAAGCTGACTAACACAGGGGGACTACTGTATGGACAAACTTTCCTTAAAAAAAGGTGAGACTAAGCTGTGTGCAGTGAGTGACACATGCTTATGTTCACAGCTACTAGGCAGGTTGAGGCAGGAGGATGGCAAATTCCAGGCTAGCCTGGGGAACTTAGTGAGACCCCGTCTCAAAATAAAAAATAAAAAGGGCTGGGATGTAGCTTAGTAGTAGAATGTCCTGAGTCCAATCTCAGTGTGTGGGTATGTCTCTATCAGCTTTCAAGTGTCTGAGTATGTTCCTAAGCCTGGCCAATATGAAGCCTTGATTTTTTTTAAATTTTTGCTCCTTTAGTTTCTGGTATTTTTGTTACTTTAACTTCCTTTCCCTAATTTCAACTGAAGTGACAATTTTAAAATCTCTTTAAAAGGCATTTGTATTTCTTCTGCTGTTTATCTTTTGCCAATCTTTCTGCTTCTTTTTCTTATTGCTTTGTAAGAGCTTTGTGCAGTTTGTCTATCTTATCAAACAGTTCTCCCCAGACTGTATAATTTGTTTTATAACCTTACTTAGTGTTTGCCATAAAGAAGCACTGTCAGTTTTGTGCTGTTCTTTGAGAAACTTAAAACACTGACTGCTAAACAAACAGGGAATAACAAAACACATGTGCTACAAAGTGTAACTAAGTCTTACAGCCCTTACCATTTTGGTAAACCGTCCCTGGCAAATGCACTTCAAATCCCAGATTTACTTTCTAGCTGTCTGATTGTAGGCAAATTTCTTAGCTTCGCTGGGCTCTGGCCTTCTATTCTGTTAAGTGAGAATAACAGAATTTGCTTTATAGGAATTTTGGGGGAAATAATGTAGTTCTGGTTTAGGCTGAAGGCTTTCCTTTGACTTTCCTGCAGAACTCATAAATCAAATCAGAAAAACAACTGCTTTCTTTTACTAATTGTGTTCGAGTTGAGTGGGGTGGCACACGCCTATAACACCAGCGACTGGAGGGGGGGGCGGTGTTTAGGAAGGAGGATGGCAAATTCCAGGCCAGCTTCAGCAATTTAGCGAGACCCCGTCTCAAAAAATAAAAAGGGCTGGGGATGCAGCTCAGTGGCAAAGCGTCCCTGGTTTAATCCTCAAAACCACAAAACAAAACAAAACAAAAAATCCAAAACAAACAAACAACCCCCCCCCCAAAAAAAAAAAAAAACAAAAAACTGGTGTGATGGCGCACTCTTGCAATCACATCTACTTGGGAAGCTGGAAGCAGGAGGACCACAAGTTCAAGACCTGCTTGACAATTCAGAGAAACCCTCTCAACAAAACAAACCCCCACCCCCGCCACGCACAAAACAAAACAGGGTTGAGGGGGCGGCTGAATATAAAACCCAGCTATATATATAGCTGAATATATAATACTCCTGAGTTCAATCACCAGTACAGGGAAAACAAAAACAAAACAAAAAACCTGTATCAATCCCTAACTACACAGGGGTTGGTAGCGCGGCGGAGGCAGAAATGTAGATTTATTGAGTACTTACTTGCCAAGTAAGGCGCACTAGATCGTTAACTGGTGACAATGCTCTACATGTGCAGTAACCAATTTTATGGTATAACTAAGCTCAAGGAGCCCAGCTGTTGCAGTCCGAGCAACGGGGTCATTTCAGCGCGCCTCCCACAGGAAGCCCTCGGGCTACTTTTACCCTCAGGTCCTCCTGCTCCGGCGGGTTAGACCAGCCGTTAGCAGCCTGGGTCGAGAATGCTGCGGAACGAAGTACCCAGGCTTCTGGTGTTCCTGGTTCTGTCAATTAAAAGACAGCCACTCTCTTCCCCGTCTTCCCGCGGTGCCTTTTGGAAGTTGTAGTCAGACACTCCTCAGACCTGCTCCAGCACGGGCAAGGATAGGACTCTAATTCCCAGAATGCCTCGCGGCGGACAAGTGCAGCCCCTATTCTCATCCTTTCCACTCTTCCATTCCATTCCTTCCCTGCTCTCGCTTCTCTTCTGAATGTTTCACACTGGGCTCCTGTCTGAAGTTTTTCGCTCTCGCATCTTTTTCTCGCTTTTTTCACCATCCTTTCCTTTTTCTCTGGAAGCTAATGAGAGACACTGGCTCTGATTAAGCAACTGTTCAAGACCCGGGGTGCGCGAGGGGGATCGACATAGTGGTGAAGGGGCCCAAGAGGGCCAGGGTTATGAAGACAGTTGAGTGAGAGGCGAGAAGTTAGGAGATTGGACGGTGTGGTTCCCAGTGAGACGGTGAAGTAGACTTTGGGGAGGGAGGGGGATAGAGGTGGATTTAGATTTGGGAAGCATGGAGGGAAGAGGCAGTTTATTGCCATATGGGGAGGGTTGACAGAGTTGGGCTTGTCGAGTGATCTGGCTAGGAGGAGTAGAAGAGAAGCGGGGATAGTACTGGGTGTACACAAATCTCTTTGTCTCTGCTTAGCAAAGATGAGACAAGTCATTCGAATACCAAATGATTTTTCAAGTACACGGCAATTTTGAGAGAAGGACAACTGAGGGAAGACTGGAGTTTAGGGAAGAACTGGGATAAGGAAGCAGGAAAGGCAGGGAGGTTGGAGGTTGGTGAAGTTTGAGAGAAATAAGAGATAAGTGATGTGGGAGAGGAAACCTCAGAAAAGATGGGGTTATGGGCTGATGGATCTGGAAACAGAAAGATTAGGGGTGACACTGGCATGGATCATGTTGGATGTGTGTCTAACATTTGCATCCCTCAGGTGATGGAGAGCACCCCTGCAAGGGGTGGACTGAATCGAGTTCACCTACAATGCAGGAATCTACAGGAATTCTTAGGGGGCTTGAGCCCTGGGGTATTGGACCGATTGTATGGGCATCCTGCCACATGTCTGGCTGTCTTTAGGTGAGGAGACTTCTTTGTGTCAGGGATCATGGTGGGGAAATGTAATAGGGCTTTCAGACTGGAATAATTATCATGGGTAGAAGCTTAGTGGCCTAGTGATGGTAGAGGGGTATTGGAGATTACTCCCAAATGTGGAAGGCCAAAACAGATGGAGCTTGTGTGGGCAACAGGACTGGTAAAGATATGGGGATGAGATGAGATGTTTGAGAGGCACTTGAAAGCAGAGATTCAGTTATGGGACAGCTTCTGATACTAATATTTGACTTCTACCCTCTACAGGGAGCTCCCATCTTTAGCTAAAAACTGGGTGATGCGGATGCTCTTTCTGGAGCAGCCTTTGCCACAAGCTGCTGTAGCCCTGTGGGTGAAGAAGGAATTCAGCAAGTGAGTCTCTACTGCATTCTCAGCCAAACGCAAATTTCTCAACCTCTAGATTTCCCAAACTCCTGTTCTTTGGAACACTTTCAAGAAGTTTTATATATACACATATACATACACACATATACATATACATATATATGTGTATGTGCACATACATACACATATGCACATAAACACACATATGCATATATATATATATTTTTGGGGCATTGGGGATTGAACCCAGGACCTTGAGATGCACACTAAGCATGTGCTCTGCCACTGAGCTACACCCCCACTCCCTCCAGGAAATATTAATTTATTAATGGGTGTATTGCAAAACTTGTCATTAAATAAACTTTGGAAACTGTGCTATATTTTCCCTCTTGGAGAACTGGGATGTCAATAATGAGACTCTTGTAGATTGCTAGGCATTTCAGTGAAGACATTTATCTTAAGAAGGCACAATTTGGGCTGGGGTTGTGGCTCAGTGGTAAGAGTGCTTGCCTAGCATGCGTGAGGTACTGGATTCGATTCTCAGCATCCATACAAATAAATAAAATAAAGGTCCCTCAACAACTAAAAATATATATATTTAAAAAAAAGAAGGCACAATTTGACTATGTGGAACTGTTTCAAGGATCACCAGTTCAGAAAAGGCAGAAATGGAGGCCTTTATGGCTCTCTTTTTGCTCTTCAGACACCCTACTCACCTCTCTACTTCTGTTCCAGGGCTCAGGAAGAAAGTACAGGGCTGCTGAGTGGCCTCCGCATCTGGCACACCCAGCTGCTCCCTGGTGGTCTTCAGGGCTTTATTCTCAACCCCATCTTTCGCCAGAATCTCCGCATTGCCCTTCTGGGTGGGTATGTTACTTCCGTCTCTTCCTAAACTAGGCTGGGGAACTGCTAATTACATGCTGGAGGAGAACTTCTGAGGAGCCGCCTCAGAACCTTAGGGTCCTGGGACCTTTGGGAGCTCATTCAGGAATAAGTTGGACCAGATATGGCTGTAGGATGTAGGATGTATGAACCATGGGTTAAAGGTGTGAAAGGTTGAAGGGCAGCAGGAAAGAGATAGGCCTCCTTATTCTTGGCATATCCTGGCCATAGGGGGAAGGCCTGGTCTGATGACACAAGTCAACTGGGACCGGACAAGCATGCCCGGGATGTTCCCTCACTTGACAAGTACGCTGAGGAGCGATGGGAGGTGAGGACATGGGCATCTAAGTGTATTTCTACTGTGCTTCTACTTCCTGTGGTTTGTGGATACTTTGGTCTCTCTGTTGTCTTCCATTTCTAGGTAGTCTTACACTTTATGGTGGGCTCTCCCAGTGCAGCTGTCAGCCAGGATTTGGCTCAGCTCCTCAGCCAGGCTGGGCTCATGAAGAGGTGAGGAAGCCTGAGGGAGCTGCTGTGCCATCTCCTTGGGGCCCTGATAAAATAGGTGTCCAGGGTGAGTCAGGATTGGAGGGAGTTGATTGAATACATCCAGAGATACCCAGAAGAAGCATAGGAGGACACATGGAAGGTTGGGGTTGTGGCTTAGCAGTAGAGCGCTTGCCTAGCACGTCCAAGGCCCTGGGTTCGATCCTCAGCACCACATAAAAATAAATAAATAAAATGAAGATGTTGATATTGTGTCCAACCAAAAAATAAATATTTAAAAAAATGAGGACATGTGGAGATGGTAGTCTTTCTATGCATATCTTTGTCATTGTCCCTCTCTATGTCTAGTACTGAACCTGGAGAGCCACCCTGCATTACTTCTGCTGGCTTCCAATTCCTCTTGCTGGACACACCTGCCCAACTCTGGTACTTTATGTTGCAGTATCTGCAGACAGCCCAGGTGAGGAGGCCAGGGCTCCTTGCCAGCATGCTTTGATCTTCTTACATCCCACTGAGAGATAACCACCCATAGACTGTTCTCTGTTCTTTCTTCCCTGTCTTTCTCCTTCATTTTCCCCCTCCCATTTCTCATTTGTTTCTGTCTCTTTCTTCCCAGAGCCGGGGTATGGACCTAGTGGAGATTCTCTCCTTCCTCTTTCAGCTCAGCTTCTCTACTCTGGGCAAGGTAAGTAAGGGGCTAGAGGACAAGGAGATGGGAAGGGGAAGTCAGGTTGGGGCAGTAGAGTGAGAAAATAAGAAGGAACACAGAACGACCAGAGAAGGGGGAGGAGGGAATGAGTCTATGGCACTGAGGGAGGGAGGAAGGGATGTGTTTTGAAAAGGTATTACCTTTTCCCCAGGATTACTCTGTGGAGGGTATGAGTGATTCTCTGTTGAATTTCCTGCAACATCTGCGAGAGTTTGGACTTGTTTTCCAGAGGAAGGTATGAACATTCAGATACATGGCTTCTAGGGAAGTTGGGTCTTGGCACCAGCAGGAAACAGTTGCCAGGACTGAGTACTTGGGTCACTTGGGGAGGAAGTTGAAGGTTGAGGCTCTGTGCACTGGGAGGGATCTGATGTCCCAAGCAGGAAGATGTAGGGCAACTGACAGGTGACCTTTGTCTTTCCCTTTGTCCTTCCCAGAGGAAATCTCGACGTTACTATCCCACACGCCTGGCCATCAATCTCTCATCAGGTGTCTCTGGGGCTGGGGGCACTGTGCATCAGCCAGGCTTCATTGTCGTGGAAACCAACTACCGACTATATGCCTACACGGGTGAGACTGGACAGAGGGAGAGCAGATTAACGGTGGGAGTGGGAGGGGAAGGAAATGGGAGGGGATGCAGTTTATGTTTACATTTACTGGTGGTTTACAGAGCTTTCTGATATTTCTCCTCATGTTTGGGGGAAGGGCTCAAGGGAGTCCGAATATGAGGGTAGCTTCCTTATCTTCTCTTCCTATCCCTGGGTCAGAGTCGGAGCTGCAGATTGCCCTCATTGCCCTCTTCTCTGAGATGCTCTATCGCTTCCCCAACATGGTTGTGGCACAGGTGACCCGGGAGAGTGTGCAGCAGGCCATTGCCAGTGGCATCACAGCCCAGCAGGTATCCCCACTTGGGGGACACAGAGGTGTGAAGATGGGCTGTTTGTGGGCCTTGGGGTATAGAGTGGCCCATCATGGAAGGCTAGCCTCAAGTCTGTCACAGTTGTGGTGATGAGTTGTCTGTGTTTGAGCACAAGGAATGTAAGGAGAAATCAAGGCCTTAGTTGTGGGAATAGGGAGACCCTTGAGGGAGAAATACATGGAGGGAGAAGGTATAGCTCTGGATTTGTGCTTCAGCACCATTATTTCTAGCTGTGTAAACTGATCATAGTTGCCTTACCTTTGAGTCTCAGTCTCCCCAGATGGTGATATTTCTCAGCTCACAGGGTTGTTGGGAGGATTCAGTGGAAGACTAGAGGTAAAGCTTTTAACTTGAAGTCTGTTGAGCAGTAAGTGCTCAAAATATAGTAGCTACTGCTATTTTAAAGAAAGAATAAATAAGACTATGGAAAGAGCAAATGTGCCAGAGAAGGAATAGCAGACATGACCAGTGGGAGCAGCAACTTGGGATAACAGCTGAACAGGAATGGGTTGAGTAGAGTTAAGTAGAGTTAAGAGTGTTCGGAGACAGGTGAGAGCTCTGATGACTTTTCTGCCCTCTCGCTTGAGCCTTCATCTCATTTTTGTCTGTTTTCCTAGATAATCCATTTCCTAAGGACAAGGGCTCACCCAGTGATGCTCAAACAGGTATGGACAAGTACCAATAAGCCAGGGGGCTGGCACCTGGCAGATGATGGAAAAGAAAAAGGGTCCAAATCTTGGGGATGATTAGAGGGCTGGGGTTGTTTGGGGCAGTATTTTTTAAATCCCTACAGCCTACTCTTTGCTTCTGCAGACCCCTGTGTTGCCCCCTACCATCACTGACCAGATTCGTCTGTGGGAGCTAGAAAGGGACAGACTGCGGTTCACTGAGGGTGAGTAGCTTCTCGAGTTTAAGTCATTGGCCAAAGGAATGGCAGTCTTGATGAGCAGAGGAGTTTTTGTGCATTTCATTTTTTGTGCACTGCACAGAAAGGGAGAGAAAATCTGACAAGACACTTTTTTGGGGGATGGAGTGTGGCAGGGGTGAATTAGTAGCAATAAAAAAAATTGACCCAGGGGCTGGGGTTGTGGCTCAGTGGTAGAGCATTTGCCTGGCATGTGCAAGGCCCTGGGTTCAATTCACAGCACCTCATATAAATAAATAAAATAAAGGTATTGTGTCCATCTACAACTAAAAAATAAATTTTTTTAAAAAAATTGATCCAAATCAGTGCAGTGTGGATTAGACTGAGAGAGAAAGTGGGAGGCTTAATTCAGTCATTTTCCTGGGTGTCATGGACCTTCACGGGTTTTCTTATTGTTTTATATTGACTTTCTGAATATGGCTGGAGAACACTAGTGTTAAGGCCCTGGGCAGACAAGGATAGACAATTGTTTTTAAAAATCGCTGTGGGGCAAGCAAAGAGGTGCCTTAAGACTCCTGGGGCTAAATAAAGGGTCTCCAGCCTCATTCTCTTCCCCTCTTCCCCTCCTGTCCTGCCGACCCCAGGTGTCCTGTATAACCAGTTCCTGTCGCAAGTGGACTTTGAGCTGCTGCTGGCACACGCACGGGAGCTGGGCGTGCTCGTGTTCGAGAACTCAGCTAAACGACTCATGGTGGTGACCCCTGCCGGGCACAGTGACGTGAAGCGCTTCTGGAAGCGGCAGAAGCACAGCTCCTGAAAGAGTTTAATCCACCACGGACCTGGGCGGGCGGGACCGGGCTGGGCGGGCAAGACGGCCGTGTGACGGAGGGCGCGGCCTCACAACTCAGGTGTTTTTTTATTTACACGCCAGGGCTTATCTTGTTTAATAAAATTGTGGAAATGAGCTCTGCGGCTGGCTCGCATCACTTCCTCGCGGGCTTCCCCTGCCGCACTGTACCGGTTCCTTGGCTCCGGCTGCCATAAGCCTTGCAGGTGGCGGGAGGACAGCTTCCGCGCATGCGCCTCGCGGGGCCCCGCCTCCTAGTGCGCGGGGCTTGCCGGGCACGTTCCAGGGTCCGTACGCCGGCGCCTGTCACCGCGGGGCGCCCTGGGATAGCGGTGGGGTCGCGGGGGTGAGCGTGCAATGGGGTGTCTCCCAGGAGGTGGGAGGGGCAGCGGGGTCTGGCGCACAATGTGGGCCTAGCAGAAGGACTGGTCCGCGCGGGCTGGGGATCTATGGGTGGCGCCAGGGCAGGCGGTGAGCCTAGTGTCTGTGGCGGGGCTTCTTACCCGCTCCTAGGCGCGCGGATGCTCATCACCTCTCAAACTATTGAAACCTCTCTGTTCCTTGTGTCAGCGGTCAGCGTCGTGACGCAGATGCATAGGTCGAGGGGCAGAGACTCTCCGACCCTGCTCCAGAAGCGCCCTAGTCTCCATGGCTGCAGGGTCCGGTATCTCTCGATACAACGTACTCAGGCACTTAAGGAGGCAGAGTTGTGTGGAAGGAGATAGAATGAGAGAGCACTGCTAGGAGGAGGCAGGAAATAAGGGAATGACTGGTGGGTGTGACTCTGTAGCATCCCGGAATCCTTATGTGCTCTCTGTCTATCCAAAACAGATCTTGACCTCTTCCCAAACACTACTCATGCCTCATTTGCCTCTGGCTTCTTTTCGACCACCACTGTGGGGCCTGAGGCCCTCATGGGGCCTCCCTAGGCCCCATTCCCTTTCTACACAGTCAGAGCCCTATGGATCTTCCCTTTCCCGGAGGAACCGTGAAGCCAAACAGAAGCGTCTGCGGGAGAAGCAGGCGGCTCTGGAGGCTGGACTTGCAGGGAAGAGCAAGGTTAGAAGTCAGTCTGTCCTTGGGTTTGAAACTTGGAAGGGGGCTGGAGGAGACGACTGGGATCCAGATGGCTGAGGTATACTGGGAATTACAAATTCTTTTTCTGTTCCATCCCACCAGTCATCTGCAGAATCCACTAAAGCCTGGAGTCCTAAAGAGATACTATTGTATGAAATCCCTACAAAACCTGGTGAAAAGAAAGGTAACCAGGGAATCTGAAGGCCGTCTCTCATATTTTTGTTGCCCATTTGGTCTGTTGAAATGCAGCCTGGAAGAAAGTTAAATAGTTAGTGGACTCTCTTTTGCCCTTCTGCTTCCACAGATGTTTCTGGGCCTCTGCCTCCTGCTTACAGCCCACGATATGTTGAGGCTGCCTGGTACCCGTGGTGGGTGCGAGAGGGCTTCTTCAAACCAGAATACCAGGTTAGTGTCCTGAAGAGAGGGTTACTAAATGGTTCCCAGGACAGAGTGGCCTTTGAGGTTGGGCACAATAGCCTCTGAATTGAGCTCATATTTCATAGCTTTCTTTTTTTGGCCTCACATTTTCTTGTTATTTCCTAGAAGTTCTTTCTGCATTGGAGGCACCAGAGGGTGCTATTGCCCCAGGTAATGTCCAGTCCTCTCCTTTGACTTTCTTCTAGGCACAACTGCCCCAGGCTACAGGGGAGACCTTTTCCATGTGTATCCCACCTCCCAATGTCACTGGTTCCCTGCACATCGGCCATGCACTCACAGTGGCCATACAGGATGCCCTCGTGCGCTGGTGAGGGGAATGGGGACTGCAGTTCTTGGAGGGGAAATAAAAAGTGCAGGAATGAATGAAAATAACCATGTGAACTCAGGGTCTCAAGTGAGGGTATTTCTGTTTCAGGCACCGGATGCGGGGAGATCAAGTGCTGTGGGTTCCTGGCTCAGATCATGCAGGAATTGCTACACAAGTAGGTCTTTTTGTCATTTTCATTTTCTCAGGCAAAAGTGGTATCTTCTCCAAAAACAACTTGATTTGTTATGCATTTGCCTTACACCTACTGCAGGCTGTGGTGGAGAAACAACTGTGGAAGGAGCAGGGAGTGAGGAGACACGAGCTGAGCCGAGAAGACTTCCTTAGGGTGGTGTGGCAGTGGAAGGAGGCGTGAGTGTGATGATCTGGGTTGCAGGGGCCACCCAGTGTTGGCAGGTTGAGCTCTGGTTTTCCACTACTGTCTCTCCTAACTTGTAGACCTCAGTTCATCTCAACACAGTTCTCACTTTTCAGAGATGGGAACTCTGAAACCCCTTAGTATTGGGTGAAGTCTCTTAGCTTTGTATGTGTATATGTATGTATTTTATATACATCAGAATGTATATGTTTGAGCTGAGCATGCCTGTAATCCCAGTGACTCAGGAGGCTGAGGCAGGAGCATTGCAAGTTTAAGGCCAGCTGTAGCAATTTAGCAGCCCTTTAGCAACTTAGTGAGACTCATTCTCATAAAAAGGGCAGGGGATGTGATTCAGTGGTAAAGTGTCCCTGGATTCAATCCCCAGTATCAAAAAGAAAAAAAAAAAAAGATGTGTTTGTTTGTATATTTGTATAGATGTTTGTGTATATGTGTGTGTGTGTGTGTGTGTATATATATATATATATATATATATATATATATATATATATATTCTGTCTACTTATTTCACTTTCTCACTTTCTCTTGCTTAGATTTCATCACCTCTCCTACTTGCCCATTCCCAACTTCCAGACCCTTAAAATTTCTCTCATTCTTCTAGGTCTTTTATCACTTGCTGTTTTCTCTGTGCAGCTTTCTTGGATTTTCCACAGATTGGCTTCCCCTCCTCTGTTATGTTTCTTTTAATGTCCTAGAAAGCCCTCCACTTGGTTTGTGGGTCTGTTTCCATCAGCTTCTAGAGGCTAGATGATTTGTGTTATATGCTCTTTTGTTTTCCTCCAATACTTGGTGTTGGTGGAGGCAGCATTGGGCCTGGTACCTAGAAGGTCTTGGGATATGTCTGCTGACAGGTATTTCTCTGGGTGCAGGAAAGGAGGAGAGATTTATGAGCAGCTGCGTGCTCTGGGTGCCTCCCTGGATTGGGATCGAGAGTGTTTTACCATGGATGCTGTGAGTGTCCTACACTGGGGTCTCTGTGGATGTTGGAGGGGAGTGTGGTTAGAGATCTGTGTGGGAGGGGGCTTATTGAGTATATTGGGAAAGGGAAGTAGAAGTGACCAGGTCCCTGAAGGGAGACATTCTGAGAAGGGGCCGCTAGATGTGGACACTCAGGTCATTCTAGGGCTCCTCAGTGGCTGTGACCGAAGCTTTTGTGCGACTCTACAATGCAGGATTGTTGTACCGGAACTGTCAGCTTGTCAACTGGTCGTGTGCTTTAAGATCAGCTATCTCGGATATTGAGGTGAGGCAGAAGAAGAGAAGCAGGTTTGTGAGAGCTCTGAGGCAGGGTAGGCAAGTAGTTAAGAGCTCAGACTCTGGAGCCAGACTGCTTGGATTCAAATCTGCCACAACCAGCTATGTGACTTTTGTCATGCTATTTAACCTCTTTCAGTCTCTACTTCCTTAACCTATAAATCAGAGAGATGGAATGCCTGCCTTGTGGGACTGTTGTAAAGTTTAGATGAGAATTTGTGCTTAGGTGCTCAGTGAATATTTACTCTAACAAAATTTGGGTGAGGGTAAAGGGAGGTGGCTCTTCTGAATGGGATTTAGATGGATTATAGGGAGGTTGGGGCATAAATATCAGTGGGGAGAGGAATTCTAGGTGTGAGCTTTACAGAGAGGCTGCCTTGACCTCTCCAGGTAGAGAGTCGGTCCCTCCCAGGCCGCACGGAGCTCCGACTGCCCGGCTGCCCCACTCCTGTGTCTTTTGGTCTCCTTGTTTTTGTCGCCTTCCCTGTGGATGGAGAGGCTGGTAAGTGTGCTCCTCTGAAGGATTGCCCACTTTCCTCCAGCCCATGTTGGGCTGTGTGGTGCCCTAGTAGAGTTTGCACCATTGTGGACACTTACCTAGGTACTATGGGGATTAAGAAAAGCATAAATGGGGGTTGGAGGTATAACTCAGTGGTAGAGCAGTTGCCTAGCACATTTGAGGTACTGGGTTATATCAGCACTGCATCAAAATAAATAAATAAAATAAAGATATTGTTCTTCAACTAAAAAAAAAAAAATTAAAAAGCATAAAAAAAAAAGAGGGCTGGAGCTGTAGTTCAGTGGCAGAGTACTTGCCTAGCATGTATGTGTAAGGCACTGGGTTCAATCCTTAGCACCACATAAAAATGAAATAAAACAAAGGCACGCTATTCATCTATAACTACAAAAAAAATTAAAAAAAAAGAAAAAAGAAAAGCATATTTGGCCTTGCCTTTTGGGAACTTAGTGTAATTTTGCAGGAGTCTGCTACTCAGGAAGAGACAAAGAATCAGTTGTAGTTCAGAAAAGGGGGAGAGAGATGAGCAGAATAATCTGAGGAAGTGTTTTGCAGGGGGTCTGGTGCTAGCCATGGAGAAGGCACAGCATTTGCAGTTAGGATCTGAGACACCCTTGGGTCCTCTGGGTGCCCAGCAGGATTCTGATTGCTTTTATTAATGCTATCCCCACTTCTCCTGTCTAGTTATTGAGGATTCCTTTCTACCAATACCGCTCAGGCCTCTGGTCATGTGCTTACAGGAAACCTGGGCCCATGTAGACATGCCTTCTAATTCTCTGTTATTTTGAGGAGCCTGTTGACCTTGTCTGCTTCCTTCCCTTGCCAATTCCAGTTCTCCTGGCTTTAATTGTGTTGGGAGTGAAGGGTGAGGGTAATGACCAACTGTAAGTGCTTGAATGTTTTTGTCTTCAGATGCAGAGGTCATAGTAGGAACCACGAGGCCAGAGACATTGCCTGGAGATGTGGCTGTGGCCATTCACCCTGAGGACTCCAGATACACAGTAATTAATACAAAATGTGCTGCCTGCACAATAGCCCTCCTGCCCCCATGGTTAACCCTCCTTTCTCTGAAGATGCTGGCTTTTACTCTCCTCTTCCTACTTCTGTTTGTAAGACTTTTTCTTTCATTCCAGCTTGGCAGTGGCTATGACCCTGTTCCCTTCTCATGTTGTGCTTTTTCTCAGCTCTTAGTGTTGACTATAGTGGCCCATCGACCAAATCTAGCTACTGCCTATTTTTGCCTGGGGATTGAACCCAGGGGCATTTCACCATTGAGCTACACCCCCAGTTCTTTTTATTTTTTATTTTGAGACAGGGTCTCACTAAGTTGGTAATGGTCTCATTAAATTGTCAAGGTAGGCCTTGAACTTGTGATCTTCCTGTCTTGGCCTCCCAGGTCATTACTGTGCCCAGCTTGCTATTTTTGTATGAATAACATTAATTTGTTTATGTATTATCTATGGCTTCTGTTGTATTTAATTTTATTTAATTGTATTTAGTTTCATTTAATTTTGCCACACTGACAGTGGCAGCATGGAGTAATTTTTCAGAGACTAATTTTTTTCTCCCCTTTTTCTAAATTTTTTAACTGATACTCAGAGACTAAATTTGCCTCTTGGCTCCAAAGCCTAAAATATTTACTGTTTGGCTCCTGAAAGAAAAGTTGGCTGACCTTGCTCTAGTTCTTTACCTTCTGGTTTCCACCCTCTTGTTCCCAAGTTTCTCATGCCCAGACCTGTCCTTCCCGTAACATGTGCCTATCCCTGTTCCTGATTGCCTATCTTTATCCCTTCCCTTCAGCATCTACATGGACGACAGCTTCGCCATCCCTTGACAGGACATCTTCTTCCACTCATCACAGACACTGCTGTTCAGCCACATATGGGCACAGGTGAGCAGAGGCCAGGGGTTGGGAGGGAGGTGCCCTGGGGGAGAGGGGAGTGAACTAGGAGAAGGAAGGAAGTAGAGGAGTGAAATCTGAATGGGTAGAGGGGAAGGAACAGGAGGTAGACAGAAGATGGGAGGCATGGGGAGGTGTGGGTGATGATGCATCTGGAAAACCAAAGGCCAAGGTCAGGATCAATGCTCACTGCAGTTGTGCTCCCCCAGGGGCAGTGAAGGTGACTCCTGCTCATAGTCCTGCTGATGCTGAGATGGGGGCCCGACATGGCTTGAGTCCCCTGAGTGTCATTGCGGAGGATGGGACCATGACTTCTCTCTGTGGGGACTGGCTGCAGGTGGGACCAATCTTGGTGTTAATCCATCCTCTGGGGGCACTCTCTGCCCTGCCTTCCTTTCCCATTTTCTTGTTTCTCTAAGGCCTTTAATGTTTGCTGTCTCCATTTTCTCCCTAGGGTCTTCACCGATTTGTGGCCCGGGAAAAGATTATGTCTGCGTTGAGGGAGCGGGGCCTGTTCCGGGGTCTCCAGGAACACCCCATGGTGTTGCCAATCTGCAGGTAGTCCTGCTTTAAACTCCTTTACTAAGGGCCATGCCCAAAAGGGAGTAGATGAAGATTAAGAGTGTCAACGGGATGGGCTCTGCACCCTATGTTAGAATACAGGTTCTGAGCTGGATGTAGTGGCACACTCCTATGATCTGAGCTACTCAGGAGGCTAAGGCAGGATGATTGCAAGTTGAAAGGCAGCCTTAGCAACTTAGTAAGACCCTATCTCAAAATAAAAAATAGAAAGGTCTGGGGATGTAGCTCAGTGGTAGAACCCCTCCCCCCCAACCAGTACTGGAGGAAAAAAGCAAAAAACAGGTACTCTGTTGGTTTTATTCATTGCTATATTCTCAGTACTGAGGGCCTGGCATGGAGTAGAGTCCCTGGGAGAAGGTGCAGGGCTTGCAGAATGATGGGATCACTGTTTACCTTTCAGCCGTTCTGGGGACGTGGTAGAATACCTACTCAAGAGCCAGTGGTTTGTCCGCTGCCGGGAAATGGGGGACCGAGCTGCCAAGGTGAGGCTGCAGTATGAGGAACAACTGGCCCTGGGAATGGGGAGCTCTCTGATAATTGGGATGAAGAAACTAGAGGCCAGAGAACTTCCTGCCCCAAAGATCTATAGCTGTGGTAATTGAGGGGAATGATGTGTGGGATAGAGACAAGATGGCCCATGGAGGGCTGGCTTGTAGTCTCACTCAAGCCCAGAATCTCCTCAGAAAGCTTTTGAGGTCCTTTCTGAATTTTAAAACCACTTCAGAGGCAACCTGTCTCATCCCAGGAGGTGTGGGCATACAGGAAGGGGAGCATTGGTTAAAGGCCTTTTCCCTTCTAGGCTGTGGAGTCAGGGGCCCTGGAGCTGTCTCCCTCCTTCCACCAGAAGAGCTGGCAGCATTGGTTTGCCCACATTGGGTAAGGGTCAGAGGAGCTCTCGTGGAGATGGATGGAGATCCTCTTCATATGCTGAAACATCACTGATGTCCTCTCTTCTTGGCAGAGACTGGTGTGTTTCCCGGCAGCTGTGGTGGGGTCATCAGATTCCAGCCTACTTGGTCATCGGGGAGCATGTGAAGGTTGGTAGGAGGAAGCTGGGTGTGGAGGAAAGAGCCATAGCCAGGAGTCAGAGGACTGCCAGTCCCAGCACCTGCCTCTTGATGTGTTTTATGGTCTTGGTCACGTAGCCTCATGTGGCAAAGGCTCCCTGAATCGGAGTTTCTTCCTCTCGCCGCCCAGAGGGGACCAGTCATTCTAAGACACTGGAGAGAACATGAAGACTAAGAGACATTTTATGCCTGTCTATTGTTATTTGTCCTCGATCTCCCCCACCCCCTAATTTTTCAGGATGACAGGGAGGACTGTTGGGTGGTTGCACGTTCAGAGGCTGAGGCCAGAGAGGTAGCAGCAGAACTGACAGGGAGACCAGGCGCAGAGCTGACCCTGGAGAGGGGTGAGTGCTTGAGCCTGAGGGGAGGGCAGGATGGCTGGGTCTTTCAGCTGGAGAGGTGGGGTTGGGCAAGCTGGAAATGGAGTAACAAGTAAGCCCCCTGTTCTCTGGGGTGTGTTGGCCTGCAGGGATGGGCATCAGTGGTTTGAGGTGCTAGATGCTGAGGTTCCAATTGTCCCCAAACCCTATTCTGTTTCCCAGACCCCGATGTCCTGGACACGTGGTTCTCTTCAGCTCTTTTCCCTTTTTCTGCCCTGGGCTGGCCCCAAGAGGTGAGGTGGAGATAATGAAGAAAGTGGACAGCTGGGCCCCCACAGAGTTGAGAAGAGCCCAGGCGAGGGCTTGGGCTTCTTACTATTTATGTCTTCCTCCTAGACCCCAGACCTTGCTCGTTTCTACCCACTGTCGCTTTTGGAAACCGGCAGTGATCTCCTGCTGTTCTGGGTGGGCCGCATGGTCATGCTGGGGACCCAGCTCACTGGGCAGCTCCCCTTCAGCAGGGTAACAGTCTTTCAATGCCCTTCCCTTGTTGTAGATCCCCAGGTTTCCCCAAACCTCTCCTTCCTTCTAGCTCCTGATACATTTTCTGTGTTCCCTTTTTTCTGATCCACTGCCTACCCTAACCATAAAGTATAGAGGCCAGAAAGATCTGAGCTCCTCTGCTGACCTCTTCTATCCCCCTAGGTACTTCTTCATTCCATGGTTCGGGACAGGCAGGGCAGGAAAATGAGCAAGTCCCTGGGGAATGTTCTGGACCCACGGGACATCATCAGTGGGGTGGAGCTACAGGTGAGAATGAATGCCCTGGCTTGGGAGTTGGGGGAATCTGAGGAGAGGGGCCAGCTGGAAGGGATAAGAGGGGTGAGGGACAGCAGGTGTGAGTCTTAATAGGGGCAGGCTTTTGACCTAGGTCAGTGGCCTCCTCATGCATCCCCAGGTGCTACAGGAGAAGCTGAGAGATGGGAACTTGGATCCTGCAGAGCTGGCCATTGCAGCTGCAGCACAGGTGAGATGCCACGCCTGCCCATCTGAGCCTCTAGTTCAAGGGTTTCCTCTGCAGCCCCTACTTTAGCCCTGTAACATCTGTCACCATCTTTTTCCTCTGCAGAAAAAGGACTTTCCTCATGGGATCCCTGAGTGTGGGACAGATGCCCTGAGATTTGCACTGTGCTCCCATGGAGCCCTGGGTGAGCCTGGGGTGGTGGACTGGGCGTAAGGCAGCCAGATACCTGTGCAAGAGAGGCAGGCAGGATCTGGGATTTCCCATGCTGCTGCCCACATAAAAACTCCTTTGTTCTCTTCCCTCCAGGGGGCGACCTGCACCTGTCTGTCTCTGAGGTCCTAAGCTGCCGCCATTTCTGCAACAAGATCTGGAATGCCCTGCGCTTTATCCTCAATGCCCTAGGGGAGAACTTTGTACCTCAGCCTGCAGAGCATGTGAGATACAGGAGTGGTGCTTGGAGTGGGGAAGGTCTCATATCCAAAGGCTGAAGGAGCACCTCCAAGGAGAGGAAGTAGGGGAGTGGGAGGTCGATCCATCTGGCTCCTGATCTCCCTCTGCCCACAGATCTCTCCCTCCTCTCCCATGGACACCTGGATGCTCAGCCGCCTGGCCCTTGCTGCCCAGGAGTGTGAGCGGGGTTTCCTCACGAGGGAGCTCTCACTCGTCACTCACACCCTGCACCACTTCTGGCTCCATGACCTCTGTGATGTCTACCTGGTGAGTGGCCAGTTCAAGGCTTGGCCAATGGTAGTACTCCAGTGAGTGGCACTCCTGTTAGTTTCTGCTGAAATTGGGGCCAGTGGCCAAAAATGAGTTAACAAATTCTTACTTTTCCTTAGATAGGAAAGGAAGGTCCAGGGGGTTCCTAGCTCCCATCTTCCTTGGAACTGGCCTGTGTAGCACAGCCACTGTCAAGCCAGGTACTTGCTGTGGCAAGATAGGAGGAAGGGAGACTTCTAGAAAAAAGTTTCACAAATCAGTGTTGGAAGGCAAGGGGAATTTTTTTTCCCCCCCATGATTGCTTTATTTAGACTATGGGCAGGTTGGGTGCTGTGAGTGGCCTGGGAGGAGAGAGTTGTAGACCAGGGCTCCTGCCTCAGTGCCCCACCTCACCAAGAGGGCTTGTTGACCACAGATTCCTGTCCACACCCAGCAGCTCCTTCAGTGGGTTAGGCTGGATCTTGAAAATGTTCATTTCTTGTCCCAGGGGATGCTGCTGGCTGTGGACCAAGTAGTAGCTTACTGTTTCTTAACATTATTAAAATAAGGTTAAGACTGATGATGTGGCTCAGTGGTAGAGTGCTTGTCTAGCTTGTACAGGGTTCAGAGCTCAATTCCCAGCACCTCATAAATAAATGAGTAAATAAGAAAAATTTAAAAATACAATGAGGTTGAATAAGCTAAAAACTGATTCTCCCCCTTCCCCAAACTACACATCTCCCTGGAAATCTTATTCTTGCCCACTGGTGAGAATTATTGTCCTGGATTTCCCCTCTTCATGTTCTCTAGTATATGTCTAGGGATAGCTAGTGGTCTCAGACATGCTAGGTGCTCCTGCTTGTCCCTCTCTCCAAGAAACTGTTTCTGCTGGCTCCCAGAGCTCCCCACGGGTATGCTAGCAACTGTGGGGGGAAGGATGTGTCTGTGGCCTATCCTCTGATCTCTTGACTTCCTCCTTAGGAAGCTGTGAAGCCAGTGCTGTCACACATACCCCGCCCCTCAGAGCCTCCTCAGGTCCTGTTCTCCTGCGCAGATGTTGGTCTCCGCCTCCTTGCCCCACTGATGCCTTTCCTGGCTGAAGAGCTCTGGCAGAGGCTGCCTCCCAGGGTTGGCAGTCCCCCTCCCCCCAGTGTCTCTGTGGCCCCTTACCCCAGTGCCTGCAGTTTGGTGAGTCACAGACATGGTACCTTGGAATGGGACTCCTGATCAAAGTTGGGAGCAGCCTTATAGGGTTCACTGTGGGGTTACTGCTGTGTGGCTTGTTCTTTCTGTGAGTGTTTGGGAGGATGGTTCCTGCCAGATTGCTGGTAAAACTCCAGGGTCTTGAGGAGCAGTGTTAACATAATGGTCAAGAGTAGGACCTTTGGTAGACTAATACTATGTGACTGTGCTTCAGTTTCCCTTATCTTTAAACTGGTGATAGTAATAGTATATGCCTTGGTTGTGATAAAGGTTAGATGAGGTAGTAATAGATTATCAACATAATTTCAGCAGCTTTTTTTTGGGGTAATGGGGATTGAACTCTGGGGCACTCGACCACTGAGCCACATCCCCAGCCCTGTTTTGTATTTTATTTTGGGACAGGATCTCACTGAGTTGCTTAGCACCTCGCTATTGCTGAGGCTGATTTAAACTTGCGATCCTCCTGCCTCAACTTCCTGAGCCACTGGGATTACAGGCATGCACAACCACGTCCGGCTATCTCAGTAGCTTTCATAACTTAAGAGTGATAAGCACTACAGATTCACCCAAAAATTATTTTAAAGTTTGTTTATTTTGGTATTTATTTGGAATTTTGAATAGTGTTTTAAATTTTAATTTAGGTTTGGTTATTGGCTATCTTCAGTCAGAGCAACTAAACAGTCATCAAACCTTAGATGGCTCCTCACTTGCTACCATATTCCTGGAAGTGGAGCATTTTATGTGCTGTTGAGAACAGATCGGTTGCCCTAAGGAGATGGGTGGGCATGGATGGGGTGAGGATACAGCCAGTAATGTTGATGCTGAATCTCCTGGGAGCCCCTTTGCCAATGCTGGTTCCCCCCTTGCCAGGAACACTGGCGCCAGCCCGAAATTGAGCAACATTTCTCCAAGGTGCAGGATGCTGTGCAGGTGCTGAGGGCTCTCCGAGCCACCTACCAGCTCACCAAAGCCCGGCCTCGAGGTGAGGTGGCTCCTGAATACCTGGGTGTCTGCAGGAAGAAGGGATTGATGGGGGAAGAGAACAGCCTGGAGGTCAGACCCCAGGGTCTGGATGTACAGGATGGAAAGTGAGACAGGAGCAGCTGATGTTGGAGCCGTGTCATTCTCTCCTTCTCCAGTGCTGCTGCAGAGCTCGGAGCCAGGGGAGCAGGGTCTCTTCCAGGCCTTCCTGGAGCCCCTGGGCACCCTGGGCCATTGTGGGGCTGTTGGTCTCCTACCACCAGATGCAGCGGCTCCCTCTGGCTGGGCCCAGGCCCCACTCAGTGACACCATCCAGGTCTACATGGAGCTTCAGGTGACCAGAGGGGCCTGGAGGGATTGAGAAGAATGCTGGGTGGAAGGGAACAACTGAGGAAGAGGTGGAGAAGGTGGAGGCCTGGGCAAGCTGCAGATGTCTCAGCCTTTTTTCCCTGTTCTTCCCCAGGGCCTGGTGGACCCCCAGACCCAGTTACCTCTGCTAGCTGCCCGAAGGCACAAGTTGCAAAAGCAGTTTGATGGCCTCATGGCCCGGACCCCATCAGAAGGGGAGGCAGAGACCCGGAGGCAGCGAAGGGTGAGGCTTGGGGTGGCCACCCTGGAAACCTGAGTTCTGGAGGGAGCTTGGGCTGGGAGGATGAACTGTATCCTCACCTTCTCCTCTTACAGCTTTCCTCCCTCCGCCTGGAATTGTCAAAACTGGACCAGGCAGCCTCTCACCTCCAGCAGCTGATGAATGAGTCTCCTAGCCCCAGGAGCTGTGAGCTCTAACTCACCAGCCCTTCAGTCCTTCTTCCTAGACATGTATCTGGGGACAGCAGATCTGTCAGTGGTTAGGGTCTGATGGGAACTCAGACTAGTGGTCCACCTTTCTCATTTTGTAAACGAGGAAGCAGACTGGCCTGGTCACCATGACTGGTATCTCAAGATGCACGGGTTACCCCCTGACCTTACACTTGCTCAGGGTTATCCAGGACATTTGGGAATGAGGAATTCAGATAAACTTTTAAAATCTCAAGAGTTAGATAGCAGTGGCACATACCTGTAATCCCAGTTACTGGGGAGGCTGAGGTAGGAGGATTGCAAGTTCATGGCCAGCCTGGGCATCTTAGTAAGATCCTGTCACAAAATAAAAAATAATAATAATAGGAGCTATAGATGTAGCTCAGTGATGGAGTGCCCCTGGGTTCAGTCCCTAGTACTGAAACAAACAAACAAATAAATAAATAAAATCCCAAACACATTTGCCTGTGGTCCTTTTTTCCTCTTTCCCTTAATGGTGACTTTCTTGCCTGTCCATTATTCCTTGACAGCCTGGTCTGGAGATGAAGGCTACCTGTAAATGATACTTATTTAGGTCTTTTGACTGCATGGGAGTATGGGTGCTGGGTGGCACCTGTCTTGCTGAGGGAAGCTTTCCAGTGGTGGGGCAGGGCACAGGCTCAATGACCATGGCCCAACCCACTGGCAGTGTCCTGGCTGCTTCAGGGACTTCCTTCAGCCTGCAGGGCTGTAGGGTGCATTGGGAGTTATGTGCCTTCTACCTTTTGTGCAACTGAGACCTGAGCACCACAGTCACAGTGCTCAAACCCTGACTGAGTTATGTGCAGATACACAACTAGCCACCCTTCCCACCCCAAACACCCTTGTCTCATATCAGCGGAATTAGAAGTACTAGCCCTTCTGCACCCAAATTCCATTCTATTCAGCAGCTCTAAGTTGCTATTTGTGGCAAGTTGATCATGGGCTGGGTCCTTCATGGTGCTCCAGGTATAATACCATTTAATCCTACCAAGCACCTCATGAAGTGGGCGTTAGCTTCATTCTGGAGATAAAGAAACGTACTCAGACTGAAAGTAACTTATCCAAGGTATCAATGGGGATTTAACCCAATTTATTTAACCTTATAACTTGCAGGTCCTTTCTGGATGCTGGAATCAAACCTCCTAATGGGGATTTAGATAAGATGGATGTTTCTCTTTCTGGGCATAAGTAGAAGAGAGTTTTGCAATAATGGGAGTCCATGTCCATTTTAATCCTATTTTCCTACCATTCTGATATGCTTTCTGTGTCCAAGATCTGCTCCAGCTCCTACCACCATGTCTGTGTCCCTCCCTGGAGGGAAGAGAGAAAGAAGGGGTGAGCAGTCCCCTATTTCTTTTCCCCAGGTTTGACAAGTTTTTCTTGATGCCTACTATGTGCTGGTACCTATCAGAAATAAGTAACATGGGTCAATAAGTAAATGATACAGCATTTTTTGAAAGTTATAATGTTAATAGGGGAAGAAAGGGTAGAATAGGGTAAAGGGACTTGAATGTGTTGTGTAGAAGGCAACTCTGTAATATTAAATAGGGGAGCAGGGTTGATCTTATGAAAGCGAAGTTTGAGCAAAGACTTGTGGCAGGTGTGGGAATTAGCCAAGTGAATGTCTCAGGTAAAATGTTCTAGATGATGTGAAAAGCCAGAGCTTGTGTGGACATGCCCATGGTGCTCAGAGTAGCAAGGAGGCCAGTGTGTGGGGCACAGCCAGCTCAGGGAGGCTCAGGGAGGTGAAGTCACCAGCTGAGGGAGGCAGTGAGGAATAGGGAAGGCTCAGGATCTTTCAAGGCTGTAATGTCCAAAATGGTTGACTATTTAATACAATTGAAATGAAATAAAATGAGACATTCAGTTCCTTAGTCACACTAGTCACATTTCAGTTGTTTAATATCCATAGGTGGCCAGTGGCTACTACATGGTCAGCATAGTTATAAAACATTTCCATCACCGCAGAAAGTTCTTTGTAGATGAGTGTGGTGGTGCATGCCTGTAATCCCAGTGGCTCAGGAGGCTGATGCAGGAGGATCACAAGTTCAAAGCCAGCCTCAGCAATCGTGAGGCACTAAGCAACTCAAGTGAGACCCTGTCTCTAAATAAAATACAAAATAGGGCTGGGGATGTGGCTCAGTGGTTGAGTGCCCCTGAGTTCAATTCCTGGTACACCCTCCTCCAAAAAAAATTCTGTTGGAAAAAACATTGTATTGTAGGTAGTTTTAAAACCTGAGTTTTTTTCTCTCTGAAGTGGAAGCCCTTTTCTTTCAACTTATTACACACTTCCTTTCTATTTGCATCCTCTTGGACAAACCTAACCACATGGCCATATCTATTGGCAAGGGAAGCTGGGAAATGTAACATAATGAGCTATGTGCCCGAACTAAGATGTATGTGAACGTCCAAAATGGAGAATGACTATTAGGGGGATGGCTAGCCATCTCTGCCACCCCCAGTTCCAGTGAAATCCAAAGCATTCTCTTCATTGTACTGCTCTGTTTCCAATCTAGGAAGATAATTCTTGAAGAAAATAATCTGGAAACCATGCCCTGGTGATTCCAGGCCCTGAGATCTAGGAACCTGGTTGCTATCTGTTTCTCCAAGAGAGGGATTCAGACATGCAGTCCCCAAACTTGCCTGGGGATGTGCACATCTGGACCATGGGGGTCACCTGCTCACTAGTTCAGACTAGGGGCAAGTCATGAAACACTGGTTTCCTTTGGGACCCCCTGGCTACCTCTTTTCAGGGCTAACTGTCTCAGGACAGTTGAAAAGGACAGTAGAGGAACTTGTTTTTGGTTTCTTCTTCCATTTCTACGCTTCATCATATTCAGGTATGTTCACTATTCAACTCTTGTCTTCCCCATCACCTTCTAGGGAAGCCAGACTCTCCTTTCATATGGTGGTGATGGTGGCTGGGTGGAGATGGTGGGCAGAGGCAGGTACTGGGGAAGAGAGGAAGCAATCATAACACCCATAAGGAGTCAGTTTTGGGCTTCAAACTTGTGTCTTGAGAGGTGGTAAGAAACCCAGTTGAGCGACCAGTGAGCTACATCCCCAGCCCTTTTTATTTTTTGTTTTGAGAGATGGTCTTGCTAAATTGCTGAGACTGGCCTTCAACATGAGATCTTCCTGCCTCAGCCTCCTGAGTAGCTGACATTACTGGTGTGTAACGTTGCTCTAGGCAAAACCCAAATCATTTTGAGAGGACTTATATGAATGCCTGTATCAAGAAAATAGAATGTAAAGGACTCTGAACTCTTGAAGTGACTAGGTATTTCTAGCATAAAAACAGTACTTTCTGACTATGCCCACATGCGCATGGTTGTGTGATATGCTCTGTTATGTCCCCAGGGAGCTTATCCATGTAATCCTCACAACAGTCCTATGGCACAGGCACTTTTGTTGTCCCCATTTTATGGGTAAAGAATTGGAGGCTCATAGAAAATAAAAACTTTTTAGGACTCAGGGAGTCCTGTGTGACCACAGATTCATGTGGTTATCTGGCACAAGCTCACCTAACATGGGTCCCACTACTTGGGCCAGGCCGGCCAACCTCTTGGAGCTGAAGCCCCTGTCCCTCTCTTAGCTGTCTCCCACCCTGTCCTCATCCTGATTGGCTTGTGTGGATCCCTGGGCCATTTGCTCATTTGTGAAATAAGATATGATACCTATTAGGCTACATTTGAGATTGTTACAAGCATTAAGATGGGAAAGCATGAGGCCTGGAATAAACAATTGGAATAAATAATTTGATAACTGTTACTTTTCTTTATTCCCAGGTGTTCTGAAGACTTCTGCTGGAAATGTGTGTTCGTGTGTGTGTGTGTGTGTGTATGTGCGCATGTGCGCATGCCTAATAGTTAATTAATTCCTCAGATTCCTTCTAGACCTTTGTGGTGTTGAGAGTTCATCCTGGAACACTCTGCTCAGGAGTGGGGAGGGTCAGAGACTTGGGCATCCAACACCCACTTTCTGCCGCCCTGTGTTCATGGATTTGTCAAGTCAAGACATTGGATATAGTATTTTATTGGCACACAGCAGGACAAGAATCTGTTGGAAGACAGGGTCAGGATATGACCTTGCACCCCAGGGGACTGATTCCCTTAGCCAACACAGGCTTCAGTTATTTCCAGGTTTTGCAGATGAAGTTGTGCGGGGTTCCTTCATGATGGAGGGTGACGTTGGTCTCTGATGGGAGGTGGAGAAGAAGGCAGAGCTGGGGAACAGAAAGGGATAGAGGATGAGGTTTAGGATGGCTCCTTACTCTCACCCTTGAGACAGCCAGACCCCTGCAGAGATACCCAAACTGACTCACAGAAACAGATAGCCCCATACTTTCCCCTCCCCAGATTCTACCTTTTTGAGCAACTCTGGGAAGCTGGAGTTATGGGAGACATTTGCCGGAAAAGATGCCTTCAGCTTCATTTGCAAAGTCACACTTGGCCCTGGGGATCCAAAAGGACACAGAAGTCAGAGCAGTGAACCTTTAAGGAGGCAGGCACCGTCCTGTGATACACTTTCCCTCTTGGGGCAGGGTTTCATTCTGTTTTTTCAGAAGCTCAGCACTGAGATGCCTCCATTTTTTTTTTCCAGAGGCCAAGAAGTCCCCCTCACCTTCTTCTGATTCTCCTTGCCCTGAGGACCCAGGTGTTCACCCTCTAGCACTCACCTGCTCCATATGAGCTGCCAAGAAGGGCCAGGAGGAGGAAGAGAGGCAGCGCAGACCCCATTGTAGCCACCTTACAACTCTATTGTAAGGAAGAGATATCTGAAATCCCAGGTGGCCTCTCCTTACCCTCAGTCCTTAGCACCTGTGTTTGGCAGAAAGGGTGTGGGGGTCTGGGCAACTGGATTTTCCAGTTCTCTCAGTAAGGTTTTGAGGACCCTGGAGAGGGCCATTCACTGGGCTCTTGGGGAAAGTAGAGTGGTCCCCTTGGAGATCCAGTGGTGCAATCTGTTTGTCCGCAGTGCAGCTTGTGTCCCACCCCTTCTCCATGTCTTCAAGCTTGGGAGGCAGGAAGAGGGAAATGGAGAGGGAAGCAGGGAACTAGGGAGGTGTCCTGCCTGCAGGTGTCTGGATCCCACCCAGGTCCAGCCTCTCATTAGGGATTAATTATTAACTACTGTTAATTGTCATCATCCCTGCCACCAAAGGGCTCAGGAATGTGGGCCCCAAAGGGAGGGGTGGATTAAGCCTGGCTTCTTCCTAAGCCCAGGTGTCCTGCTTTCTAGGTGAGGATAATAGGGTAATGGGTAAACTTATCTGAATGTTTTGAGTTAGTTGCTCTAATGCATCCTAGATACTCAGGTGGAGACACATTTCATCCACTATCCTCCCCCATTTCTGGGGGATACTACATACTCCAACCAAGACCCGGGTGCACAGGCACGCAGGCAGAAGGGCAAGCACAGAGGGAGCTGGGGGCCTATCTAGTTTACTGCCCTTCTTTAAAAACTAGGAAACTAACTGCCCAGAGAGGGTTAATGACTTGCTAAAGTCACTAGCAGGTCAGTAGCAGAGGGATTAGTCCCTCATGATGCTAGACACACAGGAACATGCTCAACAGACCGACACTCAAGTGACATCTAAACCCACTTGATCACAAGGGGCACAGGTTCTGCATCTTCCTGTCTCTTCCCTGTGTCACCCTTTGCTCCTCCAAAAACAGTGGGACTGAGTGCTGAGGGGTAGAGGCAGAGGGACCACTGGGAAGAGTCAGGGAGAGAAGCCAAAAGCAAAGCAAGACCAGGGAGTTGGAGAGAGGGAGGGAAGGTGGGGGGGGGGGGCGGGGGAGAGAGAGAGAGAGAGAGACACTGCACCCTAAACCTGCAGTGAGACCTTCAGGGACTCAGATGCTTCCTTGAGGAAGCAGGAAGACCCAGTGGGAAGGAAAATGGGCAAAAAAGAGCAGCAGACATAGGAGGGGAAGAAGGGTGGACACAGAGAGATACACCAGGGTGTCTGGACCTTCCTGAGAGAGAAGCACCCTGTTTCTTTCCCAGCCGGTGTTCCCCTCTTTCTACATAACCATAGCCAAAATGACTGTGTGCTAGGCTTATTACAAACACTATTTCCTTTAACAGTTATAATGACCCTTTGATTTATTTTGTGGTGCTGGGAAAGGGTCGTGTGCTTGCTAGACAAGTGGTCTACCACTGAGCTATATCCTCAACTCTATAATGACCCTTTGTAGTGAGTCCCAGATCACCCCTGTTTATAGGTGGAGAATCTAAGACATAGATAGGACGCCCGAGGATCCACAGCTCAGCAGTGGTAGATGCCTGCATCGCAGACTCAGCCCCAAAGCTGAACTTCTGGAATTCAGGGATATGTACTTTGTGCCTGAACTTGACAAGTGCCTTCCCTGGTGTACCTCTTCTTCCTTTGCCCCTTCTCTGCCAAGGGGACAGGAAACTTTGCATGGTGCAGCTGACTAGGTGAGAGATTGAAACAGACTCAAAATCTCTCCATATTGTTTTAATTTTTAAACTTCTTTACACTGAGAATATAAACTACCCTGTGCCCCACCGACTTACTCTTAGGTCAAACTGTCTAGCTAATCTACATATGTCTATTTCCTGCTGCTTTTTCTACTTTGCTGCCTCTTCTTATAAAAGCTTTCCTGGCTCTTAAATTTTCTGAAGATGGTGATTTGAAACATAAAAGTTTCCTCTATCTTCCTTCAAAGCTGGCTTTGAATAAAACTATTTTCTTGCCAGTTTGACTCCAAGTATTTGTGGAGCATGATGAGTGGTAAACCTACCTGGTCCCACCCCCACCCAGAGCAGTAACAAGATAGCTCAGGTATCCAGTCTCCCACTCCATCCTGGGGTCTCCTGAAGGTCAGGTGCACAGTCCCCGGGCCTGACCATCTTTCCTTGCAGCATCAACTCCCAAGTCCTGCTTTCCTGAGGGACCCCTATGTTCTGACCATCAGTAGTTGTATTTTTAGGAGTGAGAAGAGAACCTTAGGATAGTATAATTGGGACTGCCTGTTTTGAGGAGGGCTGAGCTGAGGACCAACTTTGGCCGAGGGAGGGGGGAGGTTGCTAGTACATGAAGAGCTCATCCATTTAGAGAACTTAGGCTCACTGGTGGCTCAGAGTGGGGATTCTTGTGCTCTAAGTGGAGCGCAGCAGTTTTCCAGGGCTTCTTGTGGCTCTACAAAAACCCCTCTTCCTCAGCAACTTTGTGAAACTCTGTTTAAAAATAAAAAATAAAAGGACTAGCGGGGCTGGGGTTGCACGTGTGAGGCACTGGGTTCGATCCTCAGCACCACATAAAAATAAATAAGGGTATTGTATCCATCTATAACTTAAAAATATTTAAAAAAATTAAAAGGACTAGGGATGAAACTCAGTGGTAAAGAACCTCTGGGTTCAATCCCTAGTACAAAAAAAAAAAAAAAAAAAAGCAAGCAAACAAACAAAAAGCCCCCCAAACTCAAAAAAATAAAAATAAAAAAACCAACATAGACCCATCTTTCTGTTTTTCCATTCATCAATTTTCTGTTTTTCCATTCATCAACTTTTCAGTTTTTCCATTCATCAACTTTCTGTTATGTTGGTGAATGTTGTACTTGCCTAAGTTGCCTGTCCCCCACCATCCCCTGTCATGAAAACATTGACCTATGCATTTTTCCAGAAACTTTGCAATTTTTTAAAAGATAATTTTTTAGTTGTCAAAGGACCTTTATTTTATTTATTGATATGTGATGCTGAGAATCAACTCAGTGCCTCACACATGCCAGGCAAGTGCTCTGCCACTAAGCCTCAGTCCGAAATTTTATCATTTTAATCTCAAATTTAAGCCTACCATCCATTTCAATTAGTTGCTGTGTATGGAGTGAAGTAGAGAACAAGCAAGATTCATGAATTTTCCCTTCTGGTTATCCAGGCACCCAGAACCATTTATTTCAGACTCTCCCCTCTCCTCTCCTCAGGTTGTGAGAGTACTTCAATTAAGTCAAGTGACCAGATCTGTATGCTTCTATTTCTGGGCTCTGTGCTGGCCTCTATCTGGCCATTCTTACCCCAGTGCCACAGTGCTTAGTGACTGCTTTGTGGCAAATCCTGAGATCTGAGAATGTAGGCCCTCCACTTCTGTTTTTATTTAAAATCATCTTGGCTATTTTCAGTCCTTTGATTTTTATAGAATCAGTTCAATTTCTTTTCTTTTTTCTCTTTTTGGTACTAAGGATGGAATCCAAGGGCACTTAACCAATTCTTTTTATTTTTTATTTTGAGACAGCGTCTTTTTAAATTCTTGGGCCTCCTGAGTTGCTGGGATTATAGGCATGTGCCATCATGCCCAGCTAAAATCAGTTCAATTACTACCCAAAGCTCACTAGGATCTTGAGAGAGAATGCACTAGAGATGATTTCTGCTTTGCTCTAGTTTGGATCTCTTCTAATCATTTATTTCCCTCTGCCCACCTAGGATCTGTCTCCTCCCTACAGACCGTGGAACTGCCCCAATCATGCCAGGGACTTCTGCGTCAAGTGTGGTCATCTCGGAAGCTTACACTTCCACAGTGGCTGGAGTGGCCACCCCGTCTGCAGCTCTCAGCGACCGGACCAGTGAGGCACTCTCACATCTGCTTGGTGCTTAATAACAGGGATAAGTCTGAGAAATGGGTCCTCAGGCAATCTTATCATTGTGTAAGCGTTATAGAGTGTACTTATGCAAGCCTAGATAGTATGGGTCAATCACTTAAGGTGGCCTCTTGGTGCAATCAAGAAATGTGTTAGGATTGGGGATGTAGCTCGTGGTTCAAAAAAAAGCAGTAAACTGGAGATGTACATGTCTGTTGCCAGCAAAACAAAGCAGACCGTTTTACAATAAAGTAGAAGTACATGCTAAAATGATGATAAAAATAAAGTAAATGCATAAACCAATAGTACAGTTGTTGTTTTTTTTTTTTTTTTTTTTTTTTTTTTTTTTAAGAGAGAGTGGGGGGAGAGAGAGAGAGAGAGAGAGAGAGAGAATTTTTTAATATTTATTTTTTAGTTCTCGGCTGACACAACATCTTTGTTTGTACGTGGTGCTGAGGATCGAACCCGGGCCGCACGCATGCCAGGCGAGCGCGCTACCGCTTGAGCCACATCCCCAGCCCTACAGTTGTTGTTAATCATTATCAAGTCTTATGCATTAACCATAATTGCATGTGCTGTACTGTTTTTTTTTTTTTTTGAGGCTGGCTTTGAACTTCTAGACTCAAGTGGTCCTCTTGCCTCAACCTCTTTAACAGCTGGAATTATAGGTGTGTGCCACAGTGCCTGACTCCTGCTATGCTTTTATAAGTGGTGGTGTGACAGTAGTTTATGCCATCATCACTACACACACACGTCAAATACATTGTGCTACCTTACAATGCTTACAACACTAGGTGGTAGGAATTTTTCATCTCCATCATAATCTTATGAGATCACCTTCATATATGTGGTTTGTCATTAACCAAAATGTCATAATGTGCCCGTATTAGGTGATTGTTTCTTCCAGTAAAATGTTAGTCAGGTCCATTCTCTTCCCCACTCTCCCCATTTTTATTTTATTTATTTATTTATTTATTTTTTTAATTGGTTGTTCAAAACATTACAAAAGAAAAACCCATTTTTAAAAATTGGTTCATTATAGTTGTACATAATCATCAGGCCCATTCTCTCTTATTCCCCTGCAGCCACCCCTGGATTCTGGAGAGGAATATGGTATAAGAAATAGAAAGTCCTCGATCCATTTTCAGAATACAGTATCTTAATTGGATCCAGTTGTAGCCATTTCAATTATAGCCTTTCCCTTTGCCCAATCCAATTTTAAAATTAACCAATTGCTAATTGAAACCCTGAATGCCTCCAATCAGAGTGAAGGGCAGCACTGTATTAGGTTAGGGATATAAACAGGTGGACTTCCCATCCAGATGCGCTTGCTAGCCAGGTTCTGTAGCCCCTCCTTCTGTCAGAAGTAAACATCTTGCCCACCCACCTTCCAGCACATGTTTGATTTCTTGCAGCACCTTGGTATTTCTAACAATGAGAATAGCCATTAGCACCTCCCTTCCACTGTATTTTGAGTTTGTCTCCTCAAATAATGCCTGTTATCTTATAGGGATCACAGTTTTCCTCCAACATGGGTCAGATTAAGAGCAGATGTCTGGTACCTGAAAGGTTTCGATCTTTCTTTTTTGTTGGTACTGGGGATTGAATTCAGGTGTACTTATCTACTGAGCCACATCCCTAGCCCTTTTAATATTTTATTTTGAAACAGGATCTCACTAAGTTGCTCAGGGCCTTGCTCACTTGCTGAGGCTGGTTTTGAACTTGCAATCCTCCTATCTCAGCCTCCCAAGCTGCTGGGATTTCAGGCATGCACCACTGCATCCGGCTGGTCTTTCTTCTTCATGCCCCAATCTGTCTGCCCAGGGCAGGAGGCACCCCTCCAGAGATCTTGCTCTCCTTCTGCCCCCTGTCTTCCTCTTTTCCTTCTGTTCATTCCTGATGAGCTTGGGGAATCTATCACCCAAGTAATCTGAGGACAGGAAATAAATGGAGGGAAGATGGGACAACAGGCTGTGGTATCCCCTAGGGACCAGAATCAGGAGAGGAAAAAGGAAGGCTGGGGCTCAGAGAAGGAGAGTGCCCACCTGGGGACCCTCAGTGCAGAGAAGGCACAAGCTTGAGAGAGACAGAAACAGAGTCTGAGATAAGGAGGAGGGTTCAGAAAGAGGAGAGAGGCAGATATCAGCAAGAAGTCTGGGGACTGTCCAGCCAGGCAAGGTGACACATGCCTGTAATCCCAGCAGCTCAGGAGGCTGAGGCAGGGAGGATAGCAAGTTCAAAGCAAGCCTCAGCAGTGAGGCCCTAAGCAACTCATGGAAACCCTATCTCTAAATAAAATAGGCTCCGTGGTTAAGCGCTGCTGGGTTTAATCTGTAGTACCAGAAAAAACAAAAAAAAGTCTAGGGACTGGTAGACATGTCTCCAGATGTTGGGGAATAGGTGACTGGGTGACTGGGACTTGTACTTAAGTCCTTTAACCCCCACTGCATTGCAGTTCTCATGCCAAAATGATAGGAGAGAACAGCAGAGGGAATGATGTCTTTTCGGACATCAGAGTCATGGAAAGAAAGGGGTAAAGTTAGGGGGGCAGTAGAGATGTGGGAACTAGAGGACCCCCTTGCCCTGATCACTGTCCCTATCTTTGTTCCTCAGGCATGAAGACTCAGGAGAAGGGCTCTGTCATCGACTGGGGACATCATGCTGATAACTCTTTCTAGTGACAGCAGTTGCCAACCTAATGTATGGAATCAAGGATGTGTGTGGCCCAACTTTGCCCCCAAGTCCAGTGGGACTGGAACCTGGTGGTTAGGACTCTGAGAAGAACAGGGGTTCAGGGAGGAGGATGATAGCTTAGAAGTGCGGAGGGGACAAGGAACCTGACCCGAGGGGCTGGGAGGAAGCACTGGCCTGGCAGGAGTGGAGATTTGGGGCCACTGAAAGAGGCTGGGCAGTGCCAATGGCTGATCAGTCCCTGGAGGCACTAAACAATTCTAGGTAATGCAGACCCAAGATTTTTAAGTCATCCTATTCATCTCTCATCTCACAGGCTTTCCAGTTCCACAGGGAGCTGAATTTGGGGAGTGGTGATGGCTCTGTGACCTTCTATAGATATGACCATGAGCCATCTCTAGTTCGTCAAATGAAGGGATGCACCAGGATAGCTGAAAACCCCTTCCCCATTGGATGTTTTGCAATCTTCATCCTCTCCCAGGAGCCCCTGTCCCATCTACCCTCTCTGGGGCCATTTATTGCAGGTGGGTTCCTAGGTCACTGGGTCCCAGGTCTCTTCCACCAACAGTGCCAAGGAGGCCCAGGGAGATCTGCTGTCACTCACCACTGGGAGCTGGGATTCCAGTTCTGATTCCCCCTGCTCTCTGCTGCCATCCCCATGGACTGGGGAAAGGCACCCACAGTGGCAGTTATCTCATCTGTAGAAGGAAGGGCCAGGGCTGGAAGGGCCAGAAAGCTTCCAGCCCTCATGGAGTCTGGGTCAGGGCAGCTGGAGCCTTCACCCTTCACCCTTTCTTCCCATCCCCACCCCTCTCACCAGGTATCAGACAAGGTCCTTATCTGAGGACAATTTGATCCAGTCATCGAGGACACAGGAGCAGGTGGGGGGAGGTTCCCTTTCACCCTTCCTTTCTTAGGGAGCTCCCTCAGGTTGGATCCTGACCCCCTCCCACCCCCTGTTTCTCTCCCCTCAGGACCCATGAGGAGCCTTGCCTTGTGGTACTCCCTTGGGCCACTCTGGGAAGGTGGTGGCCACAATCCTTACTAAATAAGATGGCACTCCCTCTACGGGTCTCCCAGAATGGGCTTTGTGGTCCCTAGGAACAGGCCAAGTCTGGTCTCTGCCACTCACTATGTATGTGATCTTGGGCAAGTCACTCCTTGATCCAAGATTTGTTTGTCCTGGGAAAATGAGGATGACATTGCCAACCTCATGGCTGTAATTCATAGGTGAGGTGTTTAGCACATGCTTCTATCAACAGAACTGCCACGCCATCGGCAGTCTGTTTAGTGACTGGTCCCTCAGCCTCCAGCTTAGACACTGACTTTAAGAGATCATCCAGGGTCTCCATCTGCTTCTAGGTTCCTTCTCTCCAGGTGCCTAGGTCCTCTGGGTGGAGTCACGGCTAAGAAAGAAGGGAGGGAGTGTTTACTTATAAATGCTGATTAAAACTTATTCTGAAGGAGGAATCCTCAACCTCTGCATTATTGATGTGTTGAGATGGATCTTTATTTGTTGAGGGGCTGTTGTGAGCATTATAGGATGTTTAGTAGCCTCTCTGACCTCTACCCACTAGATGCCAGTAGGGCCCCTCTCCAAATTGTGACATGAATATCTCCAGAAACTGCCAGATGTCCTTTGGAAGGCAAATTGTTCCTTATAGAGAACCACTGTACTAGAGGCTGGGGGTCCCTGGAGAAATGGTGGGGTGAGAGGCCTAGCAGACAGAGGGTTGCCAATTACCCCCAAGTCCAGATGGAGTTGCCAGGGGAGTCCTGCCTCTGCCTCAGTCTCTCAGCCTGTGAGATGCATTTCCTGAGAGGCAGGCTGCCCAGTTCTGAGCAGTCATTCTTTGGCCTGACTCCACAGAGCCTCATTAATCTCCCATTAATTGATTGTGAGCAGCTGACCTCTCCTCTGCCCACCCATTCCAGTCCTGCTTGGGGCTGAGGGACCAGTCATACCAGGGAATGTGAGGAGTCCACGTGATTAGCCCTCAGTCCTCTCGGGAGCCCTGCTGCCTGAGGCCTGGCCTCCTGCCCTCCAGGTCCTAGTCCTCTTCACTCCCTCTGCCTGCTCCACTTCCCTCAGAAAGGCAGCCAGCCCTGCTTCCACTCCACCCAGGAGTCGCATATATTGACTGACGGCCTCCTGTGTGCCAGGCGCTGTCCCAGGTGCTGGGGATACGGCACTGATGGAGGCATGGACGTTGCCCACAGGGTGCTTATCTCCCCTCAGCAGAGACCCACAACAAGCAATAGAGAGAGGTGGTGGCTCCTGTCCAGCCCCGGGCACTATCACTGGGGAGACAAGTGACTATCTGTGAGCTAATGCTTATTTTAGGCAGAGAATAAAGAGGGAAGAGGAACTCCTGGGAACTCCTAGAAATGAGAGTTCTTCATTTCTGTGTGTGTGTGTGTGTGTGTGTGTGTGTGTGTGTGTTTAATCAGAAATTTAACCCAGGAGACCTTAATCACTGAGCCACACCCCACTCTTTTATATTTCATTTGGAGACAGGGTCTCACTGAGTTGCTTAGGGCCTCACTAAGTTACTGAGGCTGGTTTTGAACTTGCAATCCTCCTGCCTCAGCCTCCAGAGTTGCTGGGATTACAGGCATCCACCACAGTGCCTGGCTAGGTCTGCATTTCTGATCAGGATAGATGGAGGCTTTGAAGCAAAGAGGAGGCTGTCGGGCTGGGGTGGTAGAGAGGGGAAGGGGTGGAGCAAAAGCAAAGCCCCCATGGGCTGAACATTTCTGTCAAAGAGTTCAGCTTCTGTCACTCTGGGTGGCCTGAGCTGTATGCATCCCTGGAGAGCTGTGTGATGTGGGTCCTTGGACTCCATGTCTGTCTTGTCCTTGTCACTCTCTCCACTGTCCCCACAGCTTGTTGTATTGCCTTGGACATCTCGAATCACCATGTGGACCATGTGAGTGCTCTCTCCCTTTTGCTCTTTCACCTGGTCCTTGGAGACAGCTCCACCCAGAACAGAGTGACCATGTGTGAGCAAGGGGTGTGGAGCTTACTGACGTGAGAGATGTAGGAGGGTGAGTGTAAAGCTGGGGACAGATTGGAACATGAACCTCCTCCAAGAGCCCCAACCGTCCTGTCCCCAGCTAGAACTCAGCCCTTCTAGAACTCAGTCATCTGCTCCCTGCCTCTTCAGGTGGGGTTCACCTCCACCCATAGCCCCTCCCCTCTGTTGGGGCTGGGTCAGGAGTCTGCCCCTCTTGGGTCCTTTTGCCTGCCCTGGGATCCCACCCATTTCACAGTACCCTTGTACCTGGCTCCATGACGCAACTGCTGCGGTCTCCTGTTATCAGGCCACCCCTGTGGGGTGCGGTAGCTCCATTTGTTTAAGGCTTAGTCCTGAGGGGCCCCAGCCCCCATGACGTCAGACTTGGCTTCATATAACAGGTCTGCAGCCATGGTCCCCAAACAGCTGCCCAGCTCTAACATGGCCCAGCCAGCCGGTGGCCTCCATTTCACTTTTGGCTTCCAGTGCTGCCTCCTCTTTCTTCTAACTCCTTGGGAGGCAGGTAAGATACCTGCAGGGGCAAAGCAGTCACAGTTACACAGTGGGATGGAACTCAGAGAGGGATTGTCTCTTGATTCATAAGTTTGGATGAATAAGCATATAAATGAAGGAGGGATGTGGGGGACGGGTTGCTGTGTACAGTTGTCTGGGGCGTTCACTGCTCAAGTTTGCCAGTTAAGGGGTGTAGGAAATGAAATCCAGCCTGCTCTTTAAGACCTGGCCTACAGAGCTGCACCCACCCAAAGGGGGCAGGAGTGTGGACCCACTTTTCTTTGTACTGGGAATTGAACCCAGGGGTACTTTACCACTGAGCTACATTCCCAGCCCTTTTTAATTTTGGGACAGGGTCTCACCAAGTTGCAGAAGCTGGCCTGAAACTTGTGATCCTCTTGCTTCAGTCTCCTGAGTAGCTGGAATTATAGGCATTCGTCACCTTACCCAGAGGGACCTGACATTCATTGAGTACCTGTTTCACACAAGCAGCTCACAGGTGCTCATGATACTTCATCTCACTTCACCTTCTCAACATGAGGAGATGATTTACTAATATCCTATCTTCTAGTTGAGGAGAGTGAGATGCAGAGATCTAAAGGGCTTTCCCAAGGTCACAGGACTAGAGAGGTGCAAGCAAGAACTCTACCACTCCACACTGCCAGCTGCATGGGATGGGAGTGTGGGGTGAATTTCTCTCCCGAGAATGCTGTTATGTGCAGACTTAGGTTCTTATCCTGACTCTGGGTCATTTAGCTCATCTGGACCTCTACTCCACCTGTAAAATGGGAAGGACACTGCCGGTCAATACCCTGAGTTGGTGCCTATTCAGCATTTGCTCTGCACCAGGTATTGTTCTAGGCACTTCATCCTTATTTACTTATTTAATTCTCACTGCAACTCAACAGGATTCTGTCCCCATCTTACAGCTGGGAAGCATCCCAAGGCTTTGATGAGAAAATGAGCATGGAAAAGTATTTAATGAGCAAAACAGATCCTATGGAATAAGATGAAATTGCTAAATTGGTTCACTTGCCTTAATTAAGAAACAGTTCTGGATCTGGACCAGGGAGCAGAGATACCAAACCCAGGTGTGGTTTGGAGGGGCTTGGGTGATCAGGAGGAGGGACTTCATGAGGTAGACGTGTGACAATATGTCAATTCAGAGAGAGTATCTACATCTGGGATAGAGTCAGCAAAGGTGGAGGTGGTGGTGACCCCAAACCAGAGCTGGGGATGTGGAGTCTGAGATGCTTCGGGCAGGTTCTGGGGCACAGCAGGCGGTGTCTTCCTCCAATAGTGTTTGACTGGGGGTAGTATTGGAGGAATGCTCCTTCCCTGAGCTCAGTGTCCTATTAGGGCCAGAGAGGCAGGGGCTGAGGAATCTTCAAGCTGACTCTGACAGGTTCCACAGTGCACTCTATCCATGCCCTGACTTCATGCCTGTCCCCTTTACTTGAAGGGTCTGGGAAGCACCAGAGCTGCCCTCAGCCTCCCTGTCCCCATCCTGCTTACCTGTCTTCCTATTCTGACAGTTGCTCTCTATACCTTTTGTCTTGCTGCAGCTCAGAGAAGAGGAACCTGTATAGGGCACAGGGGATTGAGTCATGAATCAATGACACACAGCCCTGGCAGGGAAATTTGCTCTAGGGCAAGAGGCAGGGCACAGGCGCAGGTCAGAGGAGCAGCAACTGAGCCTCTGGGTTCTGTGGGTGCAGCCTGGGAGGTGCCTGCTACAGCTTGGTCAGGAGGGATGGAGAGTGAGGATGGAAGGAAACAGAAGGAGATGGGGTCTTAGAATCTGTAGAGCAGTGGGTGATATGGGGAGGGTTTGAGGCTGGTATCAGGGTGGGATAGGGACCGAGTGGGTCTCAAGGCCATGGCTGTGTCCAGTAGTCATGCTGGATGTGGCACGAGGGGGAGACTCCTGGGATGGATGAAGCCCTTGCCACAAAGTTCTGGAGTGCCCCCTAGCATTTGTATGCAGGACTAGTCAATACCCACTCAGCTATAGTGATAAATAAAACAAATCAAAATCCCTGCTACAGTGGGAATTGAACTGCATTTATTGTGTACTGGAGAGGGACAAGTGCCAGATTGCTAAAATGCAGCAGGAGAAGTGGCTCAGGAATGCAGGCCACTGCCATTGTGGAGAGGGTGGTCCAGGTTGGCCTCTGAGGTGTATGGAACAGGTGGGTCAGAGGAGAAACTTGGGCTGCTGCAGGCAGGTGTGCAGGGCCACAGGCTCAGATGTAAAGACAATAACTCAAATTCAATACATAATTAAAGAGACTGCTCTGCTCCATGCTTCCTTTGGCTCTCATGTTAAGCTGATGCAGTCAGCATCATTGTTATTTATAGTTGAGGACATGAGACCTCAGAGCATGTTAGTGACTTGATCAAAGATGCAAAGCTGATGAGAGACACAGCCTGGACTCCAGCCCCGTCCTCCAATTCTTTAAGGCCAGTGAAATTTGTCACTCTGCATTGCTACCTGCTCTTGTATGCATTCAACAGATATTCATTCCTTATAATGTTAAAAAGCATCTGGGGTATAGTAGAAAACCAGTCTTTACCAATTTCCTCACCTATTTGAATTGCTTTTCCCTACCTGTAAAATTAATTGTAAGATTATAACTCTTACTTTATGGGTTTGTGGGAAAGATTAAACAAACAAATATGTGGATACTATACTTCAGGGGTTCTAAAATGTTAGAGACAGCTTGTACTGACGTCTAAGATGTGCACTGTGGTCGTAACCAGTAAAAGACTATGCTGGGGAGCCCAGAATGTGTGTTCAAATTCTGGCTGCACTTTTTATTTCCTGGGTGTTCTTAAAGAGATTATTTAACCACTCTGAACCTTGTCTTCATGTATAAATTTTGGAGAATACTAAATAGTTCTCAACATGAAAGGATTCTTGTGAAAAGTAAGTAATTTAGTGTTTGTTCTTACTAGTAGGCCATGCATGTCTCATAGTAAATGCTCAAGAAATGTTGGCTGTTGCTGTTGCTGGGAGGGCTGTGTATAAGTCACTTGTCCTCCATGAAACTCTTGGTTCTTAGATGTAAAACAGGAGAGGTTGTCAGCATGTAAGAAACCCTGTAAGGGTTGGAAGGTATATCATCATATAAGAGAATGCCGAAAGAGAAGATCTGTGGTGTAACCAGTCAAGCACCAGGGCTAGTGAGTTAGCTTTCTGTTACTGTAAAAAAAAAAAATGAGATAATAAACTTATGAAGAAGAAAGGTTTATTTTGGTTCACAGTTTTGAAGGGTTGAGTAAAGACCAACTAGATTCATCGCTCTGGGCCTGTGGCGGCCTATTGTGGTGGGAGCATGTGGTAAAGAAAAACCATTTACCTCATGACCAGGAATGACAAAGAAGAGGCTGTGGTCCCACGATCCCCTTCAAGGGTACACCATCAATGAATGGAAGACTTTCCACCAGGCCCCACCCCCTAAAGGTTTCACCACATCCTATTGGGGCACCAAGCTGGGGACCATGCCTTCGACACACGAACCCTTGGGGGACTCCAGATCCAAGCTATGGCACCTAGAGAAGGTACCCAATACATGATAACTATTATTAAAATTTTTGCCAAAGGAATGAGAGAATGCAATTGGCGAAGTGGAGTGATAGCCTGATAATTCAACCCTTCTCCTTTCCCCCAACCTTAATTCCCTTTAGGGACTTGGGTTTCTCTCTGATCTCTTGCCCCTTTCTTGTCCCACCTGTTATTCTTTCAAAGACCGAATTCCCCAACACCTGATTCTCCTCATCCGCAGAGAGGTGGGTGGAAATGGTTTCCTGTGGCTGGGAACAGCTCCAGGTTCTGGTCGCCACCTTGAGCTAACAGACACTGGAAATCTCAGTTATGTAACAGCATGATTTCCCTTGTTCTTTGGTGATCTCTGGTTCTCACTCTTCAGGCCAGATATCAGGGACGTGTCCTCTGTCCCCATCTGGTTGTTTTCCCATAGAATTAAAGTCCATATCTGCTGATTGATAGGGATGTTTTCCTTCACACCCTGTCCTTAAACATAGTTAGTTCCTCCCAGAATACAGCTACCTCATTCACTCCTGTCAGGACCCCCAAGGAGCTACTTTTCCCTTCCTTGGAAAGAGGATTTCATTTCATAAGTCTGTAAAGGAGCACCTGCAAGGCCAAGTGACAGTCAATCCCTGCTCTCAAAGCCTTGTAAGTCGATAGGCATGGTTGGAAGTAGATGTTAACAGGTTCAAAACAAATGTAGATTTGGGCCTGAGTTCTGACCCCTGGGCAGTGGTCCTCTCCACTTGCTAGTTGGCAGAGGTATCCTCTCCTGCGTGCTTCAGGCCCCACGGATGGCCACCTCTGAGATTGTCATGGGGCTCTTGGAAGCCCAAGACTGTCCTGGGGGCACATCTAGCGCCATTCTCCAACTTCTCTAGCAGCAGATGGATTTCCATGGTAACAGCTGGTAGGGAAAAATGGTCATGCTTTTGGTGCCTGCTAAAGTCATTGTGATCTTGTTAGATATCGAAGAACATTTGATTTCCTTACATTAAAGAAAATGTTAAAGAGTATCTGCAGACACATTGGGAAGAGGAGGAGTGCCAATCTTTTGAGAAAACAGGTTGAAGAAAATGCCCATGTGGACGGGGCTGTTCCAATACCTGCAGCTTCCGGGAATGGGGTAGATAACTTGTGCTGGCAGATGTCTCCGGATCCAAAGACCACCGTGCTCAACTGCAGGGCCACCTGTGGAGGGCAGCATTCATAGCTGGGTGCATGAAAGCAGAGTTTTTTGAAGATGTAGTTCCAGCAGTCAGGAAGTGGAGGGAAGCTGGAATGAAGGTGTTCATCTATTCTTCTGAAAGTGTAGAGGCTCCAAAACTGTCATGTGGGCATTCTACAGGGGGGAATATTATTGAGCTTTTGGATGGTCACTTTGACACCAAGATTGGACAGAGTGGAGAGTCAAAGTTATAGAAAGATTGCAAATAGCATTGGAGGTCCAACCAACCACATCTTGTTTATAAGACATGTGACTTTTAGAAGCCAGTGTTGCTGGAGAAGCAGGTGTGCATGTAGCTGGGGCGGTGACAGCTGGCAATGCAGGATTGACAGATGATGAGAAAACTTCCTACAGCTTCTCACATCCCTCAGTGAACTATACCTTCCTCCCTCAGCACAGAGGACCATTTCTACAGAAGACCAACTGTTCCTCAGAGTTGTCCCCCCAGTGTCTGGTTTTATTCTAATGGTAAAGTAATTTACTTACATAGACATATATATGTGTGCCAGTGTATGCATGTGTATGCTCATTAACTTTCACGAGCACATAGTGAGAAAAAAAAAGTCTTCAGTTCAGTGAAAATGAAACTTATGTAAAGATGCTCTAGATGTAGAAATAGTTCGAAACTATAACACTAACCTTTATTGAGGGCAAAGTGTAGGTGATAGAAGAAAATACAAATCAAATGTGTTATGATTATCAAATCCTATACTAAAATGAGAAATTAGTTTTGAAAATTATTCTGAGGCCTACTATTTTAAATACTGGAAATACTTCAGAGACATTCTTAATGTCCTTGTTTAATGGTGAGTGGGAAAATTTACAAGCTGTATTTCCTATTTGCCTCCCTTGGGACAAAAGATAAAGGTATTTGTTTCTATTGTCAAACAGCAAAATTAGGAAAGAAAATTCACTTGAATCTTGATCAGTCAAGTATTTGTTACTTAAGAAGAAAATTACTAATCATGTGGTACCCATAGCCAGCACTTGCCTTATCAATGAAAAAGGTATGCTGATATAACAGCTAAAAAAGAAATATGGTTCTTAATGTTCAACAAAATGATTCTAATTCTACTGGTTGTTACCAGTTGCCTTTCTAATTTTATCTTACACAGTTTAAGAATATATATTAATTGCTACTTACTATTTTTTAAAATAAAGTTTTGCTGAAATTAGTTATTAGCACCAAGAAGAGCCCCAATATGTAATATTTCCCCATTGAATGTGAGAAATGTAAATTTTATAACAGCATTATTTGCCCAGGTTCAATTCTAATAGAATTACATGTCAGTTTTCTGTTGTAATTAATAAAAGCATTCTCTTCTTTCAGTTTTACAGAGGTTCTTGAACTATATCACATACTACCATAATCAAGACAAATTTTCTTCAAGACAGATTGAAGAAAATTTTTTAAAATAAGAATTTTATTTTATTTTTGTCTTAATTATGTGTGTGATGTACGTGTTTTAATGAAGTGCCAATGGAAAAAATCGTTAACTGGCATTTGAATTATGTATACATATATGGTTGCTATTTCATCTGGGCTGTAAGCATTCAATATATTAGTGGGATTTCTTATGCTTTTGAGAGTCTTATGTTTGATGTATTTCAGATAATGCTTGAAGGAGGCAATTATTTTTTAATGAATCCTGGAGGGATAATTTTAGGAAGCTTCAAATAAGGAAAAGGAAAAGTTATAGAAAGATTGATCTTCTAGTAGCTAATTTAAAGAATCTAAAGACTAAAATATAGAAGAGTAGAAAAATAGAAATGAATATAAGAAATCTTAAAAATGGGAGTAATTTGTAAATCATGGCAAAATCACAAATGATCATAAAAGGTTGAATTTATTTTTTGACTGGTAAAAATGGATTCTTTATTTAAAAAAAAAAATGGTACATGTGAGAAACATGCTCACCTCTCCAAACTCAAAGAATGGATCAAGAGACAAGAGACACAGCAAACAGTGATGTTTCACTTTGATGATGATCTTGCAAGATTGGGTGTTTTGCAAGACCAGGTGTCTCAGAGAGAGCGGGCACACACAGTTTGGATACATCCGGCATCTTACCGGTAGAGTTCAAGGTCCCTTGCCCAATTCCTCATTGTCTGAGTATTATGGGGTGTATACAGTCTTCCCCAACATCACCTAAGTTTTATTTGCAGTATCCTATTGGGTTATATAAAGATGCATAATTTTAGTTGTTCCCAGATCCCTTTGTTGTCTCATGGCAGGAAAGCCTTCTTGGGTGAATGCATTCTAACCCTTAGGCAGCTCTTAACTTCTTTACCTAAGTTACTATATTTTTTTATTAGTTACACATGACAATACAATGATCTAGACATATCACACATTTGAATCAGATAGGGTATAATTTCTCATTTTTCCAAATGTACAGGTTGCAGAACCACATTGGTTATACAGACATGTATATTCATACAGCAATACTAGTGTCTATTTTATTCTGCTGCCCTTCCTATCCCCCCTTCCCCTCCCCTAAGGATGCATTTTTTAAAATACAGCAAATGTAATAACAACTTGAAGGTAACAGGAAAGAGTAATGGACTATTTTGAGAAGCTAAATTAAGCTAGATCTTATCCACTTAGAGGAACCAGAAAAGATGCCAGAAGGATGTGTGATTGAGGGCCTAGAAACAAATGTGGGAAAGGAGTAAGGTGGCATTTTTCCTGGAGGCACAGCCTGAGTAAGAGCCTGAAGCTAGAGGTAAGGATGGGGATTAGGGGCTGGGGATGTGGCTCAAGCGGTAGCGCGCTTGCCTGGCATGCGTGCGGCCCCTGGTTGGATCCTCAGCACCACATACAAACAAAGATTTTGTGTCTGCCGAAAGCTAAAAAATAGATATTAAAAAAATTCTTTCTCTCTCTCTCTCTTTAAAAAAAAAAAGAATGGGGATTAGATAGCACAGTGTTCTTTTCTTTTTTTTTTTTTGTGGTACTGGGAGTTGAACCCAGGAGTATTTAACCACTGAGCCACACCCCCAGCACCCCTCACCCCATTTTTTGGGGGGTATTTTATTTAGAGACAGGGTCTCACTGAATTGCTTAGGACCTTGCTATGTTGCTGAAGCCAGCTTTGAACTCATGATCCTACTGCCTCAGCCTCCTGAGCCACTGGGATTACAAGCATGTGCCACTGTAACTGGCTGATAGCACGGTATTCTGAGGAGACTAGATGGGAGACACCTCACAAGGAACCAAGAATCCCTAGAAATGAAGGGAGACAGGGAAGAACTCATGGGAAATTTCTTATTTGCCTCTCTTCCTCCACAGGTGCTTCATTTCAAGAACTTCAGAAAACTGGTGAATCGCCAACATCTGACCATTTATTCCCCCTCAATCCAGGCCTTATTTATAATACTCCCTCTAACCACAATCCTCCGCATACAGGACAAAGGCCTCCAGACTTCCCTAAATCTATAGAAACCCATAAGCCAAAACACAAGTGCAACACCACACACCCTTCCAAAGCAATTCACAAGCCTACAAACAATTCCAAAACTCTAGACAATGAAAGCTCTGGAGTTCATCACAAAGGTCCCTCCACTTCTGAACAAAACACCACTAATCAGGGAAAAGACTCAATTATTCGAAATGGACGGGATGTCAATCCTGACTCCGTCAACCCAACAAAAGGACTGTCTGATGGAAGACACCCAACCTCAGCACCCAAGAGAACAACAACTTGTAGGACCACAAAAAGCAATACAAGAGTAACAAGAAACAGAGCTACAACTGTAGGACCTATGGAGACAACCATCAGTACTTTAGATAAGAAAAGTACCACTCCACATGAAGCCACAATTCCTTCCCATAGCTCAGTCACTTCAGAGATGAACAAAAAAACTATGGTTTCATCAGAAAAAGCCACAAAAGCCATGATGCCAGCATACAACACTACAAGAAATGAAGGACAGACCACATCAGCTCATGAGAAGGCCACAGGGGCCCAAGTCACACCTATAGAACATGGAGGACAGACCACATCAGCTCATGAGAAGGCCACAGGGGCCCACGTCACACCTATAGAACATGGAGGACAGACCACATCTGCCCATGAGAAGGTCACAGGGGCCCACGTCACACCTACAGAACATGGAGGACAGACCACATCAGCTCATGAGAAGGCCACAGGGGCCCAAGTAATACCTACAGAACATGGAGGACAGACTGCATCTGCCCATGAGAAGGCCACAGGGGCCCAAGTCACACCTATAGAACATGGAGGACAGACCACATTAGCCCATGAGAAGACCACAGGGGCCCACGTCACACATACAGAACATGGAGGACAGACCGCATCCGCCCATGAGGTCACAGGGGCCCATGTCACATCTACAGAACATGGAAGACAGACCGCATCAGCCCATGAGAAGGCCACAGGGCCCCAAGTAATACCTACAGAACATGGAGGACAGACCACATCCTCCCATGAGGTCACAGGGGCCCATGTCACACCTACAGAACATGGAAGACAGACCACATCCGCTCATGAGAAGGTCACAGGGGCCCAAGTAATACCTACAGAACATGGAGGACAGACCGCATCTGCCCATGAGAAGGCCACAGGGGCCCAAGTAACACCTACAGAACATGGAGGACAGACCACATCTGCACATGAGAAGGTCACAGGGGCCCAAGTCACACCTACAGAACATAGAGAAGACACCATATCTGCCCATGAGAAGGCCACAGGGGCCCAAGTAATACCTACAGAAAATGGAGGACAGACCACATCAGCCCATGAGAAGGTCACAGGGGTCCATGTCACACCTACAGAACATGGAGGACAGACTGCATCGACCCATGAGAAGGTCACAGGGGCCCATGTCACATCTACAGAACATAGAGGACAGACCGCATCAGCCCATGAGAAGGCCACAGGGGCCCATGTCACACCTACAGAACGTGGAGGACAGACCGCATCCTCCCATGAGAAGGCCACAGGGGCCCACGTCACACCTACAGAACGTGGAGGACAGACCACATCTGCCCATGAGAAGGCCACAGGGGCCCAAGTAATACCTACAGAACATGGAGGACAGACCACATCTGCCCATGAGAAGGCCACAGGGGCCCACGTCACATCTACAGAACATGGAGGACAGACCACATCAGCCCATGAGAAGGCCACAGGGGCCCAAGTAATACCTACAGAACATGGAGGACAGACTGCATCTGCCTATGAGAAGGCCACAGGGGCCCAAGTAATACCTACAGAACGTGGAGGACAGACCACATCCGCCCATGAGAAGGTCACAGGGGCCCATGTCACACCTACAGAACATGAAGGACAGACTGCAACCGCCCATGAGAAGGTCACAGGGGCCCATGTCACACCTACAGAACATGAAGGACAGACTGCAACCGCCCATGAGAAGGTCACAGGGGCCCATGTCACACCTACAGAACGTGGAGGACAGACCGCATCTGCCCATGAGAAGGCCACAGGGGCTCAAGTAATACCTACAGAACATGGAGGACAGACCGCATCAGCCCATGAGAAGGCCACAGGGGCCCAAGTAATACCTACAGAACATGGAGGACAGACCACATCTGCCCATGAGAAGGTCACAGGGGCCCAAGTAATACCTACAGAACATGGAGGACAGACCACATCAACCCATGAGAAGGCCACAGGGGCCCAAGTAATACCTACAGAACATGGAGGACAGACCACATCTGCCCAAGAGAAGGCCACAGGGGCCCAAGTAATACCTACAGAACATGGAGGACAGACCACATCAGCCCAAGAGAAGGTCACAGGGGCCCAAGTAATACCTACAGAACATGGAGGACAGACCACATCCACCCATGAGAAAGCCACAGGGGCCCATGTCACACTTACAGAACATGGAGGACAGACTGCATCCGCCCATGAGAAGGTCACAGGGGCCCATGTCACACCTACAGAACATGGAGGACAGATCACATCAGCCCATGAAAAGGTCACGGGGGCCCATGTCACACCTACAGAACATGGAGGACAGACCACATCTGCTCATGAGAAGGCCACAGGGGCCCAAGTAATACCTACAGAACATGGAGGACAGACCACATTAGCCCATGAGAGGGTCACAGGGGCCCATGTCACACCTACAGAACATGGAAGACAGACCACATCTGCCCATGAGAAGGCCACAGGGGCCCAAGTAATACCTACAAAACATGGAGGACAGACTACATCAGCCCATGAGAAGGCCACAGGGGCCCAAGTAATACCTACAAAACATGGAGGACAGACTACATCAGCCCATGAGAAGGCCACAGGGGCCCATGTCACACCTACAGAGCATGGAGGACAGACCACATCAGCCCATGAGAAGCCCACAGCGGCCCATGTCACACCTATGGCTTTGATATCCCCTACATCTGGGGTGCGCCTGAGTTCCATCTTGTCAGAAGCCCCAGGCAATAAGAGCCATTCAAACCAGAATAATGGTGGCTCACAGGCAGGTGTCCATGCTGGAGAGACAGGAGAGAATGGTTCATTCCCTCCATGGGCCATAGTTATTGTGGTCCTGGTGGCTGTGATTCTTCTGCTGCTGTTCCTTGGCCTCATCTTCTTGGTAAGGGGCAGTGGTGCCCTTGGAAAGTGAATGCATATGATAGGGAATTGAGGAGAGCTTAGGAGCTAGAGTTAAAGGGAATAATGAAACTAGGAAAAGAGAAGTGGTGGGGATGAGAAGGCAATAAATGCACAAAATGTGAAGAGTTTGAATTAGGAAATAGGCTATGTCTGAGACGAAAAGGTCACAAAAAATTGGGGGGTTGGAGATAGAGTCTTGGGTATTAAGAATAGGGCACCAAAGGACAAGGAGAATAGGACAAAGGGGAGATATGGAGATGGGACCTGGGACTTAGTATATTGGATCTGGGGCTGGAATAAGGACTGAGGCTTGGATGGAATTGTGGGGAAGAAGGAAACCAAAGGTCCAGGTTGAGGGAGAATAGAATGGAGAACCTGTGATGTGGGTGTTGAGGAAAGCAGAAGGAACTGCAGATCATTCTCATTCCTCTTTTCTTGTTCCAATCTCAGATCTTCTCTGTGATTCGAACACGCCGTGCACTGACCCAGAACATGGAGAACGATGACCCAGAAGAAAATGAGGGCCCGAATTCCTACCCAGTCTACCTGATGGAGCAGCAGAACCTTGGCATTAGCCAAATACCTTCCCTACCATGATTTTTTTAGAAGTCATCCATTCCTAGATCTTTCCTGGATGAGGAATTAGACTCACAATTCCTATTTCCTGGACTCCAAGAAGGGAAGAGATACAGTTGACAGCAATAACACTCCATCCACTGTGTTCTTAATTGAAACTGGTTTGGGAATGAGATGATAAGCAAGAAAGATGCATTTTGAGGAAAGAGCAGAAAGAATGAATATACAAGTGGACAGATGACACTTTCCTTCTCTCAGTCTTTTTATAATAAAGTGCAACATATTTATAAAGTAAAGACTTATTGGACTATCAGTTGAGAGAACTGGCTGGTGTTTGTGGCTCTGACAGTGACCTTACAGATGATCCTGAGCAGAGGGGATAGAGGCAGAACAGGAGTTTTTTGAAGCTGGAGAGAGAGGGGAGGAGGAGAGGCCAAATATCTTTTGTTTCTAAAATGGTTGTTTCTGGGTTTGGATAAGAGAGCCTCAGTTCACACTGGGTTTATTTGTATGGTGACAAAATGAAGAGAAAAATATGATGTTTAACAAGCAAGCATTTTAAAGCTCTCATTATATATCCTGTTGAGGATATATAATATATAAGGAAGTATAAGACATAGTTCCCACTTGAGACACAAATACAGAAAAATTTAAATAATTCTGGGCTGGGGTTGTGGCTCAGTGGTAGAGCGTTTGCCTCATATGTGTGAGGCACTGGGTTCAATTCTCAGCACCACATATAAATAAATGAATAAAATAAAGGTCCACCAACAACTAAAAAATATTTTTAAAAAATTTAAATAATTCCACAAGAGTTGTCATGACAATTACTATAACACAACTATAAAAACTAAATTACTATAAAAGAACACCCGAATGAATTAAACCCAATATTTATAAGCATTTACCATACCCATGCTTATGTTAGGACCTGCTCCAAAACTATTCTGTGCCCATGTGTCAGTCCCAGTGGAGCCTTGGCCATCATCTGTGTAGCCTTGCTCTTACTCTCACTGGAGGAGGGTGGCATCCTTGCTGACAAGAGAGGTACACCTGTTTGCTGGTGGCCTTCTAATCTCAACTCCTTTCAGAATCAAACAATAGGGCCATTTGCTATTTTTAACATCCCCATTTGTGAAAAACTGGAAGTCTGTCATGGACAATAATCCTAAACCTGACATTGATGCCAATGAATTATCTGGCCTTGTTGCTAGCCAGAACCCAGCTCTGGGCTGGGAGTTCCCTCAGCCCAGAGGGTCTCTCAGTCTTTCACTGGCTCTGCTAAGGGCAAAACTGGACCTTCTGGGACTCAGAAAAGAGGCATGCCAGTCCCTGCTGAAGGCCTGAGGCAGAAAGGGACACCTGGATTCTGGGACAGGGCTGAGGAGCCTGCTAGAAAAGGAGGGAGATATGTGGTTTTAGTTGTTTGGGTAGATAGCTACTCAGCATGTGGTGGCTGTCAGGACAGGAGTGTCACCAACCTGGGAGGGATGCAGAGACTCCCTGACCCTAGCCTCTAATCGTTGAACTCCTCTGGTCTGCACCCTAATTTAAAAAATTAAATTAAATTAAATCACCTCTGGCCCTAGAGTCTTAAACATTCAACCTGATCCTACCCCATCTCCTGCCCAGGTGCCAGTAAAGCCCTGGGGATCAGAGGGAGGGTGGGGAGCCGAAGTTTTGCACCCACCACTATGAACCATGTTTTCCTTTCCAAGGCTCTTGCCTCTCTCTTTCCTGCTAATTATCACTGTGAAATAAATCCAGAGGAAAATCCTTTAATAAGCTCTGGGCTGGGTCCCCACTAGGGATAATTACTTCATGAGTAGGTCAAGAGGGGATCCACTGGCTGTTCATAAGCCTATGCTCCCTGCACCACCCAGTTGTGAGTGCCCAAGACCTGGAGCATTGGGAGGTCAGGATCTGGGAAGGAGACACCCGAAGCCCCGTCCTTGGGAAGAGGGGCTCTGAGTTCTCTCCTTCCCTCTAGGCTGTGTCTGGCCAGCGCACCTCAGATTTCTCTAGCAGAGCCGATTGGAGACTCTTAACCTCCATTGTGGGCATTGACATATTAGCTGGAATCCGGTTATGAGCGGCAGCGGATCCTGCAACCCCATGCGCTCCCGTGGCTCCCGCGGGTCTCCTCCTTCTTCAGGCACATGCTCTGCTGGGTCAAAATTTCTGGCTCAGCCAGACGGATAGGTCTGGGCTTTGCTCCCAATGCCACACCAAATTCATAAGAAAATACTAAGCATATGTGCTGTGCTTTCACGGACACTGCATCTGTCAATCCTTCTCTGTTCATAGGCTCTTTTTATGAATGAGAAAGCCAACACCCAGACAGGCGCCTTGTTCAGATCCACTCGGTACCACACGGTCTCTGTGGGCCAGAGTTGTTCATCACCATGCCCTCCTTTTGCTCTGCTCCTTGGAATAGGCTTCATATAAGACTGCAGCATGACCTGGGTGGATGGGTGGTGATAGGGACTCCCCAAGAAACAGTGAAATTGGGGTTCCTGTCAGTGTCTGCTCCCTGCTTCCAGAGTCCAGGTTTCCCCTTTCAAGTCCATAAGCATCTAGAGTCCTGTTCTGACCCAGCAGTGCCCCAGGCCAGGTTCTTTCCTGCCAGATTTCCATTGCCCTCTGAGACCAAATAAGAGGCTTCATAATGGCAGGCTCTCCATCCTAACCTCCCAGTGCCTAGCTCTCCCTACAGCTGCCCCTGGAGAGTGAATGCTGACACATTAGGACCAAGACCCAGTGCTAGGATCCAGGAAACTTCATTTCTCTCCCCCTGCTTTGTACAGAGGCCTCTGCCCCAGAAATGAGACACTGCCAGACAAAACAGGTTTCTGCTGACATCTGGCCCTGAGGGTGTCTCCTGTCCAATAAAAGATTTGATCCCCCTGTTCTCCCCAGCCCTTCTCCTCCCCACATATTATCAGGAAGCATGGCCTGAGAAATGCCCCTCCCTAGAGAGGGAGGAGGACCCAAAAGTTGTGGCCTTCTCTGCTCAGTAGCAACTATAAATGCTACCGCTATAGTCAAGTGAGAAAAGAAAGTAAGCCAGGCACATGTGGGAGCAACCTTGGGACTCAGGAGTCCAGCTGTCCCAGTGCCCTGCTACCACAGAACCTACCCCTCTCAGAGCCCTGGTCCTTGCAAGATTTCAATTCTTCCTGCAACTTCATGTCCCATTGAGAGGCCAGGCATCAACTCATTCTCTTCAGCTTATCTGGGCTCTAGAACCCAGGCATTCCAGATAACAACTTCTCATGTGGATTATTTCAAGATGAAGCGAAGGAAATTATCTCCTACCTCCTCCTTCTGGGTACTGCTTCTCTTTAGAATCCTGGGACTTGGTAAGTGAATGATCTACCAATCATTCAGAGAGGACAGGGAAGTCACGAAAGGTCTGAAGAATCCTGTCTCAGGTACTCTGCTTGTATATTCTCATTTTTTTTTTCCTAGGAGCAAAGATGAACTCTCCCTACCCCTACTTCTATGAAAGTCACTACTGCTGTAGTCCCTACTGACCACAAGTCTGACCTCGACTTTCACCTTGAAGCTAGTCTACCTTTATCTTCTTCCTTCAACCCTCAGCTATAAGCATGGACACAAAATAGCAGGTGTACTTTCTTTCCCTTAGAATCCAGGGCTGTAGTGGTTGCTTTATCAATGTTTTGTATCAAACTTGAAAATCCTACTTTCAATATCATCCTTACTTCTGTATCAGAGCTAGGTTCCAAGTCTAAGGTCAAGTCAATGAAAATATGCCTTCCAGAAATGCTGCCTAGATTTAAATATCAGTCAATTTTCATATCTTTGATAGAAACACATACGGAGGGACCACTTAGACTTGAGGGCTACAGGGACTATGAGTGAAATTAGCCTGCAGAGATATAAAAGCTAAGTTATAATCTGACTTCTTTCTTCCAGAATTATAAGTTCACCTTCTTCTTCTTCCTCCTCCTCCTCCTCTTCCTCTTCTTCTTCATCATCATCATCAATATTTTGGTACCAGGGATTGAACTCAGGGGCACTTAACTACTGAGCCACATCCACAGCCCTTATTTATATTTTATTTAGAGACAGGGTCTCACTGAGTTGCTTAGGGCCTCCCTGAGTTACAGAGGCTGGCTTTAAACTCTCGATTCTTCTGCCTTAGCCTCCTAAGTCCTGGCACAAGTTTCCCTTTTTAATTACTTAAATCCAATATCAAACAATTTATGGCTGGGTGTGGTGGCCAATGCCTGTTATCTGAGCAAATGGGGAGACTGAGGCGGGGAGACTGAGGCAGGACGACTGAAAGATGAAGGCCAGCCTCAGCAACTTGGAGAGCTCCATTTTAAAATAAAAAATAAAAAGGGCTGAGGATGTAGCTCATGGAGAGAGCACCCCTGGGTTCAATCCTCAGTACTGCAAAAAAAGCAAACAAAAAACCCAAAAACAATTTAGAAGGCTCCTTCACTCCACTACAGCATGGACTGCCATAAAAAGGGAGTGGGGAAGGAGGTATGGAATGGATAGAAACAGGTCTGGGCTGAATGAATGGGAGGATGATTCTTTATGCTTTTTCTTTCCCTTTTGGTGTCTGTTTCTTGAGTCCTCCCTCTGCTGTATCCCAGGGACTCCAGGAGACGTACCTCTTCTCCTCTTCCTTGCCTTTTTGGGAGCCTGTTGGCTATTGCTGCAGAAGATGTCTTTCTTCTACACTCATTTCTAGCCTGTCGTTGCTCTGAAGTCCAGGTTTCTATTTCCATTAACAGTAAAGGTGTTTTTCAATAACACCTTTACTAGGATGTCATGCCATCTCCTGTTATGTCATGTCATGAGCTAGGTCCGAAGATACTTTAGTGAACAAGTGACAGGTCCTGCACTTAGGCAGCTCACAGTCTACTGGGAAAGGCATCCACAAAGAAGACACATAATGAAAAAAGAGCCTCAGCTGTGCAAAAGTACCAGCAGGCCTTCTCTTATCTTACTACCAGATCTAGAAAGCCTCTCTTGTCACCTTCCATTCTCCCTTGCTTACATTGGAGGAGTGTCCCACAACTGAGTGCTGGCTTCCATCTTGCTCCTCCTGTCTTCTCAATGGGGTTCTCCCAACCTCCCACAATTTCTACTTCTCTGTCTCCAGGGTCTTTCCCCTCAACAGCCAAAGAAATGTGTACAGGAAGAATCTGGAGGGAATTATCTAGAAAATGGGTGCCTGGGCCCTACCTGTAGGGTCCCTGAGTCAGGTCAGCAAGTTTGGGTGGAGGCTGGAGTCTGGATTTTGACAAGCTCCCCAGGCTCTCCTGATCCCGCGGTTCAGAGGCCCCACTTTGGAACACACTGCTCTTACAGCCTCCATCTCCCTGTCTTTCCCAGCTCTGCCCTCTTTCAACTCCCTTCATCAAAAAGCTTCTTGAAATAATCCCCTATAAACCCTGACTCCATTTCCTCATTGCTGCTCACTGCCTGTGTACATATTCTTCCCCAAGTTTTTCCAGAGTGATCCATGGAAGTAGTTTAAAAAGTCCAATAGCCTCATAAAAATTGGCCAGCTCTGATGTATCCACTCCTTGTCACATCTGATTCCTGCTCTCTAGAGGGAACAACTTCCAACTTTTAGTTTTTTTTTTCTTTTGGTGTTTGCATCTACAGATTTAAATGTAATGCTCATATTATGATTCATAGGATTAAAAAGACTTTAAATACATCTTTTATTTGGGGGTGTGGTATATTGTAAAGCTCAAAGTAGTCTCCTGTTTCACTCATGTCTCTTTTATTTAACAACTAAAATGTATCTTCTATGAACTGAACAGTGTCTCCTCTGAAATTCATATGTTAAGGTTCTACACTATTGTGATTGGATCTGGAGACAGGATCTTTAGAAGGTAAGTAAAGTTAAATAAAGGCATAATTGGTGCCCTAATCTGTGGCATTATGGAGAGAGAGAGAGAGAGAGAGAGAGAGAGAGAGAGAGAGAGAGAGAGAGAGAGAGAGAGAGGGAAAAGGAGGAGGAGGAGGAGGAGGAGGAGGAGGAGGAGGAGGAGGAGGAGGGAGAAGGAGAGAGGGAGATAGAGATTCCTGCTATATGAGAACACATCAAGAAGGTGGCCATCTGCAAATCAGGAAGAGTCCTGAGCAGGAACCAAATGTGCTAACACCTTGATCTTGGATTTCTAGTCTCCAGAACAGTGAGGAAATAAGTTTCTGTTGTATAAGCCACCCAGTTTGTGGAATTTGCCACGGTCGTGCAAGCTAACTAAGGCAGTATCCAATATCATGGGGGATATATTTCTTTTCCAAAACAAAAAAATCTTTAAAATTTTATTTATTTATTTATTTATTTTCACTAATAAGCCTCAATTTTTTCCCCTTCTTGGTGCTTGGGATTGAACTTAGGGTCTTGAGCATGCTAAGCAAGTGGTTTACCACTGAGTTACATCCCTAGCTCTCAGTAAACTTCACTTTTAGCAGCAATTGAAAAATCAAATGTAAAGGACATTCTCTACACTAAATTACATAAAAACAAAAAAAAAATCCGCACTTATTGTTCCAGTTGTTTAGAACATAATTTATCTAGACTTTGTCTTGCAAATTTAAATATCAACCATTAAAACATGACAGTACATTTGCTGTTAACTCCTGCTTATGTCTTATGGAGAAACTCTTATAGAAATAAAAATATAAAACCTTCAAAGATGAAGATGGGTGATTAGGGCAAGTGGTAACTAAATATTAGAGTCTTTATTGGTATCCAAAGCTATGACTGCAATGAAGTGTGGAATTCTCTTAAACAGGTTCTAAGTGCATGAAATGGCATGCCAGATTTTTCCTTTTCTTTTTTTGCATCACAATATACCAGCACAGTCCTCCTGAATAGTCACCTTCCTTAATAGCAGCCATGGTATTGATGCCACCATGCTTGATCTGGGGGTTGCTATTGATTTCCCCCTTTTCTTCCTTCTTTTTTTTTTTGGTAATTATGGCCATATTTTACTTCATTTATAATTTATATGGTTTTATATTTTTTGCACATATAAAATTAAAAAAAAAGAAATAGAAAAAGGAAGGACAGACACTAAATTATCAGGAGCAGAGCTGACTTTTTCTTCTTCTTCTTTTTTTTTGTGGTGCTGGGGATTGAGCCCAGGGCCATGTGCAGTCGAGGCAAGCACTCTACCAACTGAGCTATATCCCCAGCCCAAGGCTGACTTCTTTATGAACTTGTTTACTATTTGCATTACTTGATGATTATTAGTAAGCTTGCCAGTTAAATGTGATGCAGGGATATAATAAAAATTAGACAATTTGAAGGACAAAAAATGGTGCCCAGATTTTAATTTTTGGTTATCTGGTTACTTGAAAAATTGTAATCTTTTTCATATATTTATCAATCATGTGTGTTCCTTCCTTTTTAAAATTTGTTCTAATTAGTTATACATGACAGTAGAATGCATTTTGATACATCATACATAAATGGAGTATAACTTCCCATTCTTCTGGTTGTACATGACATAGAGTCACACCGGTTGGGTAATCATATGTGTACATAGGGTAATATCTTCCAATTCTTCTTCTTTCTCTTCCTTTTATTCTCTCCACCGCCTCCTCCTCTGCCTTTTCCTCTTCTAAATTGTTTTTATTGTGGTATGTGTTAGTTAGCCCTCTATCATTATCACAAAATATCTGAGATACTAAACTTGTAAAGGGAAAAGGTTTATTTTGGCTCAGAGTTTTGAAGATTTTATCCATGATTAATTGGCCTCATTGTTTGGGTCTGTGGTGAGGCAGTGTGGTGTGGTAGGAGCATGTGGTAGAGCAAAACCACTCACCTCACCTTTAGGAACAAGAAAGACAAAGAGGAAGAGATGGGGTCCCATGATCCTCTTCAAGAATATACCTCCAGTGCATAAGTACCTACTGAGGCCCCACCTCCTAAAGGTTTCACCAGCTCCCAAAGCACCATCCTGGTAACCAAGGCTTTAAGGCATGGACCTTTGGGGAACTTATGCAAACAATAGCATGATAAAATATATGTAAATGACATTTACCATTTTAACCATTCAGTTTAGTGTCCTTAAGTACATTCATATGGCTGTGCAACCATTCTTGGTGATTTCTTGGTTTCCTCTGCTGGAACCACCAAACTCAGGCATATATGCTTGACCAATGGATGGTGCAGATTTCTGGTGCTGTAGGTTGGCCTTGCTGTTGATAAGGTTCTAGATGTTATTCCTAGGAAGCACAGCTGTCACTTCCAGGTACTTCTGCCATATTAGTATCTTTCTCAGACAGCTCTCTCCAGCCATGTAGTCACTCCTGTGTAGGGGAACTAAGATCTGAACAACTGTGTAGAACTGGATAATTATCAGTTTTCTCCTAAGTATTTTTTTCTTTCTGAATAGAGTGCTGCCTCCTCTGTCCTATCTGTTCTAGCAGTGTGGTGACTTTTCCTAAGTATTCAACGGCTTGGTAAAATGTTCCTCATTTTCAAACCGATTGCTATTTATCAATATCATTGTCCATAGTTTTCCATTGTTCAAATCAACATTTTCTATGAATTTTCCAGCGTTTCCAATACCTCTGTGGCTGCTGTGTTAGGGATATTGTTTTCTTAATACATCATGCTGGCTTTCTCAATCTGTGTTCCTTCTTCATCATCATGAGAGATTTCTCAGAAGCCTTGCTTTTACATATTCAGAAGGGCACTGTTATAATCTGGCTTCCATTTTTAAAAAAGCAGATTTTATGTATTTCTCTGGTTTGGTAAGATGCTCCAGTCACTCATTTCTTCTTTAAGCCAACATGCCCAGAGGGCAAGGCCAGAGCACATGGTGGAAAAAAACTGCTCACTTGATGGCAGCAAAAGAGAGAAAGGGGAAGGGATTGGGGTGCCTCTTCCTTTTGGTTTCTGAAAGAGTCCTGATCAGGTATTCATAGATTTTTTTTTTGTTTGTTTCAGATGTCTGTTTACTGATTCATAACCATTTCTCCATCATTTGAACATCAGCTTCTTCTTATTAAAAAAAAAAATCCCTGTGTTCCATGCTGGCACATTTCATGACTCAGAGAAGGTTCTTAAGGAATATTTTAGCATAAATGAGTGAGAAGCACCAGATGCAGAGAGTGCATATCAGAGAGAAATTTAATCTAGGATTATTCTAATTCTTAAATTTATCCTTAGCATTTGATATCTTCAGACTAATTCTTTAATCTATTCCCACTGCTGCTTTTAGTATTTCATATTAAAAGTGTAAATAAATATGAGAAAGAAAGAAATCATTCCGACAACTTCCTCCCAGCATTTCCTTGTCTGTCCCTTGTGAACCGCCTTCAGCTCTGAGCTTGACCTTCTGAAGAAGCCCAACAAAATCTGGCCTCATGTGAACTTCCCACCTCTGCCCTCAGTTCATGCATTGGGACCTGCAGAGTTTCCACAGAAAGGCACAATGTGCTAAAAGTCCCAGAGAGTGAGCAGGGGAGGGTTTGCAATGGAGTATCCCTGCTCAAGGTACCCTCACATTTTGATGTGATCTTCTGTTTACTTCCACTCAGTCAAGGGAAATCTTTGGAGGGATTGGCCCAGATGATATCAATGAGGTTTTCAAACCACACATTTCCCCCTCATCTGAGCTCCAAATATTCTCACTGTCAAAACACGAACAAAGATGATGTGGAGTCTTTGTTTGTTCTGGGTTAGATTTGAAGATCGCGGGCAGGTAAAAATGCCAAATGAAGAGCTAAGCACGCTGATTAGCAATTATGCAGAATAAAAAAAGAAAATGCAAAGCAGATGGATGAGACAATTTGTTTATTCCTTACAGAAACTCAGTTAAACTAGTAACCAGACCCACAAAAGCCATATTTGAAAAAACTAATAGGGGCTGGGGTTGTAGCCCAGTTTGATTCCCAGCACTGCAAATAAATAAATGAGGAGGAAAAAAAAGTCTACAAAGCTGGAACCTCTGAAATATGTTTCCATATAAAAGGTTAACTGCAATCTAGACTCCAGGAGTTCTATTGATGTAAAGGAAACAAGACAGATACGTACAATGGTCCTAATTAAATATCAGTAATAGAGAAGCCAGTGCCATACTTGAGTCAAAATTGATGTATTTCAGGGATGAGTGTATCTTCTGAGTCCACCTCAGCCTCTGAGCCCTCCACATCCTTGACCACAGCTTCTACAAGTGCTACTGGGACACACACACGCAACACCATGGCTCCGATCCAAACCTCTCACTCCATCGTGCCTGCCACCACAGGCGCTGACACCTCGAGTGCCCCTTCCAAGATTTCAAAGACCAACATGGCCACAACCCAGGCCTCTGAGATCAAAACAACCACTGCCATGACTTCTGAGATGAGCACAGACTTTGTAATTACTGCAGAGTCTGTGTCCACAGGGGGCTCCACCACAGGCTCTGAGAGCACCTCAACCTCAAAGGTCATCACAGCCTCTATCAGGGGCTCTGAGACTGCCAAAGCCTCAGAAACCACCACAACCAAGGCCAAAGACTCTGAGCTGCCAACGTCCTCCACCACAGCGTCTGTGACCACTGTGACATCCGCCACAATCTCTGAGAGAAACATGGTCTCCGAGACTACCACAGCTTCCAGCACAGCCCCAAAGATCATCACGTCCCGTCCTCTAACACAGTGTTGGTGACAACTGTAGCCCCCAGCACAGCCTCTGATACCACCGCAGCCTCTCAAACCCCCACAGCCTCTCACACCACTGCAGCCTCTGATACCACCACAGCCTCTCACACCACCACAGCCTCTGATACCACTGCAGCCTCTCAAACCCCCGCAGCCTCTGATACTACCACAGCCTCTCAAACCCCCGCAGCCTCTCACACCACTACAGCCTCTGATACCACCACAGTCTCTCTTACTCCCTCAGCCTCTGATACCACTATAGCCTCTCACACCACCACAGCCTCTCACACCATGAGAGCCTTTCACTCCCCCACAGCCTCTGATACTACGACAGTCTCTCACACCCCCACAGCCTCTGATACCACCACAGCCTCTCTCGCCACTACAACCTCTCACACCACTACAGCCTCTTACTCCCCCACAGCCTCTGATACCACCACAGCCTCCCACACCCCTGTAGCCTTTGATACCACTACAACCTCTCACACTACCACAGCCTCTCACACCCGTGCAGCCTCTGATATCACCACAGCCTCTCACACCACCACAACCAAGGCCAAAGACTCTGAGCTCCCAATGTTCTCCACCACAGCATCTGTGACCACTGTGATGTCCGCCACAATATCTGAGAGAAACATGGTCTCCGAGATTACCACAGCTTCCAGCACAGCCCCAAAGATCATCACGTCTTCTAACACAATGTTGGTGACAACTGCAGCCCCGAGCACAGCCTCTGATACCACCACAGCCTCTCACACCACGAGAGCCTTTCACTCCCCCACAGCCTCTGATACTATGACAGCCTCTCACACCCCCACAACCTCTGATACCACCACAGCCTCTCAAACCCCCGCAGCCTCTCACACCACTACAGCCTCTCACAGCCCCACAGCCTCTCACACCACCGCAGCCTCTGAGACCATGACAGCTTTTATTACAGCCTCTGGGATCACTGCAGAGTCTGTGATCATAGTGGGCTCCACCACAGCCTCTGGGAGCACCTTGGTTTCGACCACAGCATCTGTGCCCACAATAGCTTCCAGTATAATCTCTAAGGTCACCACACCCTCCATAACAATGTCTGTCCCCATCCTGACCTCCACCACATTTTCTGAAACCTCCTCAGGCTCTGAATCCTCTACAGCTTCCACTAAAACATCTGCAGACACCTCACTCTCTACCACAGCATCGGTACTTACAGCCTCCATGATGACATCGACACCTATCACAGTTTCCACCACACCCTCTGATACCATCACAACTTCTGTCATAGCCTCTGAGGTTGTTTCAGCTTCCACCACAAGGTCTCTGACAACCACTGCCTCTATCTCAGGCCCCAAGACTACAGTGGCCTCTGAGAACACTATGACTGCTACTGAAGCCTCTGAGGTCCCTGCAGTTTCCACTCAAAACTCTGTGACATCCACAAGACTCACCTCAGGTTCTAAGAATACAGCAGCCTCTGAGACCACCAAGCCTTCCACTACCATTGCTAACACCACCAAAATCTCCATCCAGACCTCTGGGACCATCCTGACATCTACAACAGCCTCAGAGACCACTATAGTCTCCACTAATGCCTCTGGGACACCTGAAGAGTCTATGCCTTCCACAGTCACCACAACACCTGCTGAGACCACCACAGCATCTGTGCCTACCACTATTTTCACCAAGACCTCTGAAAACACTGTAGGCTCTAAGACCACTGTAGCTTCCACAAAAAACTCAGAGACCATTGCAGAGTCTGTGACCACGGTAGCCTCCACTAAAGATTCTGAGATCACCACATCTTTAATGGTAACTTCCGCACCCACCAAGGCCTCCACCTCAGCCTCTGAAACTACTGCAGCTTTCTCAACAGCTTATGAAACCATTACATCCTCTTCAAAAATGCCTGTGTCTGCCATATCTTCTGATGTTACTACAGCTTCCAGTAGGGCCTCTGAGACCACCAGTTCCTTTGAGAATTCTATGGCATCCACCACAGCATCTAACAGCACTGCAAAGTCTTTGTCCACCACAGGCTCTGAGACCACCATATCCTACACTACAAGATCTCAGACGAGCTTGGTCTATAACACAGCATTTGTGGTCACATCAGCGTCTGGTAGTAGCACGCCTTCCACTACAGACCCTGTGACTCCTGTGTCGTCCATAGCAGCATCTACAACCACCATGGTCTCTCCCCAAGGCCTGGAGAACATTATATCCTCTATAGCTCCTTCCTCAGTCTCTCAACACACCCCAGACTTGTCTGCTTCTACTCTGTCCACTACAATCAGCACGCCTGGTTCTGAAACCCCGACTGTCTCAAACACAGCCTTTGAGAACTCCACAGGATCCTTTCCAGCCTCTGGGTCCACCACATTCTCCTCTACAGCAGGGGACACCTACCCTTCCACCTCACTTTCTGGACCCACCACAGTCTCTGAAGTCACCAAAGCCTTTGCTGTGTCCTCATCACCCAACTTAGGCTCTACTACTACTTCTGAGGCCACTACCATCTTCACCAGGGTCTCTGGACCTTTTACCACCTTGATGCCCATCAGGAGCACAGTTATTTCTACTCCTTCTGCCATTAGGATAACTGAATCAGGTACTAACACCATGCCTTCCTGAACACCAACATTTCAATTCCAGTGACAACCACCACCTTCTTACCTGTCTCTGCCTCAGCTTGTAGCCAAGCCAGCATGGCAGGTCAGTGTCATTTCCCCTTTTTGAATCCCCCTTTCTTCCATGCTGTCCTCACTTGCTTTGTTTAGCGTCCACTCCTTTCAGTCCAATCAGAAACAATCTTTGCAAATATCCCCGCTCCAATTCCACCCCAGCACAAGTTATATTCTTACATTTCTGCCTCTATAAATCTCATCTCAACTCTGTCGACAACCATCACAATTTTGTCATTTCTATCCCAAGTATAACCTATTCTATCCAGCCTAACACCTGTGACACCACACTTCATGTTCCACATATTGTTCCCTTGTCCAGAGTTTGGCAAACCACAACTTCATGGGTCAAGTCTCACCAGCTAATGTTTCGGTAAATCAAGTTTTGTTGGAACATGCTCATGTTCATCTGCATATTGTCTCCAACTGTTTTCCAGTATAATATATGTACATCCTCGTCTCTAAAATGTTGACTTCTATTCTGGAGACCACAGCTACAGAGAACTACTTCCTATCATTTTTCCTTCCCCACAACCTTCTCTCAAATCACTCCATCACCAGAGCCATGTTAGATTAGACTCCTCTGCTCTAAGGACCCCCACCTCCCCCTTTAAGTGTCTCCATTATAAATGCATCATCTTGCTTGACTTGTTTCCCAGGCACCAGGACCAGACCAACCATCCCCATCTCTGTTACCATGGCTCCTGGAAGGAACCCCACGACTTTTGCCACCAGCAATGGAACATACCCAAATACCTCTGGCATGGATGCATCCACTCTTGGAGCATCATCTTCCTCCTCTGCCCCAGTGTTCACGGGCACACACACAGTTAGTGTGAGCCACATGCCCACGAATGTGGTCAAACCAAGTGGCAATTTGCAGCCCTGGGCCATCATCCTTATTTCTCTGGCTGCAGTTGTGATGGGTATTGTCCTGCTAGTAGGACTCTGCTTTTGCTTGGTGAGTGACTGCTTGAAAATGGGGTGAACCTTCCTGAGAACACAGATTATGAGCAGGAATATGACTGGTGGAAGTAGGGAGAAGTAGGGTCATTAGGATATATATATATATATATAGGATATATATATATATATATATATATATATATATATATATAGAGAGAGAGAGAGAGAGAGAGAGAGAGAGAGGTGGAGAGTTGCTTGCATCCTAGCCTAATCACTTTAAGAGTAAGGAGCAAACCTATGGTTTCCCAAGGACAGGTTTTATGAGTTTTGCAACAAGGGAGACATATACCGGAGAAGGGAAAGTGCCTTTATATTATCAGGGGAAGTGTGGATTTTGGTGAAGTTTAAAATATAATATGAGTTTTGATAGGCTTAAAAGAGAACAGGGTTGTGTGTTGAGGGGTCAATAGCAGCTCTAGACTGTGAAGTAGACCCAGTTTCCTTGGAAATAACAAGATTACATTAAAATGGGGCATTGTATTCAGAAACTCTTTATCTACCCTGAGTTAGAAATCAAGGCTGCTTCTTTGTGTCAAACTAACACAGATTTTTTTTTTAGACAAGAATGGGATATTTCCCTCTTATTGATATAATTCAGAACAGCAAATAGTCTACAATTTTAGAGAAGTGAATTTTTCACTAAGTCACAGACAGTCAGTTACATGAAGAAGGTCAATGATTCTTTACAGCTGCAGCACATCCTTGGGAAAATATCCCTTGCAGTGACCTTCATAGTTAGTCTTTCTTTCTTTCCTTTCTTTCTTTCTTTCTTTCTTTCTTTCTTTCTTTCTTTCTTTCTTTCTTTCTTTCTTTCTTTCTTTTTCTTTCTTTCTTCCTTCCTTCCTTTCTTTTTCATTTGTGGGGAGGAGTACTAGGGATTGAACCAGGGGTACTTTCCCACTGACCTACATCCCCAGTCCTTTTTATTATTTTTTAAAAAAATTTTTTTAGTTGTAGATGGACACAATATCTTTATTTTATTTATTTATTATTTGTCTGTGGTGCTAAGGATTGAATCCAGGGCCTCACACATGCCAGGCAAGTGCTCTACCACTGAGCCACAACCCTAGTCCAGTCCTTTTTATTTTGAGTCAGGTTCTCACTCAGTTTCTGGAGAAAAACTTGTGATCCTCCTGTTTCAGCTTCTCAGTAGCTGGGATACAGTTGTGCACCACCCTGCCCAGCCACAGTTGATCTTACCTGTGTTGTTACCCCACTTGATGGGTAACAGGCTGATTCTCTGTCTGCTTTTTAATTCTCTCACATAGCATAATATAAAAACCAGGCAGAAGGAGAAAGACAGAACATATAAATGACAAAGTGAGAATTAGAAAACAAAACCAAAGAAAGATGAAATGGGGGTCCCGCAATAGGGAAGTGTGTGGGTGTGACATTTGAGGGTACTATATGAGCATGTCATAAAATAACTAGTAACTCTAGCACTAGAAAGCAATGACCATTTAGAATTACATAGATGTAACCATGTGCTACTTCCAGGGTACAAGTGAAGTATTCCCCACCCCTTTGTATGATTTTCTCCAAGTGGGTACCACTTACCATAGCTCAGACAGCCTGGAAATTTCAAAACACTTTACTAAATACTAAGGGAGGATAACATACAAAAACCCTTTGTGAGAACAGAAACCATTAGAAATGCTTGTCCTCAGGTAGGGGAGGGTTTTGATGCTCTGCGTGCTATGTGCCAGCTGCAGACCGCAGGTCTGCATTCTAATTTCCATCCTTGTCTTGTTCTTCTATTCTGATATATTTTCTCCTATTTTTTAAAAAAATATATTTATAGTTTCCCATTTTGGCTGCACATATTCCTGCAAGCAGTCTTCAAAATTTGTAGAAGGAGCCAGAGTGAATGCACAATAAATAAGTGAATATTTTACACACTAAACGAACAGTTGGCATAATTTATAATCAACTGACCTTACTTCTTATTTCCCTTCCATCAGGGAGAATAATTCTGCTCACCAACCATGAGCAATTCTCTACAGGTTTAAGATAAAGAAGAAATAATAACAACTGACATTTTATTGACTGTCTGCTGGGTGTGAGGTCCAAAGCCAAGGGTGCTTAGAAAATATTGGCTCTTCTTTTCTCTGCTTAACCACTCTTGGGGCATATACTATTTATGATTCTATTTATTGACTAGAAACTGCAGTTGAACATAGAACAGCTTCCACAGTGAGTAGAGGCAAACTCTATCCCAAGTCCACTTGACAAGAGAGCCAGTGTTTTATACAGTTCTTCAATCCTTATGGGATCTTTATCTTTTCTAAAGAGATTGAAGTATAATTCTCAAAATGATAAGCATGCAAGATGATAGGAACGTTAACTAGCGGAATCAATCACTTCACAATAATGTATCACGTAGTACACTGTAAATATATACATTTCTATTTGCTAACTAAATCTTAATAAAATTTGGGGAAAAAGTGAAAAAAAAAAAAAAAAACCCAAAAGAACAACATGTCAGGTGCAGTGGCACATACCTGTTATCACAGCTACTTGGGAGACAAAGACAGGAGAATTGCAAATTCAAGGCCAGCCTGGGGAAGTTAGTGAGACCCTGTCTCAAAATAAAATAAATTTTAAAAGAGCTAGGAGTTTAAGTTAGTGGTAAAGTGCTTTCCCAGCATGCATGAGGCCCTGGGTTCAATCCCTAGTACTGAAACAAACTAACAAAAAAAAATAGTAGCATTAATTTAAAAAAATACTGCTGCTCATAACCCCCACTCAAAGAAAAAAAATTGAAGTGCTGCATAATTTACAAAAAGTAAACAAATCTTAAATATATAGCTTGATTAATTTTAAAATGTGTATACATCTGTATAACTGCTGCCCAGTGTAACGTTTAGACTGTTTCTATAGTTTGAGTATTGCTTTGTTTCTCACCAAAGGAAACTACTACTCTGACTTTCATTTTATGAACTCACTTTTATTTATATCTGTTCTCATAGACATGCAACATTTCTTGCTGGTTAACACAACGAAAGGCTCCCTATTTCTTGGGAGACTGAACTCCCTAGTACAAGATATGGATTTACCCCCATTATGAGAGTGAAATGACATATATCCTTACCAAGGTATGGATCAGTTATCATAGGATTCATGTAGAGAATATACAAGTACCACAATTAGGAGGTATGTTTTCATGGAGAAATAAATGAGAAGAAGAGAGTAGCAAATCTCTCTCCTTTCTCTCTCTCTCTCTCTCTCTCTCTCTCATACACACACACACACACACACACACACTGATTTAAAGAGAGAAAATACTATTAAAAAGTGAAGTTCTAGAGGGCTGGGGTTGTGGCTCATGTAGAGTGCTTGCCTAGCACATGTGAGGCACTGGGTTCAATCCTTAGCACCACATAAAATAAATAGATAGATAGATAGATAGATAAATAAAGTTATTGTGTTCATCTACAACTAAAATTTTTTTTAAAAAGTGAAATTTTAGATGTTTTACAAAACAAGAAATTTTAAATCATATGGGAAAGGATGTAACTATTTTTTTTTCTTTTTTCTCTTTTAGAAGGATTGTTATTTCCCTCTGATGAATAGATGCATTTATTACCCCCATGATCACTGCTTTGGGCTTGGTCTGAACCTGGACTCAGGCCTGGGTACTGGAATGTCCCACAGCTTGGGAAATGTACCAGTTCATGGAGGGGGACTTGAGACTGGACCTGCAGGAGCACATGGCTTTGGACACGGAGTGGGCCATGAATTGAGCTGCAGAGAATGTTATGGGATGAACCACAGCAGGATTCACGGGCATGGAAAAGCCCTTAGCAATAGCTATGAGCTGTATCAAAGAAGAGGTGACCAAGGAAAAGAATATGGACATAAACTGGATAATAGAAGGAGCCATGGGAAAGTAAACCCTGGGGAGAAAGGACATCATGGAGAGGAAGGTAGTGACAATACAATGGATCGGGATGGGATTCCGCAAGGTCTCCAGGGAATTGACCCCAGAGATAATCATGATCAAGGTCAAGAGAAATACCAGAGAAAAAATTATGGAGGGTTTGGCCAACATAGTAGCCAGGAAAACATAGAGTTGGGGAAAAACTGGAGGAGACCTATGGCCTCACCAGGTTTGGACGTGAGCACAAGTAAAAATATTCCCTGAGATTGACCATGGTTTAGAACCTCTTGGGGGGGTGGTGGTCACATGATCAGCCTCAGAATAATTTTCCTTTCATCTCTCATATACAGGTCATAACCTGTGGGCTATTCTTTTTGTTTGTTTTGTTTTGTTGCAGTGCTGGGCATAACCCCTCCACCCCCAATAAATATACTATCACTTAATGATCAAAATGATCCTTTGAGAACTTCTGCCTTCATGGTAATATAGTGGACAAGGTTTTTAAACATTTCTTGCATGAAAGCAATGACTATTGTGCTGAAAAGAAACCTTGTAACCATGTCAATTATTTGGATAGATACTAGGTAATATTTAGATCAACAACTGATAGAAGGCAGAGATTCAAAAGGGCTTAAGGATTCCAGCAACTCAGAGGATTGAAGTAGGAGAATTGTGAGTTCAATGCCAGCCTTAAGGTCCTAAGCAACATAGTCTTAAAGACCATGTCTTAAAATAAAAGACCAAAAGGGTTTGGAATATAGCTCAGTGATAAAGCACCCCTTGGTTCAATCCCCAGTGCCAAACAAACAAACAAACAAACAACAAACAACAAACAAAGAAACAGAAAAAACTTAAGGAGAGCTCTTTGCATTGAGGAATCAGCCAAACTGGTGATTTTGAGCTTATCTTCTCATAGTTTCTTAGTGCTTAGAGTGCAGGAGACAAAGTCCAGGGCCTGCAGACAGGTGGAGTCTACTAGGAGCTGCTAAACCAAATCTGAGATCTGAAAGGGTAAACCTTTAGCATATGGTTAAACTATAAAAACCATATTGCCCACCTGCACATTTAGGGACTGTAAGGAAAATGTCTGTTCCTAAACTTGACAATCAGTGGTGGCAGTGGGTAAAAATCTTCCCTAAGAATTTGTAATTGCACAACATTCTTCGTTTGGGTTTATAGCTTATAATCATACAAAAAGTTGCTATGGTTTGAATGTTTTTGCCCTTCCAAAACTTATGTTGAAACTGAATTCCCAATGCAAGTGTTGAGAGGGGGCCCTGAAGGAAAGTGTTTTGGTGGTGAGGGCTTAGGTATCACAAATGGATGAATGTTGCTATAAAAAGAGCTTGTGGGAATGGGTTAGCTCTTCTGGTATATGGAGAACAGTATTCCTTCCCTCTGGAAGATGCAGTGTTCAAGTTGGTACCATCTTGGAAACAGAGACTGAGTGCTCACCAGACACCAACCCTGCTGGTGCCTTGATCTTGGACTTCCTAGCCTCCAGAACTGTGAGAGATGCATTTCTTTCCCATACAAATTACTCAGTTTGTGGTATTCTGTTATAGCAGCACAAAACGGACTAAGACATAAATGGATCCAAAACCATCTTAGATCTTCTCAGTGCTTCCTGTATCTTCATCTTTGGGATGATTATTCCTCCCTACTTCTTTGTCTCTTCCAAAGGCTATGTGACAATTAAGGAGAAATTCACTGGGACAGCCTTACAATTAAAATCCCCAAATTTACTTGTCATCTATGTACTTATGTTTTTGTGTTTGTCTTTTTATTTTTTTTGTCCTTTATTATTACTTACTTTTTCTGTGACAAATACCATGCTATTGCCCTTAAATAATTTTTCCCCTCAAAACAATCCAATGAGATCTTAAATTTCTGGCTATATGATACAGTAGGTGTCCTAATTAAAATGTCCTCATAAACTAAAAATGATGGACTAAAATACCTTCTTAAAGGAATTAGTGAGTTGACAGCAAAATAAAGAATGTTAAAATTTAAATCTAAGTTAAAGGAGGAAGTCAAGGAAGAAAGGTGAGTACTGAAGTCAGTTTTGCCAAATCCAGGAAACTGAAGCTTCGGTAATCAGAGCTTCAGTAGGACCAGTCCAGGTGGAGGATCTAGTAGTAGATCTCATTTAAATTTGGAAGCTTCACTGAGAATATAAACTAAAAATAAACTCACCCCTCCTCTATGGAAACGTAAGCAAAATCACTTGTCTCTCAGCTTGATGCAGGGTAGGATGGGAGAAATATCTCTGGAGTAACCATGACAATATTTCCATGGTTTGTAGATTGAATCATGCAATATAGGTAATACAAAAGATTTCCTTCCTACAATCCAACTTAAAGAATCCTTTAAACATGATAATACTTCTGTATGTTGGGAAAACCTTACAAATTCTCTCTGGAGAATCATGGCTTCATCACAGCCTTTAAAAAACTTTTGCAGATAATATCTCAAGAAGATTTATACTCATAAATCTCAAATCACAAATTAAAAACAGATACTAGGAGTGAAAACCAACAAGGAAGCAAAAAAAGCAACAAAAACAAAGCAAAGTCAAGAACAATAAAGATATCAATTACATTTAGACTCTTATCTGCATGCATATTACAATTTTTAGGGTAGCTTCTAAAAGGCAGAATCTGGACTTAAATCCAGGAGCTCTTCCTCCAAATAATTCTAGAGGGAGTGGAGGGAGATGTCTTTTTCATGTAGTGCTGTTGACTTTTTTGTGGGGGAGGTACCAGGGATTGAACTCAGGGGCATTCAACATGAGCCAGATCCCCGCCCTATTTTATTTAGAGACAGGGTCTCACTGAGTTGCTTAGTACCTCACTAAGTTGCTGAGGTTGGCTTTGAACTCGTGATTCTCCTGTCTTACCTCTTGAGCTGCTGGGATTACAGGCATGCATCATCATTCCCAGATCTACTCTGGCTCTTTTTTTTTTTTTTTAAATTTTTAGTGGTTGATAGACCTTTATTTAATTTATTTGTTTATATGTGGTGCTGAGAATTGAACCCAGTGCCTCACATGCCAGGCAAGTGCGCTACCAGTGAACCACAGCCCCATCCCTCTGTTATGATTTTTTTGTTGTTGTTGTTTAAATATTTGTTTTTGTACATAATACCTTTATTTTGTTTATTTTTTTATGTGGTGCTGAGAATCGAACCCAGGGTCTTGCACATGCTAAGTGAGCACTCTACTGCTGAGCCACAATCCCAGCCCACTGCAATGGTTCTTATGTGGTTTGTTCCAAAGTTTCACGTGCTGAGGCTTGGACCCAATGTGGTAATGTTGAGAGGTTGTAGAACCTTTAAAAAGTGGGGCCTAGTGGGAGGTGATTAGGTCTTTAAGAGAGATTAATGCTTTGCTCTCAGGAATGCATTCTCACTCTGGGTAAAGCATGTTGTTATAGGAGAACCTGGCATCTCTCCTGAATCTCTTCATATATTAACATGTGATCTTTCCTTCTCATGTACGCTTCTACCATGATGTCATCTACCGCGTTGGGAGGTAGCCAGAAGGCCCTCACCAGAACTGAGCAAATAGGATTGTCCAATCTTGCACTTTGAAGTCTCCAAAATTGTGAGCTAAATCAACCTCTTTTCAGATAAAGTATCCAGCCTCAGGTATTATAGCAACACAAAATGGACAAAGACCCCAAGGATGACTTCATTAACCCTGGATCTCTCTTCCTCTGTTGATTCAGTGTGCATTGTTGAGTGCCTATTTTGTATCCAGCAACATTTCATCTGTCTCCAACTGTAACTCAGGAGCCCAGATTTTTAGTTGCTACTCTCTTTTGAGTTTCATATGCTTTACAGATGTGGAGTCCTGCCCCTCAGCTGAGTTCATCTGGCTTTTTCCATGCTAAAGTCAGCCCACAGGACTTTTTGACTAGGAAACAAAGTCCTGAGCTAAAAGAAACTTCTAACTCCATCCCTGGCACAGAGGGTGGATCCTTTTCACTCTAACAACCTTGAACTTCTTACTTCTTTCTGCTTTCTGCTGCCACCCAGCTTAGTGACCTGCCTAGTGTGATCATGTCATTCTCTTACCTTTTTTTTTTTTGTGTGGTCTATTCGTTCCCAGGCTCAGCATTGCTTTTCACATGCTCACAATTGGCAGACTGTCAGGACAACTGCCCAACCCTTACCCTGCCCAAATAAAGCTAAAAAGGCCCCTACTGTACTTCCACAATAGAGAAGCAGGCAACAACATCACATAGAAGAAGCTTAAGGAACCTAGGCATCCATCCATCCATCCCCAAGCTCAAGGTTCTTTCCAAGAATACATACCTAGGAGATCCAAGCTCTTGGAAACTCCAGGCTTTATCTCTTTACCTTGAATTCTTCTTTCCCCAGAATCCTCTGTTCTTTGTCCACTAAGTCCTGGTTACTTCTGGGTTCCAGGATTCTTGCTTTCCAGCCACAGGAGCAGATGAAGATGCAGAAAAGAAACATTCTCCTCTGTTGGTTGCTACTGCATCTCCTACTTTTGGAAGATGGTAAGTGATTTTATTTAAAGGTGGATTGGATGAGAACCTTTGAGGAGTTGTGAGAGTAATTACTACTGAGACTAGCTCTAGTTATTCATAGAAGAATCATCATTGTTTTACTCTCACACATCAGCAGAGTAGAGTATCATACCGGAGACAGTAGTGAAAACTTTGGGCTTTGTTCTCACCTTGCCTACACCTAAATCCTGGCTCCTTATATTAATTGTGTACTTTGGGTGAGTTGTTTCTCTGTGCCTCTGTTTATGCATCTGTGAAATTAATAACCTGTGTGATATGGTTGGAAATTTAAGTAAGAACAGAAAGAGTTGGGTATTTTTAAATATTGTTGTTCAGTATTCTTCAAACTCAATTTCTCTCCTGTCGCTAACCTTGATTTCACATCAGCCAAAATTAGATTCAGACCAAGGAGAATAGGATGTAAGAACCACATTTCTGCAGCTCTGATACTCTATCAAACACTTCATGGGCTACCTCCTATTGCACACATGGGAAACATAACTTAGAATATTCATCATAGTGAACCAAATTTAGGCTCCCAATAATTTTGATTCATTTATTTTGCTTTCCAAAACTTTTTAGATTAAATCCTCTCCCTCTTTCACGTGTCACCTATACTCTTGGTCATTCCATTTTCTTATTTAGTTTATTTATTATTTGGACCTTAACACTCATTTGTACTACGATGAATTTTTTTTAGGACCTACCCAAGTAGAGCTAAAAACTCTAATCCTTTGTTTGTTTAAATAAGATTTTTTTAAAAAAATTGACAGGCAGGGTGAGGTGCTGGGAACTCATGATCAAGTTAGTAGTAAAATAAGCCACAAATGAGATGGGAAAATAAAGGCTGTGGAAGCTATGTATCCTTATCTTCAGGGTAGTGAGGATCAAAAGGTAGGCACAGCCTAAACTCTAGGTGATCCTGGAAGAAGTTGGAGACCTTCCCTATGCCTGTAGACTCTGGTTGACAGCCCTTCTTTTTGGGAGATCTTATGCATTTATGTTGCACATAACTTATTCTCTAGCCTTTGCATAGTGATCAGGAGTCTCTGGAACATTGATGTATATAGAATCACCTGGCTCTTCTGAAGATGCAGAAACCTGGGCCCCATGTCAAACTGATTCATTTAGTCTGGAGGCTGGGAGTCTTTATTTTTGGCAAGCTCTCCCAGGTGATCTGATGTGGGTGTTTTCTGAGAAATATTCAGAGAAATATTTTCTAAGAAGGAAGTAATACTACTTTTAGAGTGAATCAAACTGGGTGTGGTGGTGCACTCCTGTAACTAGTGACTCGGAAGATGAAGGCAAGAGGATCACAAATTAGGGGCCAACCTGTGCAATTTAGTGAGAGCTCATCTCAAAATAAAATTTTAAAAGGGGTTAAGTATATAGTTAAGTGGCAGAGGGCTTTTCTAGTATGCATGAGGCCCTTGGCTCAATCCCCTGTACTGGAAAAAAAAAAAAGAATAAATCTAAACATATTAGTGTCACCTAATCCTGGATTACTTATTTTTCTTTTTGCAGAGCTGGAGACCAAATCTATGGCCTCACACCTGCTGGGCAAAAGCTTTGTCACTGAGCTCTACATGCCCTAGCTGTATACTTCCTTTATGATACTTCTTATCTGTAGTGAATCTTCTATAGCAGAATATGGAATAAGTTTATCTATGAGTAAGCCTATGTTTTGTAACTATTACATTGGGGATGAGAAGGAGAGAGTGACTTAGCTAAGTACAAATTCAATAGCCTGGATTCAACTTCCTGTTTCATGAATCCTAGCTATATAAACTTGGACAACCACCACCGTTTCTAATCCTGAGTTTCTTTACCTTAGCTGATGATAATAATAATATCTACATTGAAGGGCTGTGGTGAGCATTAAATACAATTATCCATGTAATGAATTTAACTAACCATTGAGCAGGAAGTGTATATGCTTTACATATATTTGTTATTACTTATCTTTAGTAATAACCACAAGTGTTACAGGCACATCTGCCCACACAGGTTCCAGTGAAACCTCAACTGCCTCTGACATATCTACCCCCATGGCAACCAGCTCAACATTCAACCAAACCACCACTGTAACATCCAATGGTAGATCCAGTACAACTTCTGGAGGAACCAGTATAATCTCCTATACTGTATCCAGAGTGAGCTCCCATGAAAGCACAGTTGCCAACACTGGATCCAGTGTGATCTCCAATGGGGCCAACACAACTTCCAACACTACTTCCACTGCAAACTCTGGTAGGGCCAATACAATCTCCAGCCCTAGAACCACATTGAACTCTGATAGTACCAGCACAACGTTCAACCCTGAAATCAATTTTACCTCCAGTGGGGCCAGCACAGCCTCTAACAGTATATCCATTACAACCTATGTTGAGACCAATGCAACCCCCTACACTGCTTCCACATCATCTTCTAGTGAGGGCAGCAGAACTTCCAACACTGTTTCTAGTGCAACCTCTGATGAGGTCAGCACAGCTATCAACACTGGATCTAGAGTGACCTCCAGTGGGTCCAGCACAACCTCTAACACTGCATCCATTACAACCTCTGTTGAAGCCAATGTAACCCCCAATACCACATCTTCCATTGCTGTGTCCAGTGCAACCTCTGATGAGGTCAGTGCAGCTATCAACACTGGATCCAGTGTGACCTTCAGTGGGGCCAGCACAATCTCTAACACTGCATCCATTACAACCTCTGTTAAGACCAATGCAATTCCCAACACCACATCCACATTGACTTCCAATGAGGGCAGCATAACCTCCAATGCTGTGTCCAGTGCAACATCTGATAAGGTCAGCACAGCTATCAACACTGGATTCAGTGTGACCTCCAGTGGGATGAGCACAACCTCCAACCCTGGATCAAATGCAACCTCCAAAGTCTCTACCACACCTGCTTCAACTGGAATACACACAACTTTCTACAGAATTAGTACAAGTATTACTACTCCAGTGAATGAGGTGAAGCCCAGTGGGTCCCTGGAGCCTTGGGAAATCTTCCTCATCACCCTCGTCTCAATTGTAGTGGCTGTGGGGCTCTTTGCTGGGATCTTCTTTTGTATGGTGAGTGCCTAATACCTGTGGGGAGGAGCAGCAGGAATATAAAGAAACAGAATAAACAGCATAAACTTCTAGTCAGGGGCCAGTAAGGAGGAAATGGAGATCAAGAGAGTTACAAATAAAAATAACAAGTTGGAACCAGAAGAGCCAATCAATGTGCATAGAAAACCATTGACCTATGAGAAAAGGGTGCTGGAAAAGGACTACATATTGGAGGGAGGAGTGTTAGCTGAGAGAGATGGGTGAAAGAGGGAGATGATTCTAAAGGGATCCATGGTGAAGACTTGGGTATGATTCTGAAACAACTGTCTCTTCTTTTTCTAGAGAAACTACCTGTCCCTGAGAAACATCTTAGACACAGCTGTCTACTACCCCCATGGTACCTACCGTGGCCCAAGCCCTCCAAAGAATCATGCAGTCTCCCACAGGCCTAGCTGGAGCCCTAACTGGTTCCGGAGGAGACCAGTATCCCCAGTGGCCATGGAGATGAGTGGAAGATAGAATTTCCCAAGTGGCCCCTGAGCTGGAGTGCCACATCCTTCAGGGAGGAAGCAGACCTGAGGACCCGAGACCTGAGTTTCCTCTTATTCCTCCCTACAAGTCCCTTCCCAGCTTCATTTGATTCCCTGACATCCTTAAGAAAGACACTAACTGCCCTCTTTTATCTTTAGCAGAGATGGAGAAAAGGATAATATATTGCTAATTTAACTAAGAAATAAATACATCCAATGTCTGACAGAATCGGAATGTGCGCAAGTGGGCGTGTTGCATTTCTCAATTACCTGAGAGAACTTCCATGCTAGAATCCATTTAGCATTCAAAATCTCCACAGTACAATCCAGAGACCTCATTCATACCAAAGTATCCTCATTTTCTAATCCTTCCCGTGCCAAGCAGGACCCCCATGTCTATGAGACTCACCCAATTTGGCAGGAGAATTGAATTTGGAATGATGAGAAGGGAGGGTAGGGACCAGAGTTGGTACTTTAAAGAGATTGGGTTGTGGTTCACAAAGAACCCAGTGATATAGAGGAGGGGCAATTATATGCATGGGGGTGGAGGCAAGGATTGTGCACCTCAAGTTATAGTTCCTAAGCCCTTGCAGGTGCTCTAGACCTGGATCTCTTGTCAGAGTGAGGGTCCTCGTTGATACCTCTCTCAGACTGCTACCTTGAGAAGCAGAGAGAAAGAGCTTCTTGTTTTCCCAAGGGAAACACTTTGCAGTCTATTAAGGTCTAACTTTTCAAGAGGTGCTTGGCAGAGACACCTGAGGGGAAAGTTAAATTCTCACGAATTCCCTCTCAGAAGGTTGGTGCATATCACTTTTATGGGTCTAGGAGAGAAACTGCCTGATGATCCAGGTCTTGCAGGACAGAGGGGAGCGACTTTGGAGGCAAAGTTTGCCCTGAATTCCCAAGGTGGTGAGAGGCTCCCACTTGGGGTAGAGAGTCATAGCAGTGTGTTGGTGGGCTTACCCCAATTTGCAGCAGTGGAAACTGCTGTCTTCCACTACTTACTGGATTCTCAAGGGTTGGCAAACTGAACAATGTTACGGATGAGGTCATGCTGAGCCATGCTCAAGAGATCATCATTATCATCATCTCACTTTGAGGAATCCAGAGACCAGAATGGAAGCCAAAGAAAGCACCTTGCAGGGAATTTTGGAGAGCATTATATGAAAAATATGAAAATAATATTAGGCAAGGGAATCTCATTATATCATTTAAAAAATGTAAATCATGAATTTTTAAGTTTACAATTTAATAGATAAGTTGAAAGAGGCTGGTCACTGTTGAGAATATTAATACATAATCTGGAAGAGCAGGTGGGGAAAAGAGTCCAATTAGACACAAGTACAAGGAGAAAATTATCCAGAAAATATAAGATAGATGGAAAATAATTCCAGGAGTACTAACATGCAAGTAATAAGGTTCAAAATTGAGAAAAAAAGAAGAGATGAAGTAAAAGAGGAAGAAAGATTTAAGTCTGTAGATAAAAGGACTTACCAAACACAACTGGAGACATACTAAAAACCATTGGTTTATGTACATTAAACATGGGAACTATGTGGTATGTAAATTATATGTCAATAAAACAGCTAAAATATCATTAGGCACATCATGTAAATAAAAATTCTGATTTGCAAAGATAAATAAAAAATGACTGGAAGGAAGGTCACTTTGAAACAGAGGAAGGTGAAAAGAGAGGGATCCATGGCAGGTAATTTAGCATATGATTCATTCACATGATTATGCTGTGAATATCTCATTAATTTCAATAATTAAAGCATGTATGTAGAGTTTGGAAGCATCATTACTCAGATTTCAGCATGGAATACAACCACTCCTTTAACCTAACAGTGCCTCAGCCCTTCAGCACATTTGACCCAAGAAAAAGTCCAGGAAGTGGAGGGTGGAAGTATCTACCATCTAGACCTTCGCATGGCTGTTTCACTCAATGATCTGCACATGACATCTATGATCCATATTTTTGGAGAGGCATGAAGGCTTTCTAAATTGTGTTAGGAAGGCATGGGTTGTTTTATGAAGATTATTTTTCCAGGTTTTCAACTTACATGCATATTTTTTGCATACAATGTATTTGAGAGGAACTCTGAGTTCAGCCCATCAAATTAGACCCCCTTTTCTGATTCCCCTTTTTTACTCAAACTTTTTTTTTTTCAGTACTGGGGACTGAACCTAGGCCCTTGAGCATGAATGACAAGGACTTACTCATATGCTTTGAAAAAATTTGATAGTAGTCAAATGCTCTCTATTTGAGCCCACCAATTTTTTGTTTCTAATTCCTATCTTATTATTATATTTTTTCCCATGGCACAAAAATTCCAGGGTATCAAATAAAGAGATGCTTAAAAAATCTCTTTTAATTTAGGCATTGTTCATCCAGAGTAGAACAACTCTCCCTCCTCCTCCTTCTCCTCTTTCTTTTTTCTTCTCTCTCTCCTGCCTCATACAAATTCCTGGTAGGGGTTGAGTGTTAGAAACTAATAATTTTGCTCTGTGTTAAATGCTATTTGTGTATACTGTAGAAGGAGTCAGCAGGAATAATCAAAATTTGTTTAATGGTCTCTTGTTATATATTCACTGTCAAAAGTGGCATCCTACTCAGGGGATATCCCCTGAGAGAAGAGCTGAGGCAGAATCAGTAGGTGTGATAAAGATGAGAGGATTTTACTGAACCTAGAAACCATATGCAAGTCAATCTACCTTATCTGTCCATCTGCCCATTTTAGACTCTTCAAGATTTGTGAAGTCTTGCTGGGACATAGCCACATGCTCTAAACCACACTGCCCTGAATTGCGCATCACTCTCTGAAAACAGGAATTTCACATGCACTGGTTTCTTGGTGTAGGTCACAGATCACTTTGTATATTTTGCATGATTTTAAGGAGATAGATGTTGTAAATTCCATATTTACTTCCAAATAATTAATCTCACACTTTAAGATGAAAGGAGCATGGAGAGGCCATTTGGAATGACAGCTAAGAGCACAGATATTCCAGCTTGGATTCATGGTTTCCAATCCAAGCTCAGTGTGACCGTGCACACATTCCTAAACTTCTGTTCTCTGTTTCCCTATTTGTAAAAACAAGGATGATAACAATGTCCACTCATGGGGTTGTTGGGAAGCCCATAGAACAAGTAAGTACTCTACTAATTTTGTAATTTCAAAAATTGAGTAAGTTATTGGTTTGCATTTCCTTGACAATATGGGGAAACATTTTCATTGACTTTTCATCAAAAGTTTATAAGGGCCAGGCATTATGGCGCATGCCTGTAGTCCCAGCGGCTCAGGAGGCTGAGGCAGGAAGGTCACGAGTTCAAATCCAACCTCAGCAACTTAGGGAGGTCCTAAGCAACTCAGGGAGACCCTGTCTCTAAATAAAATACAAAATAAGGACTGGGGAAGTGGCTCAGTGGTTAAATAACCCCGGGTTCAATCCCCAGTATCAAGGGAAAAAAAAGTTTATAAGGCATCTATAAATTTAACACTTAAAGTCTTATAAGACATAGGAATTTTAAAAAGTTTATAAACACTTTTTGTGCAGAGTAGCATGATAGGGTGAACAATAAAAACACTTCAAGCAAAAAATAGACTACATGACATACTGGAAAAGGCAACACTATGGAGACAGTAAAAAGATCAGTGATTGCTAGGGGTTAAGGAGAGAGAGCACAGAAAATTCTCAGGGCAGTGGAAATATTCTGTTGATGTTACGATGGTTGGTTTATGTCGTATATAGTGGTAAAAATGCATAAAACTCCCAAAGTATACACTAAAGTAAATAAGGGAGTTTGGGCTTTAATGTGTCAACGTGGCTTCATTGATTGTAACAAATGCTTCACCATGGAGCACATGTTAATAGTGAGGGAGATGGTGCTTGTGTGGGGACAGGGGTTATATTGAGAACTCTCTGTATTTTCCATTCAAGTTTTCTTTAATTCTAAAACTGCTCTAGAAGATAAAGTTTATTTGTTTCAAACATATATACTGATATATATGCATACACTCACACATCAGCAGGATATTTATGTAACATATATTCCTCATCTATATATAACAGTCAAATGATGTGAAAAAAATGAAATGGAATCATAATTTCACAAAGCACAAAGATCCTGGAATAGGGACTGGGGATGTGGCTCAAGCGGTAGTGCGCTTTTCTGTCATGCGTGCGGCCTGGGTTCGATCCTCAGCACCACATAAAATAAAATAAAGATGTTGTGTCCATCGAAAACTGAAAAATAAATATTTTAAAAAAAGAACCTGGAATGTCAAGGGCTTGCTCATATGCTTTGAAAAAGTTTGATGGTAGATATGGAGATGAAGTAGTGTTTGAAATGGATTGAAGACGTTTAGTTTATTTATTTATTTTGGTACTAGGGATCAAACCCAGTTGTGCTTTAACCCTGAGCTACATCCCCGATTAAATTTTTTTCTTTTTTTAAAATTTTGAGAGAAGGTCTTGCTAAACTGTAGAGGTTCTCACTAAGTTGCCTAGGCTGGACTCCAATTTGAGATCCTCCTAACTAAGCCTCCTAAATTATAGGGGATTATGGGTGTGTACCATTGTTCTTGGCTACTGGAAATATTTTAAAGAGTAGCAAGTCTGTTTCATTATTTAAACATCTATATTATACTAATGTCTATATTATATTAAGTTTATGATAAAATTTAGGTTAAGCAACATGGGGAAATACAAATTTTTCAAAATTCTTTAAAATTCTTTTTTGAGAATACATGCACAGAAAAATTTAAGACTGCTATTAAAGTGTTTACAAACTTTTAAAAATTCCTATGTCTTATAAGACTTTAAGGGTTAATTATGGTTAATTAAATTATGGTTCCAGATATTTGCTTTAGTCTATGCATCCTCACAAGAGATCTCTAAGTCCAAGGATGGCTGCCACCGAGCAGGGGTGGTCCCTTGTAGCAAGATGGTCCACGAAGAACATCCAGGCTGTATTTCACAGAAAATCTTCCTTCTTTTGGTTTTCTTCTTTTTTTAATGCTTCAGATCGAATCCAGGGCCTTGCACTTGTTAAGTGTGTACTACTGAGCTGCACCCCAGCCCTTTTTATTTGTTTTCTGATAAACCATATATTATATGGGAAGACACTTTTGAAACTACTTGTAATGAAGAGAGTTATGCTTGAGTTAGGACTAGACTAAAATTAGAAACACAAAACAGACTTTTTGTTAAGCCAAGGTGAATATCGGCATTGCAAGGAGAATCTGGAACTCAGGCATCTCCTAAATAAAACTTGTGCAAGGACCATTTCCAGTCTATGCTATGTGTTTATATATTATTGACTTGGAGTGCTTGGTCCCTGAATTTCTTACACTATGATAAACTATTCTCTTACTCTCCAAAACAAACACAAGTTCAGAGTCCTTGACCCTATGTGCTCCTTCTTTTGCTGTCCCTGGAACTAACTCTCTAAACAAGCACTCAAAAAATGGCCTCTGACCTGTCAGCTTCGTTAGGTCAACCTGCTCCCAAGTCATTAACGCTCCTGGTCTGTCTTTTCTGATGACTCTTCCATTGGTGTTTCAAACCCATATAACTGGACTCAGCTTCTGTGGTTTTATGTTCTAGGTACTTTGTAACAGTGATAGTTCAAGAATTTCTATCCAGAGCAAGGGTGGAAACAGGCAATCTGGTTGGAAGAACAGTGTGAGTCAGCTTTCGGTTACTGTCATAAAATATCTAAGACAATCAATTTATAAAGAGGAAATGTTTATTTTGGGTCACAGTTTTAGAAGTTTCAGTCCTTGATTAGTTGGCCCCATTGCTCTTGGGCTTATGGTGAGACAGCACATCATGGTGGGAAGAATGTGGTAGAACAAAGCTGCTCACCTCACAGTGGCCCCACCTCTTAAAATTTACACCACCCACTAATAGTGCCATGCTGAGGACTAAACCATTTTTTTAAAAAAAATTTTTTTAAATTGTTCTAATTAGTCATATATATGACTGTAAAATACATTTTGACATATTGTACACAAATGGAGCACAACTTCTCATTCCTCTGGCTGTACGTGGTACAGAGTCACTCCAGTAGTGCAATCATACATTTATATAAGGATAAAAATATCTGTTTTATTCTATTATCCTTTCCATTTCCACAGCTCCATCCGTCTACTCACTCCCCTCTATATAAATCAAATTTCCTTCATTCTTCCCTATCCCCCCACCCCACTATGGATCAGCATCTGCTCATCAGAGAAAACATTCAGCTTTTGTTTTTTTGGGATTGAGTTCCACCCATTTACCTAAAAATACCATAATTTCATTCTTCTGAGTAATATTCCATTAAGTATATATCACATATTCTTTATCCATTCATTTGTTGAAGGACATCTAGGTTGATTCCATAGTTTATCTATTGTGAATTGAGCTGTTATAAACATTGATGTAGTTGCATAACTGTAGTATGCTGATTTTAAGTCCTTTGGGTATAAACCGAGGAGTGGGATAGCTGGGTCAAATGGTGGTTCCATTCCAAGTTTTCTGAGGTATCTCCATACTGCTTTCCATAGTGGTACACCAATTTGCAGTCCCAACAGTAATGTATAAGGGTACTTTTCCCCCATATCCTTTCCAACACTTATTATTGTTTGTATTCTTGATAATTGTCATTCTGACTGGAGTGAGATGAAATCTTACAGTAGTTTTGATTTGCATTTCTCTAATTGCTAGAGCTGATGAACATTTTTTCATGTTTGTTGATCGATTGTATTTCTTCTTCTGTTAAGTGTGTGTTCAGTTCCTTAGCCCATTTATTGATCAGGTTATTTGTTTTTTTTTTTTTTTTGGTGTTAAGTTTTCTGAGTTCTTTATGTGTCCTGGAGCTGTGTGTGGTAAGTATTTTTTTCCCATTCTGTAGGCTCTCTCATCACGTAATTGATTATTTCCTTTGCTGAGAAGAAACTTGAATCCATCCTATTTATTGATTCTTGATTTTACTTCTTGTGATTTAAGAGTCTTGTTAAGGACTTATTAAATCAGGTCTCAAGCTGACATGAGGAAGATTTGAGCCTACTTTTTCTTCTATTAGGTGCAGGGTCTCTGTTCTAGTGTCTAAATCTTTGATCCATTTTGAGTTGATTTTGTTCAAGGTGAGAGAGAGAGGTTTAATTTCATTTTGTTACATATGGATTTCTAGTTTTCCCAGCACCATTTGTTGAAGAGGCTATCTTTTCTCCAATGTATGTTTCTGGCACCTTTGTCTAGTGTGAGACCATATTTATGTGGGTTTGTCTCTGTGTCTTCTATTTTGTACCATTGGTCTACATGTCTATTTTAATACCAATACCATGCCGTTTTTGTTACTATTGCTCTGTCATATAGCTTAAGGTCTGGTATTGTGATGCATCCTGCTTCACTCTTCTTAAATGAAGGATTGCTTTAGCTATTCTGGGTGGGGACTAAACAGTTTTAACACATGAACTTTGGGGGACATTTATCCAGACCATAGCAAGGGGACAGGTAGATGTTACACTTGAAACCTTATTTACACATGACACACTCTTTTTATAATGACCAAGAACATAGGCTCTGACAAATAAAAAAAATAGAAGGGAGATCAATAGAATAGAAGAAGGGGATTAGGGGGAGGAAGGGGAGGGAAAGGGAGGTACTTGGGAATGAAATTAATCAAATTATACTGTTTTATTATGTGCACGTATGAATATATTATAACAAATCTCACTGTTATGTATAATTATAATGCATTAGTAAAAAAAGCGGGGGGGGGGAGAACACAGGCTCTGAAAATTGACTGCTAGTTTAATTCCTGATTAATTCCCTTATTAGCATTGTGAAATTTAGCCAAGTTCCTTGACTTCTCTGTGACTTCGTTTCCACATTTGTAAAATGCAGACAACAATAGCACTGCATCCTAGGGTTGTTGGATGCTGACACAGGGTCCTGGTTACCAGATGGGATGAGAGGAAACTCAGGAGAGACCAGCTTGTGGAAAGTGAGTCCTTTTCCCATACCACCATGGGAGGCATAAATTCCCCTCAGAGGATGTATGGGAAAGTTGGAGGAGAGACCCCTTGAAAGAGGGAAGACAGTTCTGAGAGGCGCACTGAACTTCATGACCTGAATATTTACCTAAAAGTGATTCTTAAGTTTTTCCTTTTTTTTTTGTTGTTTTTAAAATTGAAGCTTAAAATAAATACAAATGTATGTAAATATGAGATGTAAAATGTGCAAAATGGACATATTATGTGTTCCAGTCATTGAATTTTAACACACACACTCTCGCATGCACTTTCCAGATCCAGATGTCCCCTTTATACCACCCCCACAGGTAGCCGCTATCTTGATTTCAATCATCATCAGTTGACTGCGCTTGACTTTCATATAAATGAAACCATCTAATATGCACTTTTAAGAGATCCTTTTGAAAGGGATGAAATTGGAGCACCACTATTTGGCAAGCTAAATATCCCCATTCCTTACCACAACCCTCCCTGTCATCAGTGGGAAGGAGAGCCCAAAATCTAAGTCAGCCCAGTTACAAAAAATAGAGTTATTTTTCCCCCCTTGTAGCTCTGAGTTTTATTGTGTAAATTGTTCCCACTGATAGTTGTGAAGCATAAAAATAAGGACCCAGGTAAATTAGGACCTCTGGTCCATATTGAAGAGCATTATCAAAGGTATATCCAAGGAAACTAGTAGTTCTATGCCCCCTTCCCCTCCCCTCTCCACTTGACACTAGAAGTGACTTAGTGTCCCTTCCCCAACCTTGGAGAGTCCAGGATGAGTGAAACATGTCACTACCCAGCCACTTCCTCAAAATAGACACCTTCTGACCTTTAATATCTATTTGCTTTCTTTTCTTCTCTTCCTCCTTTTTTCTTCTATAAAAGTCTCCTGCTCTGGAAGTGAGGCATACCAAGGGACAGATCATCTCTGGTTAGGAGGGCGGGTCCTTCTCATCGTGACAGGATTGATCCTCTCATTCTGCTTCTTTCTCTGCTTGTTGTCCTGTTTCATGTCTGCACCCTGTGGTCTTGCCAACACCCCTCTCTTCCGCCTTGATCTTGACCGCTACAGGGCAACCTCTCTTTAAATGACCCTGAAGCATACTCAGAGTTGCCCCTCCCTGGGGAGGGAGGGCCTGAAGCTCTGGCCACTCCTGCCTGATAGCAGTTATAAATGCCATAGTTATGCCCATGAGAAAAAAAGAAGAAAAATAAGAAGTCAAGGTGCACAGCAATTTGTGGAGCTCCCTCCAAACCCCAAACCCTTGGCAAAGCTTAACCTGCCTCCACTGGCCTTCAGTTCTTTTCATGCAGCTGGATTTTCTGGCAAGAACCTGGAAGTGTGCTTCTTGACTCTCTGCTTCTGTGGCTCATCTTTCCTCTGGAGCCTAGGCACTCTTGATGACAACTTTTCATGTGTATCATTTCAAGATGAGAAGAGGAATAATCTCTCCTGCTCATTGGATCAGGTGGCTTCTTCTCTCTGGACTTCAGGAACTCAGTAAGTGACTTTCCAGTGAATGTACAAGATGGGTATGGAGGCCATAGAAAGTCTGAAGGAGACCAGGCTCTTCTTCCAGAAACAAAGACAAGTCAGTCCTTTGCATACTGACCTCACTTCCATTGCCCATGACTCTGATGCCTGTAGAAGCAAATCCATATTCATCTCCCCCAGCTGTGGGTATGGGGTTGTCTCATTTTCCTTTGTATCTTAGACAGATGTTTTCTGCTTTTTTTAGTTTTTAGGTGGACATAATATCTTTATTTTATTTTTGTGTGGTGCTGAGGATCAAACTCAGTGCCTCATGCATGCTAGGCAAGTGCTCTACCACTGAGCCACAATCCCAGCCTCAATGTTTTAACTGGATACTTCTAGTTCTTAGTGCATTCTTAGCTTTAAATTAGAACCAGGTTCTGAATCTAAAATCAAGAAAAAAACATTCCTTTCTATAATACTACTTGATTTAAAATTCACATTTCATCCCCTCAAATTTCCCTTTAGAAATAAATTGGAGGGCTGGGGATGTGGCTCAAGTGGTAGCGTGCTCACCTGGCATGCGTGCAGCCCGGGTTCAATCCTTAGCACCACATACAAACAAAGAAGTTGTGTCCGTCAAAAACTAAAAAAAATAAATATTAAAATTCTCTCTCTCTCTCTCTCTCTCTCTCTCTCTCTCTCTCTCTTAAAAAAAAAAGAAATAAATTGGAGTTTGACTTGGGGAGACCAGGACTCTGTCACTCAAGATTCCTTGGAGGTTGTAAAAGGAAAAATTCAGAGGGAGAATGAATCGGGGCTCTGACTAGCTCCTATTTTTGGAGTGGGTTCCTGGACTCCTGCCTTGGATTTCTTCCCAGGCCAATCGGCCTATCCATTCCCTTTGGCTTGAATGTCATAAAGGCAGAGGGAGATGCAGAGCAGAAGAAAAAAGTCTAGACTAAATTTTGTAAAAGGTTTGGACCATTTTCTGCTTTCTTCCCCCACATATATGTGTTTCTGCCTCCCTTTCTGGATTCACTGTCTCACTCTGCTCCAGCACTCTCTCCTTCCATGTTTTCTTTTGTCCCTTATCCTGTGGCCTTCATCTTGAGTGTTTCAACCATTCTCTACCCATGAACGACTTCCTCACTCACATCTCATGTATCCCAATCCCTGACTCCAGTCCTATCTATTTGATTTTAGACAATAATCTCTTTGCCTCAGATAGATCTGTCATTCATAAAATCATTCAAACAAACATTTATAGAGCTCCTACTCTGGGCCAGGCAATGTTACATGGTGAGCCAGGGCCAAGAACAGTGCACCCAAAAGCCACAGTCTCTGTCATCGTGACACTCACAGTCTACTATGAAGAAAAATCAATCAATAAATAGAAGGAAGACCAGAGAAGCAGAGAAAGGGGATTGGGAAATGAAAGGGGAAGTACTAGGGATTGAAACAGAGCAAATTATATTCTATGCATTTATGAGTATGCCACAATGAACCCCACTATTATGTATAATTATAATGCTCTAATAAACAATAAAAAAGACATAATATTTTATTATTTAAGGGAACAGATTTGCAAAATGCTGACAGGCACCTCCTTATGTCTCCTCCACCAGACTTGTAAGGCATCCCACCCTCTTCCCTGTATCCTTGGTACAATGGATTAGCAAGGATTACACCCCCACCATCTGAGTGCTGGGTCCCCATCACTCTCTTGCTGTCTCAGGGGTCTTGCATGATGTGTTTGCCCTTCTTCCATTTTCTCTCTCTACCTCTCTTAGATCCTTTCCATCACCATCCAAACAAGCTGTAGTCCGCTGTGTACAAGTAATGCCCAGGGAGATTATTAAAAACTCAAGTTTCCGGGCCCTGCATCCCAGCAAGCTGAATTCAGTTAGCTTGGGGGGATGAGATGGACTGAGACCTTTTTGTTGTTGTTGTTGTTCTTTTTACATGACAGTAGAGTGTATTTTGACATATTATACATACATGGAAGAGACCTTTGTCTCTGGCAGTGTGACCACAATGATCCCTGCCATAAATACTGTTGGAAAGATGTCCATCCCAATGCCTCCCCTACCCAGGTCCCTCTGGAGCCACCGCCTCTCCCTCCTCTCTCCTTCATCACTCACCTTTTTGAAAGCATTCCCCACATCACTATTCCTACTTCTTACCTCCCATTCACCTGCATATTAATTTTTATTAGGTAATGCATGTAAATAATTTAAAGAAAGTCCTCCAAGGCTTCCAACAGATCTTCAGCCCCAGCCTTCTTTCTCCCACTGCTTCTCACTCCCAAGTCTGGCTCTCCAGAGTCTCTTTTGACATTTACCCTCCTAATTCTAAATTAAAATTCTCATACTACTATCACTTTTATTGAATGGGATTTTTTTCCTGCTTCAGGTATGATTTATTGGCTCTTTTCTAATGAATAGGATCTAACTTAGACCTTCTTCCCCTGCACATATACATCTCATATTCCAGTTCACAGTTCTCCCAAAATAATTGTATCACATTTTTGTGTGATTTTGTGTGATATGTTAAGTTAATATTTGGTGTTTACACTATGATAATATTTATACAAGTAACATTTATAGCTGGGTTATATAATGTATTATGATGCCTTTCCTTTTTTGTATATTTTTGTTCTTCTATGTATTAATAATAGCTTCACTTTTTAATTTCTTTAGCTTTCTACATGTATATAATTAATTCATCTCAAAACCTCCACTGAAAGTATTAGTTGATTTTCAGTGCACACAAGGCATCTATCAGTCTTACTTTTCCCTTGAGATTTTCCACGTGGAAGTTCCTGTCAGATTTAAGTAGTTGTTCTCTAGGTCTGTGGTATATCTCTTGTCCTATAATTAATCTTCACCAACATTCTGGGAATTACTGTTTCTGCTTGAAGATTCATATCTTCTCGTTTCCTTTACATTTTCATTTTGGTGGAGCACTTTCTCTAAGAGCTTCTTGAGAGGGTTCATGGAAATAAATTATTTTGAAATAATTATGCACTGTAGGCTAAGCTGCTGTAACAAAGAGATCTCAAAAGTGACTTTGAAAAATAAGCAAGTTAAAAAATGAAATACACAAGTTTATCTCTCTCTTTGTAACAGTATCAAGGTGAGTATTATAGGACTGCTCCAGGCAGTCATTCAGGACCCAGGGTGAAGGTGAATCTGTGGTCTTCAGCACAGGTTTCCTAATGCCATAATTATTCCAACCCAAAGAAAGGATAGAAGAACAATGTTCTGTATTTTATGATTTGGTCAGCCAAGGTAGCCACAAGAGGAGGAGCTCAGGAAAAAACAAAATCTGTTATGCTTGAAGGTTCTAGAGGCAGGAAACAGAGTACCACCATGAAGGGCCACAGAGGAAAGACATCAGGGTCAGGAGGCAGAAGACAGGAATGAAAAGAAGATTTAGATCATCCTTTCATTAGAGTTCCCAAGGAAAAAGGCAAGGCAGAGCAGGTGAACAGTTTAGCACTGGCCAGGTTGAATAATTCCTTTGGACTCTTTAGACTATAGAGGTGATCCCTAGTTGCTTGGAACTTGGTCACAGGGTGATTAAAGCAGAGGACTATTGTTTCCTGAGGTGTATGAAATAGATAGAAGAAGCTTGACCCTGGGTTGGTTATACTGCACATCAAAAGCATGTTTTGGTTGGACACCACTGCCAAGAATTGGCTAGCCTCAGGAGGTTTGATCTTTCTCCCTAGCCAAATAAGTTTATTAAGATGTCAAAACATTGTAATATCCAAAATAATTTTAAAATACATACAATATAAGCAGAAATAAAAAATAAGGATTTACACTTAAGCAAATGAAGTGGAAGCTATATCTGTTTTCCCCCTTTCATGGTCCTCTGACAAGGGCTTAGATTGTTGGTGCCTATACCTAGCTACAGGAGTAATTGAGAAATGTAACATAATTGTGTGCCCAGGAAGTAAAAGAAAATGGATCTAGCAGTCTGCAGACCTGCTAGGAATATGTAAATTCAACTCCCACATTTGATTTATAGTTTATCTGGTTATAGAACTATAGGTTTGTATACAAAATTTCCTCAGAATTTTGAAGGCATTGTTTCTAGATTCTAGATTGTGAAGATGGATATGATTTTTACCACTAATCTCTTGTAGGAGACCCATTTTCTTTCTGGAATATTTAATATTCTATAAAGTTAGTATTCTGAAATCTCATAATATAGTATTATAATATGAATTCTTCTTTCATTTGTTAGGAATTTATAGAGTAGTTTAACAGTCTATCTTTTGTTGCAATAACAAAACACTTATGGTTGGATACGGTATAAAGAAAAGAGGTTTATTTGGCTCACAGCTATGAAAGTACAGAATTGAGTGGCCTCATTTGTTTGCCTCTTGATGAGAGCCTCATGGTGGATTGCATCACTCAAGAAAGGGTAATCACTTGGTGAGACAGAAAGCCAGAGAAAGTAGGGAGGAGCTTTCTCTTTCATAACAACTCAACTCTTTTTATCTATCTCTATCTATCTATCTATCTATCTATCTATCTATCTATCTCAGTACTACTGAATTACATCCCCAGACCTTGTTTAAGAAAATTTGAGACAGTGTCTCACTAAGTTGCCAAGGCTGGCCTTGAACTTGCAATCCTCCTGCCTCGGCCTCCTGAGTTGCTGGGATTGTAGAAGGGTACCACTGCAGCTAGGTTGTAACAATTGACTCTTGGAGGAATTGGAATTCCATAAGAACTACCTCAATGTCTTCCAAGGACAGCATCCTCAATGACCTGACCACTTCCCACCAGGCCCCACCTCTTCAACGTTTCACACCACCTCTCAATATCACCCTACTGGGGACCAAATTTCTGACACAAGAACCTTTGGGGACAAACTCAAACCATGGCAATTAGTCATGTCAGTCAGTTCTGGGAAATATGCTTGCATATTTTTATTTGACATTTGCCTTCCAACTATTTTCTCAGTTCTGTCTTCTTAAAAAGTTTATTATTGAATGTTTGACCTCCTGGATTGATGCTCTAATTTTCTTACTTTCTTCTTCTACTTTCCAACTCTACCATTTTTTTTTGTTTGTTTGTTTTGGAGAGATTTCCTCAGTTTTTGAGTTTTAGTTCTTCTAATGAATTTTACATTTTCATTTTTTTAACTTCAAAGAGATCTTTTTTGTTTTCTGTATGTTTCTTTTAAAAATGATATGCTTTTTAATTTTTTTAAATGGGTGCCACATTCCTTGGTCTTTTGAGAACCTTTGGAATTGGTTTTGCTGTCTGCATTTTTTTTTCAGTTATCTCTGAGTTTTCTTCATAAATGTATTTATCTTGGTCTTTGTATTTCAGGTTAGAAGTTTTCCTCAAATATCTGGTAATCCCAGAATATTCTTCACATTTGTGAGTGAGGTACTGAAATGGTGGCTAAAAGCTCTGTGTGTATGGTGGGACTTAGCTCTAGGATAACTTGGCTTTTGCACAGGTGGACTTAGCTCTAGGATAACTTGGCAGAGACCTGGCCATTTTGATTGAGAAGTCCTTCACAATATCCATATCTGTAGGTCCTTTTTAGTTAGGTAGATTTTTTTTTCCATTAGAAGACTTCTCTAGATTCTTGCCTAGAGGATATAAGCACAGCTGTCAAAATGTGCTGGAAGCCGAGTAGGGAAATACACCACATGGGCTTCACAGTTCAGGATATAAGCATTCACTTAATCACATAGTTTCACTACACTTTTTCAATCTTGCTCTCAGCAATTTCTGAGATCTCTGGTCTAGACCATCATTGCTTTTAATATCTCCAGAGATAAACCCCTCACTCATGTGAGGAAGATAGATGTACTCATTTAACTACTTGAGTAGAAGAGGGATCTGGGACTGAGAGACAGTATCTTAGCTGCATCGTTATTTCAAACATGACTCCTATTAGTCACATACCACACCCATTATTACAAGAGGTTGTGATTGCTGAACGTTTCCAAGATTTTACAGGATGATTAACTTAACAGTAATTGACTCCCCACCCCAATGCAAGCCTGTATGTTGAAACTTTCTCTGTTCTGTTTGAGAGTTATTACTCATCTACTCACTGTCTTAAACAATTATATCTCCTCTGCTACTATTGCTTCTCCAGTTCTTTATCCTTGTGGAGTTGTGACTTTTGCTATTTCTCTACTGGTGATTTTCTGTGACATTTTTAAGCCTCCAAGTAGAATTATTATTCTTTTGTCCATTCCAATTGAGGTCTACCTCATCATGCAATTTTTTTTTGTAATAAAGTAGACTCTTCCATATTGTCCTCCAATCCAATGAACATTCTATACACCTGCTTGATCTCTTTGCAAAAATGAACTCAGCTAACTATCATTTTTAAATAAATTATTTGCAAAATTATTAGTGCTTTTCATTATTATTATTCACAAAGCTGTCCATGTTTGTTCCATTTTTTTTTTTGATTAATTGAGTGATTTTAGTCAAGTGAATACATGGCAGGAAAAGCATGAAAATAAAATGAACACATACGGGAATTACTATTAACATAAGTGATAACATCAAAACATCTGGTAAAATGCATTTAAAAAAACAACACAAATGAAATGGAATGTAAAACATTTTCACAGTATTCAAAGCTTGTGTAAAAGATTTAGACTCTAAGAGAGAAGGACTACAAAAGAACTCAAGGAAATGGGAATTCCGTCCATGTCCTGCATTATCTTCTGATGACAGACAGGTCAGAACGGCCAGCACATTATTCTGGGGGAAATTGTCTAAGGTGCACTTCTAAAACAGCTCGGCCACTGAGCTCAACACATCTATGAAGTTACAACAGAGCAACTAGCTACATGGAGTCTGATGAGGAAAACAGATTCTAGGTTTGGGAAATGGGATTTCTGTAATTTGCAGATCCAAATGAAAACTAGAGCTCTGATTGGATTCTGCCCTGGGGAGAACTTGGTGCTAATCCACCAACACCAAGAGCCAAGTGTTACACAGGATATCTTAAAAATAAAATGTTCTTGGAATTCTCAGCTCCCATGCTATCTTCTAAGATAACTACTAATATTCTTCAAAGATTTAGCTGCGATCTGACAACGGCCTCGTGGGACTCTCTCCAGAACGATTATTTTAAAGCTTCACGAATCCAACTTTCGCACTAGCAAAAACTATCAAATCACACATAGACCTCCTCTTTTGGAAACCAATGACTAAGCCAATGAGTCTGCACATTGGTTTTGTTATGTTCTTTGTTTAAAAAAAAAAAAAAAAACACAGCTGGTAATAATGCAGCTTTGGGCCCATGGATAATCACCCATTTCGTCCTGAAATTGCTGATGTGGTAGAGACAAAGCTGGTGTGTGTCTAAATTCTTCACCAAAGTACACAGTCAAACCCAAAGGCCAGAAACTCTGCAACTGGGTGAAGTGTGCAGCCACCATTCACATTGCCAAGTTATTTTGAACCCTTTCTGAAATGTTGCTTCCTACCTGAGAATTCCGGTTTAAAGAGTCGTACAGCATGGCCACCTGCTGTTCCTTACTCTTTCAGTGGTAATGGCTGGTACCCCAGAAAAATCCCTCTGTAAAGGGCCCTGATTTATGACAGACTTTGTCAAAATGTGCATTAGATACATAACGATAACTGAGCTCTTGACTTAATCCACCAAAACGAAGGCCCAACTCCATGCACTCATGAAATTGCTCTGAATATCAGTTGGACAAAGAAAACTATGATATTTCTAATTACTAATATATATATATATATATATATATATATATATATATATATATACACACATTTATAAACCATCCAAAATTACAGGCAAATCATTTAAATTCCCCAATACTTTAACAATCAGAGAGAAAAAAAAAAGTGTTAAAATGATGGGATTGCTAATTGTGAGAGGTTAATTACATCAGGATAACTCTCAGGTAGGTAACTGAGTCTCCATGCTGATTTTCAGACTGGAGTTTTTCGTAATTAACAGAATCTTCCACTGCTTCTGTGTCAGCTCAGGGCCACTTCAGTGATTGACACTGGACAGTTTCACTACTATATTCGGATTGGGTATGAATGTTTGTGCAGAGGGACAACCACTAAGGTCCTTGAGATGTGATAGGGAATCAAGAATTAGGCTTTGGCAGAGTAAATGAATGTGTTGTTTTGTTTGTTTGTTTTAGAATTATTTGCTTTACATTGGACAAAAAAAGGAAAGTGGTTTAAGAGAACTGTTTTATTTACATCACTTATTAGGCATAACGGCTTTGAGGAACATCTCCTGGCACTTAGGAAAAAACTGCAGAGATGGTTTGCCTTTGAAACTTTCTTCTTCAATGAGGACATTAATGTCAACTTTCCCTCAAAAGAAATGGGGTGGGGGAAATACAAAAGTAAAAAGTGGAGGGGTCAGACAGGCAGGATATTCAGAATTTCTTTGATCTATAGGAAGCCAAGTTTAAAGGAATCAGTTCCTTCACAGGAGAGCATAGGATGGGAAGTGCTAGGAATTTCATCAGTGTTGTGTTAGCCCCAGGGCATCTGAGAACTCAGGAAGGAGGACCTCAAATCCACCTCCACCTGAAAAGGCCCAGTGAAAGAGCTTCTCATATGGATCAGAAGACCTTGGTCCTGATTCACCTTTCAAATGCTCAATGTAAACTTTTTTAAACTTTGAAAAGTCGGTATGTTTTTTGTTGTCCTTTCTAGTCTTTTAAAATGTGAAATGAACATGTGAAATTAGAATATGAAGCTCTTCACCCAATTTCACCATTTATCCTGACTAGTTATTTGCTGAAGCATTCAAAAAATTTTCTTTTTTTCTTTATGTTTTTTGGAAACAACTAACCATGCCTGAAAATCCTCATCTCTCTCATGCCCACTGTGTTCCTCTTCCTTACATGAAAGAGGGCACGTGTGCAGCCCCACACGTGTGTGGAAGTGAGGTCATATACAAGGCCGACGTGAGCCACCACACACAGGGCATCTGAGACTGGCCAATTCATATCAAAAGAGGATCCCATGAGAGAACTGAGGGCAGAGCAGGCAATGACCCCTCTTGTAGTAACATTGTTTTCAATATTACCTACTGCTTTTCATATTACTTTCAAAATTTATCTTAAACAACAAGTGCGATGTATGTGTTTCTATCTGAAGCAGACAGAGAAGTCATCTGGAACCAAAAGCAATGCAATTTACCAGCAGAATTTCCTAGTTCCAGAGGCACAGATTCGCTGGCAGATCCAAAAGCAATTTATAACAACACTAGGAAAGATGCTCTCTCTCACTTTTTGCCCAATCTCTCTCTCTCTCTCTCTCTCTCTCTCTCTCTCTCTCTCTCTCTCTCTTTTTAACTGGCAAAAAAATATTTTCTATTTTTGGTGACTCTGTCTCTGGGTGAAGCACAGTGGCTGCTATTCGGCGCTGCAGATCTTAAAAGCCTTCCTAATCTAAATGGCCCTTTCCTTACCTGGACGTGGCTATACTGGGGTCTGGAGTGTGGCTACGAAGGGAAGGGAGTGGGAATCTGCAAGAACAGAGCCAGCTGGGTGGAAACGTCCACTACCGACAGGAGCAGTGTGTGGGAACCACCGGGTTCCAGGGTCGTCCGCTCTTCCCCCGCCCCTCACCCCCACCCACGGCTCCCTCCCCCACCCACCCCGTGAAAAATCACTTAAAGACCTACTGAAAAGTGGGGCATTCATGGTTTTTCATTTTCTTCATGAAGTTTTTGAACTCTTTGTTTTTCTTGTCCCACTTGTGAATGGCCGTCAGCAAGTACTGGTTCTTCACTTTGCGGCCCATGATGAGAAAGTGGTGGCTGAGGTTGTCCAGCTGGTGGCAGGGACAGTCTGCCCCATTCTTCAGGAACAATACCAGCTTCTTCAGCTCCTTCTTCTTGATGGGCCCCAACTTCAGGGGCTTCTTCTTCTTGGGGATAATCTTTTTGTCACCATTTTCTTTTTTCACTTCTTTGATTTTCATCCTCAGTGCAAACTTGCTTGCACAGAGATGTTCAATGATGGCCTCAGATTTCAACTCATTGTCACATGGAGGACACACAGTTGTACCTTGAGGCTTGGAGGCTTCGGTGGCATTGGGCGGGGTCATAGCGATACAGACGTCTCCTTCGGGAAACTTGTTATACTTGAGCATCTCTGGCCAGTAGAAGCCGAAGAACTGCCTCCATTTTTTAATTAAAGTATTATAGTTATACTTAGTATATCTAAGTATTTTGCTGAGTTTATCTCAACAAAATCATACATGCATGGAATTTGATTTCAGTTCATGATCACTCTTTTCCTTCCTGTTCTCTCTCTCCTTCCCTGTTCTCCGTTCTCTACTCTGCTAGACTTCCTTTCACTCATCTACTTACTTATTTTTGATTGGTTCTTTTACTAAAACATAAAGGTGAAATTCCCTGGATATATTATGTGTACACATAACACGATTTTTTAAGAATTAATTTTGCATTGCTTCCCCTTTCCCATTCCTCCACTCTGCCTTCTAATATCCTCCTTCTTTTCTATATTGTTATGATATACTATGCTTCCCTCCTCCTTTCCTTTATTTTACTCCATCTTCCATATGTGAGAGAAAATATTTGACTTTTAAATTTCTGAGATTGGCTTATTTCACTTAGCATGATGTTCTCCATTTCTATCCATTTACCATTAAATGTTATAATTTCATTCTTCTTTATGGCTGAGTAAAACTACATTGTGCATAAATATCATAATTTCTTATTTATTTATTCTGATTAGTTATACATGATGACAGACTGCAATTCATTTCATATTACACATACAAAGATAATTTTTCAAGACACTGGTTGTACACAAAGTATTTTCACACCATTCATGTCTTATATATGTACTTAGGGTAATGATGTCTAACTTATTCCACCATCATTCCTATCCCCTTTCCCTGTCCTTTCCCCTCCCTCCCCTTTGGCCTATTTAAAGTTCCTCCATTTCTCCCATGCTCCCCACCCTGCAAATCTCCATTACTTCTCTGCATCCTCACATCAAAGAAAACATTCAGCCTCTGTTTTTTGGGGATTGGTTTGCTTCACTTAGCATTATATTCTCCAACTTCATCCATTTACCTGCAAATGCCATGATTTTATTCTCTTTTAATGACGAGTAATGTTCCATTGTGTATATATACCAAAGTTTCCCTATCCATTCATTTACTGAAAGGCATCTAAGGTTGGTTCCATAGTTTGGCTATTGTGAATTCTGCTGCTACAAACATTGATAATGGCTGTGTCCCTGTAGTATGTTGTTTTTAAGTCCTTTGGGCATAAACTGAGGAGTGGGATAACTGGGTCAAATGGTGGTTCCATTCCCAGTTTTCCAAGGCATTTCCATACTGCTTTCCATATTGGCTGCACCAATTAGCAGTCCCACCAGCAGTGTATGAGTGTATCTTTTTCCCCACATCCTCGCCAACACTTATTGTTGCTTGTAATCTTAATAGCTGCCATTGACTGGAGTGAGATGAAATCTTAGAGTAGTTTTGATATGCTTTTCTCTTATTGCTAGAGGTGTTGAATATTTTTTCATGTTTGTTGATTGATTGTGTATACTCTTCCGAGAAGTGTCTTTTCAGCTCCTTGGCCCATTTATTGATTGGATTATTTGTTGTTTTGGTGTGAAGGTTTTTGAGTGCTTTATAACCAATCAAATACAAATTAATAGAAGTGCAAAAAAAAATCTAGTAGAGTACAGGAGGGAGAAGTGGGAAGGAGGAAAGGGTAAAGGAAGATCATGAACTGAAATTGATTCCTATGCACGTCTGAGTTTGTCAGGATGAATCCAACTACTGTGTATAACCATAAATATCTAATTTTTAAAAACCATAACAAGACACAATGTTATTAAATTGCTAAAAATGAGTAATAAACAGGAAATCCCAAAAGGAGATAGAGAAGAAAAAACACATTATTTAGAGTGGAACAAAGATAAGAATTATAGCAGATTTCTCTTGAAAATCCATGCAAACCAGAATATAATGAAAGAATCATTAAGACACTGAAGTGGGGAAAACACCTATTAACCTAGAATTATACTGAGTAAAAATATCTTTTTAGATGGGTATGGTGGTGCAAGTCTGTAATCCTAATGACTCAAGAGGCTGAGGCAGGAGGATCACAAGTTCAAAGCCAGCCTCAGAAACTTAGAGATGCTGTAAACAACTTAGCGAGACCATGTCTCAAAATAAAAAATAAAAAATGTCTGGCCATGTAACTGGGTGCAGTGGCACACTCCTGTAATCCCAGCAGCTCAAGAGGTTGAGGCAAGAGGATCATGAGTTCAAAACCAGTCTCAGCAATGGTGAGGTACTAAGCAATTTATTGAGACCCTGTCTCTAAATAAAATATAAAATAGGGCTGGGGATGTGGTTGAGTACCCCTGAGTTCAATCTCTGGTCCCCCCCCCCAAAAAAAAAGGCTAGACAAGTTACTCACTGGTTAAGCATCCCTGGGTTCAATTCCTGGAATAAAACAAACAAACAAAAAATACTTTCTAAAATAAAGGCTTTTCTCAGACCAACAAAAGCTAAAAGACTTTATAACTTGGAGACCTATATTGCAAAAAATGTAAAAGAAAGTTCTTTATCAGAAAGAACTTTGGATATATATGCAAATGAATGAAATGTGTTAGAAATGGAAGCCACATGGGTAGAAATGAAATATGTTTTTCTCACTTTAATTCTCTTTAAAAAGTAATATGATGCAATAACAATGAATTGTGGGAATTACAAAATTGAACATATAAGACATATGATAATGGTGGCATAAGAGGCAGAAGAGGAAATAGACATTTATGCCCTATGTGAAGAGGTATAATATTAGTAGGAGGTAAGCTGTGATGAAGATGTATATTGTAAATCTTAGAACAAAAGCATGCAAAAAAATAAGAAGGATATCTAATAAACCAATAGTTGAAGAAATGAGATCATCCGGAAGAAAAGAGGAAAAGGAGGAAATTTATTAAAGAACAGATGTGACAAATAGAAAACAAGTATCAAGATGATAGAATTAAACTAACATTTGATTAAATGACACTAAATATAAATGGTTCAAAATTCCAATGAAAAGAGATTGCCACTTTTTTTTAAGCAAGCCCTACTTAAATGCTGTTTAATCACAAAAAGAATTTGTTGATTTCTTCAAAATAAAAACAATTTAAGAAAAATTAATCAGATTATGTTACTCCAAAATTTCCTCATTGCATTTGAAATGAAATTTAGCTTCTCTGTCATGAGCTACATATCCCTTGTTAACCTTGTTTCTTGATAATTTTCTCCTCTAACCTAATACATTCCAGTCATCTAGGTTTCCTATCTATTCTTGGATCACAAGAATAGATAGGAAACCTAGTTGTTGTTGTGCCATTGTTCTGTAACATCCTTTCTCTGGCCTGCCTCCTTACCCTTCAGATCACAGATAATATGTCAGTTCCTACAAAGAGAACTTTTCTGATTCTATCATCTAAAGAAAGACCCCCTACTCTCCTTAATAGCAATCCAATGTATATTTCTATTCTTCACACATTTTTCTTTCTTTTTCATTAGAATGTAAACCCTATTGTATAATATTAAAAGCCTATATCTTTTATTGACGGGTATATTCAGGGTTTGGCAAAATTCCAGGTGATATTAAGCATTCAATATTTCTGCATAAATGAATAAACAGTACTGGTATGTAGTAAAGCAACACTATTCTAAACCTGAAAATCCATCTCCACCACTTACTCTGGTCTATTAAATCATTTTTGGAAAACTCAAACACAGAAAAGCCTTCAAATCATCAGATGCAAGGATCTATCCTACACATATTTTATTTTGTATCACTAAAGAATAGTTTTTCTTATGTGTCACCTTCTCTCAAGGTGCCCCCCCCCAAAAAAAAAAAAGAAAAGAAAAAAAGAAAAAGGCAGGGGCTGGGATTATGGCTCAGTGGTAGAGCACTCGCCTAGCACGTGCGGGTCCCTGGGTTCGATCCTCAGCACCATATATAAATAAATAAAGGTATTATGTCCAACTACAACTAAAAAATAAATATTAAAAAAGGCAATAAATTCCATTAATTAAAAAGTTCTCAAAAATTTGGCCATGTATAAAACATGGAACCTAAGGGTAGGACTTATCCACTTTTAAGAGATGTTTGGTAAGACTGCCTACCAAACATCTCTCAAAAGTGACTTACTCCCAAACATGAGTCATAGCTAACTAAAGTTATTGGCAAATCCTATCTTAATTCCTATTAATCAAAAACACCCACTTTTGGTAATCTTGTGTAGATGTCATTATCTTTATAACATCTCCAGTAACCAAGATTTCTTTCTCCTAAGAACAACATCTATAACAAAGAAAAAAAACCAATGTGCAATATTTAATTATCTTTTTTCAGTTACCTACTGAACATTAATAGTTTTTACATTAAGATATCATTTACATATAATAACATTCACACTTTTTGCTATGTAGTCCTTGAATCTTGACAAATATCCAGTCATGTAGCCACCATTACACTCAAAATGCAGAACATTTCCATCATCCCCCAAAGTTCTCTCATGATCTTATATACTCAGTCTTTCCCCTACTGAGTTCCTGGAAACCAATGATGTATTCTGTGTCCCAAACACACAGAAAGGCTTTGGCATTTCTAGAATGTAATGCAAATGGGATCCTATAATACATAGATTGAGCCTGGCCTCTCTCACACAGAAAAAAATGTGTTTATGTGTCATCCAAGTTCTCACATGCATAAGTAGTTCTAGAAGAGTTTACCATAGTCTGGATATACTATAGTGTGCTTATTCACTCACCAGTGCAAGGACAGTGTTTCCAGGTATTGTATAACACCTCTAAGAACATTAAAATATCAATTAAAAAATTTTTTTAGACGGACACAATATCTTTATTTTTATTTATTAATGTGGTGCTGAGGATTGAACCCAGGGCTTCACGCATGCTAGGCAAGTGCTTTACCACTGAGTTACAACCCCAGCCCAACATACCAATTTTTGTGTTGAACTACATTTTAAAATTTGATGAGAATGGGATTATGCCAAAATAAAGATTTTTAGGAAAGCGAAATAGGGAATCAAAGACAGTATGATTACCTGAGCAAACTATTAAAAAATAACTCTAACAGAGGAAAAGAAATCACAGATGAAGGGGAGAAAACATACTTCAATATAAAAGAGGGACATGCATATTTTAATAATAAGCTATCAGACTACAAGGACATATAGATGATGTATAGTAGAAAAAAAGGAATAATGTTGATTTCTAAATCTGCAGCAATCCTAAAACCTGTGGAGACCACCAAACCATCTGTACCCTACAGAGTTTCTACCATAACCTCCGAAACTATTACAGGATCTGAATCCACTGCTAGAATTTCCACTACAACATCTGAGGTCACCTCACTGCCCACAGCAGAGTGGCCTTCCACAGCCTCCACAGCTTCTCTGTCTACCACAAACTTAATTAACACTTCAAAAACCAACACAGGCTCTGAGATCACAATAGCACCTATCACAGCCTCACAGACCATCACAGAGTCTGGATCTCCAAGGGGTTCCACCACAGCCTCTGAGACCACTTTACTCTTCAATGCAACAACTATTACCCCCACAGCATTCACCACAGCTTTGGGGGTCACCACTGCCACAATGACAACTTCTGTTCCCTTCAGGGCTTCCACCTCAACCTCTGAAACTGCCAAAGTCTCCATCAAAGACTCAGACACCACTGGAAACTCTGAGGTCACAAAAACTTCTACCACTGCCTCTGATTTGCTCACACCCCTTACCACAATGTCTGTGCAGACCACAATCTCCAGCACAGCCTCTGAGACCACCTCAGCTTCTGAGTCTACTGTTGCCCCCGCTCTAGTTTCTGAAACCACAATAACATCTGTCCCCACCACAGCCTCTACCTCAGGCTCTAAGAACACAGTCTCTGAGATCCTTGTGGTTTCTACCACAAACTCCGAGACTGCTGCGGCATCTGTGACATTCTCTAAGACAATGACAGCCTCCGCTAAAGGCTCTGGGACATCCAGAGAGCCTGTGTCCTCCATAGCCACTGAAACACCTTTTGAGAACACCAAAACATCGGTGCCCATCACAGTCATCACCACTGTAGGCCCTGAGACCTCTAGAGCCACCAACAGAGTCTCACAGACACCTACAGAGTCTGTGACCCCAAAGAGATCCATCATAGCATCTGTACTAACTGAAGCATCCACTAGACTTTCTGAAGTCACCACACCCTCCACAACAATATCTGTGCCCACGCTGACCTCCACCACAGCCTCTAAGACCACCCCAGGCTCTGAATCCACCAAAGTCTCCACTAAAACTTCTGATATTACCTTGTTCTCTACCACAGCATCTGTGCCCACTAAAGCCTCCACTACAGTGTCCGAGGTCATGATGTCCTCCGTGATAATGTCTGTGCCCACCCTGACCTCCACCACAGCCTCTGAGACTACAACATCCTCTACTAAAACATCTGAGACAGTCTTTGCCATAACCTCTGGGACCACTACAGGCTCTGAGAACACCACAGTTCCCACAGCATCTGTGGCAAACTCTTCCTCCATGATAACATCTTTACCTACCACAGTCTTCACCACAGTCTCTGAGACCACAGCTTCCAGCAGAGATTCTGAGGTCATCACAGCTTCCACCATAATTTCTGTGTCACCACCATCCTCCAGCATAGCCTCTGAGACAATTATTAATTCTGAAACAACCACAGAATCTCCCACAATTTCTGAGACCATCGGGGACTCCACTATGACATTGGTGTCCACCATAACTTCCACCACAGACTCTGAGACCATGTCATTCTCTGCTGAAGCCTCTGAGATAACTTCAGGGTCAGTACCCTCCACAAATATCACAATACTTGGTAAGCCCACTACAACATCTGTACCCACTACAACCTCTGCAATAGTCTCTGAGATCACTACACCTTCCATCGCAATGTCTAAAACCATCTCATCTTCCAAAACAGATTCTGAGTTTTCCAGTACAGCACCTCTGACCACGAAAATCTCTACTCCAATCTCTGAGTCTGTTTTAGCTTCCACCATAGTCTCTGAGACTGCCATGTCCTCTACTGCCACATCTATGCCCACCATAGCTTTCATCACAAGCTCTAAGGACACAACAGCCTCTGAGACCACAAATGCTTCCACAATTACCCCCACTGAGACCATTATAATGTCCACCCCAACATCTGAGACACACCAGGCCTTTATCACAACCCCAGGGACCACAATAGTATCCATGAAAGTCTCTGGGACAAGTGGAAAGTCTGTGTCCTTCACAGATACTACAATACTTCCTGAGAGTACAATAACATCTGTGCCCACCACAGCCTCTGAAACCACCCCAGGCTCTGAGACAGCCACAGGCTCAGAATCTACCTCTGCTTCTCCTACAACATTTGAGATCACCTCACTGTCTACCACAGCATTCAAGTCTGCCACAACTTCCACAGCACTTGTTCCCACCACAGACTTCATGACTTCTGAAACTGCCACGGGTCCTGAGATCATCACAACTTCCACCATGGATTCACAGACCACTGTAGACTTTGTGTCCCTGAGTGCCACCATAGTCTCTAAGACCACCTCACTCTCTACCACAAAGGATGTGGTGACTTCAGAGGCCACGATGATAATTTCTGTCCCCTACAGTGCCTCTACCCCAGTCTCTGGAACTGTCAAAGCCTCTACCAAAGACTCAGAGACCACTATAAACTCTGAGACCACAAAAGCTTCTGCCATTGCCTCTGAAATGCACACATCTTCCACCACAACATCTGTGCCAAACACAATTTCCAGCACAGCCTCAGAGATGACCTCAGCTTCTGAGCCTACTGTTGTCTCCACCATAGTCTCTGAGACTACCATGTCTTCCACAATAATGTCTGTTTCCTCTATAGCCTCTACCTCAAGTTCTAAGAACACAGCCTTTGAGACCCTTAAACGTTCCACCACCAACTCTCAATTCACCATGCCATCTGTGACATCCTCTGAGCTCCTAACAGTCTCCGCAAAAGCCTCTGGGACAACTATAGAGACTGTGTCCTTCAAAAAAACCACACATCCTAATGAATCCACCACAGACTCTGAGGCTTCTACAGACATTGAAATGACCACAAACGCTAACACAGCATCTGAAACCTCTATGCCCTCCACCATAACATCTGTGCCCACAGTAACTTCCTCCACAATCTCTGAGAACACTAGCGCTTCCTCAGTACTTTCTGAACCCAACACAGTCTTCACGGTGACTGCTAAGACCAACACAGGCTCTGACACCAACACACCTTCCTCCACAGCCCCTGAGGTCCCCACATTCTCCACCAAAATGCCTGTTCTGACCACAGCTTCCACCATAGACTCAAGGAATACAGCACCTTCTGAACGCCCCATGACTTTTACTATTGACTCTGAGTCTACCACAGCTGTCACCACAGTCTCTGAGGCAGCTGCAGTTTCTACTCAAACTTCACTAACAACTGCAGAGGATGTGCCCTCCACAGCCACCAAAAAACCTGATGAGAGCACTATGGCATCTGTGTCCAACACAATGCCCATCACAGTTCCTGAGAGTACCACAGCTTCCACAACATCTGTGCCTACGATAGTCATTACTGGGGCTTCTGAGACCACTGGAGCTTCTGAGACCACCTCAATTTCCACCTCAATCTCTAAAACCAGTAGAGTCTCCACAAAAGCCTCTGAGACAACTGCTGGGGAGACAACTGTTAGGTCTGAGGCCCCCACAGCTACCATAATGCCTACTGAGACCACCCCAATATACGGACCCACCTCAACCTCCATCACAACTTCTGAGAGAACTCTGTCTTCCACATTCACAATTGAGCCGAGCAAAGCCTTCTCAACACAGCAGTTGAAAAATACAGCACAGTCAGAGATCTCCACAACTTCTACCACAGCTTCCGCCAAAGCATCCGAAACAACTACAGAGTCTGTGATTGCAATGGGCTCCACCACAGCATCTGAAAGCACCTTGGTCTTCACTACAGCATCTGTGCCAACCACAGGAGCATTGAGAACATCTTTGCCTACCAAAGTTTTCATCACAGGCTCAGAGAACAACACAGGTTCCACTGTAGACTCAGAGACCAAAACAGCTTCAAGCACAGACTCTTACATTGCCACGTCCTCCACACCAATGACTGTGCCAACCACAGCCTCCAACACAGTCCCTGAGAACACCATTCACTCTGAAACAACCACAGGGTTCCCCACAATTTCAGAGACTATCAGGTCCTCCACTGCAGCATATGAGCCCACCCTGACCTCCAGCTCAGCCTCTGACATTACCACAGCCTCCACTAAAGTCTATGGAACAACATCAGGACTACCACACTCCATAGATACAGATACACCTGATAAGACCACCACAGTATGGATGACCACCACAGCCTCCACAATGATCCCTGAAACACCATCCATTGCAACGTCTGTGTCCACCACACGCTTGGCTACAACCTCTGGGACCAACACTGCCTCCACCTCATACCATAGTGTGTCCACAAAAGTCTCTTTGACAAGTGCGGACTCTGAGCACTCCATGGTCACCATGATGCTGGCTGAGAATAACACATTTGTTCCTACCTCAGTCCCCATCACAGCATCTGAGGTGACTGCATCCTCCACAACAACATCTGTGCCCACTACTGTCCTTTCTACAGTCCCAAAAAGCACTGGAGTCTCAGAGACCACTACAGCTTCCACTACTGGAACTGCTGCAGAGTCTGTGACCACAAAGCACTCCACCACAGGATCTGAAATCTCTCCCACTGAGACAGTGCCTAGCACATTGTCCACCACTGTCTTTGAGAGCAACTCAGACTCTAAAATCACCCTGTTCTCTACAAGGCACTCTGTGTCCACTACATCCTCCATCACAGGAATATCAGTGTCCATGCCAAAATCTACCATGAGCCCAGAAATCACCAGAGCCTCTACTGCAGTCTCTGAGACCACTTCTATCTCCTCCAAAGGTATGTAAGCACTGTCAACCACCACCTTCTCGCCTGTTTCTCTTTTCTCTACACTAGCCTGTTGTCAAGTCAGAGGTAGGTATTATTTCCTCTCCTTGAATCTCCCTTACTTCCATGCTGGCTTCACTTAGTTTCAACTTGAATCTCCCTTACTTCCATGCTGCTTCATTTAGTTTCAACTCCTTTCATTCTAATCAGAAATATTTATTTGCATATATCCCCATCTGCTACTCCACCCTAGGACAAGTAATATTCTTTAACCTATTCTGTCCAGCCTAACACCTGTGACACCACACATCATGTTTCACACATTGTTCCCTTGTCCAGAGTTTGGTAAACCATACTTCATGGGTCAAGTCTCACCGGCTATTATGTTTTGGTAAATCAAGTTTTATTGCAACATGCTCATGTTCATTTGCCTATTGTTTCCAACTGTTTTCCAGTTCTTTAGTGTAGTTTCAACAGTCATATCCCCCAAACAAACTGGAATATTTACTAGCTGGCCCTTTGCAGAGAAAGTTTGCCAAATCTTACTCTATGATAAAACCAAAGTTAATATTTCATCCTCTGGCTCTTGATCTGAATAAGACCACATCTGCCCTTGCCACCAACACTGGTGTTGGGTTTCAGTCTGTCCCCCTGTTCTGAGCACACTCACTTCGATTCCAGTGATTTGTGTATCATTTTAACCACTTTTGATCTAGTTATATCTGTTGCTAGCTAAGCCATTACCATCACTGCCTCTGCCAAATTGGAGTCTGTTCTCTTGTCTGAGTTCACCTTCTCCTGTCCCTGTGGTCAACCTCCTCCTCATGAGTCAGGTTCTTCCACATCTGTTCCAAGCACACTTACCTCTACTTTGTTGACCGTAGTTGTGTTAGATGATGTCACCTCTGCTCCCAGCCGTGGTCACAACATGGCTATGAACAAATCTGACCACTTCATCTCCTCCTCCCACATCCTCCTTATACCCAGTAACCACAATCACAAGAGAACAATGACCTACCACTTTTTTCCCAGTCTACCTACTGTCTTTGGGTGACTACTTTTTAAGTTGACTAGACTTTCTTCTGCAACAATCACAGTCATCTCCTAAACCTTCTACCTCCTCCATCACCAGCACCATCTATGAATATATTGTACATCCTCTTCTCTAAAATGCTGACCTCTATTCTGGGGACCATAGCCACAGAGAACTACTTCCTATCATCTCTCCTTCCCCACAACCCTTTCTTCAAACCACCACCACCACCAGAGCCATGTTAGATTAGACCCCCTTGGCTCTAAGGACACCCACCTCCCCTTTAAATGTCTCCATTATAAATGCATCATCTTGCTTAACCCATTTCCTAGGCACCAGGACCAGACCAACCACCCACATTTTTGTCACCACAGCTCCTGTAAGGAACCCCATGACCTTTGCTACCAGCAATGCATTGCCTGGAATATCCCTGAATACCTCTGGCCTGGCTGCATCCACTCTTGGAGCATCATCTACCTCCTCAGTCCCAGGTGTCATGACCACCATAGTGTCTATCCATGATTCAACTGTCATTCCTGGAGCCAGCGCCACCTCCCGTACAACAAGCTCAGTGTCCATGGGCACAAATAAAATTAGCATGAGCCACATTCCAACAAATGTGGTCAAACCAAGTGGATATTTACAGCCCTGGGCCATCATCCTCATTGCTCTGATTACTGTTGTGATGGGTATTATCCTGTTAGGAGGACTCTGCTTTTGTCTGGTGAGTATCTAGGATGGGTTAATTGGGGAGTCTGATGAGGAAGTAGATCATAAATAACAATGGAATTCATGTAAATAATCCTTGGAGTATCCAGAAGAATAAGATGGTGTGTAGAGAGAAAAACCATGTAGCATGATATAAAGACCAGAGAGAATCAGTGAGAGTGAGAGTTAAAGTTGTAAAAAGAATAAAAAGATGAATTGGGGTCAAAATGAAAGGAAATTGTTTGAATGAAACAACATCTGGGAGTCAGAATATTTTAGCCCTAGAAGAAGAATCTCCAGGAATTGAGGAATCTTTAGGTTGTTGCTTTATTTACTGATTTCTATTATAAATCTTATTATCCATGGGACACTGCTCTTTGGATGCTCTTGCACAAGTAGAGACAAATACTCTTCTCTTGATTCTCCTTATGTCAGCTGTAGATTAGAAATGTCAAAACATTTCACTAAATACTGAGGAAGAACAAAAGGGAAATAAACATTAAAAAATCAGCATATGCAGTGACACATTAATGTATATAGCAGCATAATTCACAACATCTAAGCTATGGAACAAACCTAGGTGTCCTTCAACAAATGAATGGATAAAGAAATTGTGATGTAAATACATAATGGAATATTACTTAGCCATAAGGAAGAATAACTTTATGACATTTGCCAGTAAATGGATGGATCTGGAGACTATCACACTAAGTGAAATAAGCCAATTTTAAAACACCAAAGGTCAAATATTTTCACTGATACATGGAAGCTAAACCACAAAGCAGAGGATAGAACCTTTCTGTAGATAAGGCAATGGGGAACAAAGAGAAGAGAAGAGGGGTAGGAATAAGAAATACAGTAGAATAAATCTAACATATTTTTCCTATGTGCACATATGAAAATACCTAAGTGAATCCCCACCATTGTGTCCACCAACAAGAATGGGGTTCTAATTAGAATAAGATATATTTCATGCTTATATAATTGTATCAAAATGGATTCTACTGTCATGTATAACTAAGAGGAACCAATTAAAAAATGAAAATAGTAACCACTATTTTTTTGGATGATATAGTTATCCAAAAAAAAAAAAAAAAAAAAAAAAAGTGCAGGTTCCAACTGTGTGACATCTATCAAGTTTTTGTTTTGTTTTGCTACTGAGGATTAAACTCAGGGATTAAACTCCTGAGCCATATCCCCAGACCTATTTTGTATTTTATTTAGAGACAGAGTCTCACTATCTCACTAAGTTGCTTGGTGCCTCACCTTTTCTGAGGCTGGCTTTGAAATCGTAATCCTTCTGTCTCAGCCTCCCAAACTGCTGGGATTACAAGCATGCACCACTGTGTGGCTTTTTAATAAATTTCTGGTACTCATGAGTACTCTGCTATTTCTTGTTTGATTTGTGGTAGTTACTCTCTTATCTCCCACTGCATCTCTGCTTTCAGAACTTGATCTTTCTTTGAACACATATTTTTCTCAAACTAGTCTTACATTTATGATTTTTTTTCTCTTTTCTTATAATTTGTGAGTAAGCTCACATGTGAAGAATAAAGCAGAGAATAAATAACTGGCAAGCTGAGGCCAAGTCATATAGGTCCACAAGAGATCCCTATGATCCACTGCATCTCTTTCCAACTCTGAGTTTAATGACTTCACATTGGTAGTTTGATATACTCTCTGGTGGAAGTATTTATATCATGGAAATTAACAAACACTACAAAACAGAATTTTCTCAGTTGTTAAATGATGACGAAGATATCATTGGTCCAAATGACAAATTAAAAACATATTATACAGCCGGGTGTGGTGGTGCACAACTGTAATCCCTGCAGCTCAGGAGGCCAAAGCAGGAGGACCACAAGTTCAAGTCAGCCTCAGCAATGGTGAGGCGCTAAGCAACTCAGTGAGATCCTGCCTCTAAATAAAATACAAAATAGGAGTGGGGAAGTGGCTTAATGGTTGAGTGCCCGTAAATTCAATCCCTGATACTTCCCAAAAACAAAAAACATATTATGCCAACAAAAGGTTGGCATATGGTAGTCAATTTATGGGAATTCCCAGCCACCCTCCCTATTTAAGTTCCAAAATTAATTCACACTATCTAGAAATGACTTCCTATATGACTTTATAATTTTACATGCCATGTCAAATGGTAATGAGAACTTACATTAATTAGTTGTTTGTATGAGGCTTGGGGCCGTGTTTGAAATGTATTGTCATTTAATCAGCTCTGCAATTCGGATCTGGAGCTCCATTAGCTGCCTCAGCACAGGCGCTGAGTGACAGATCTGGGACCCTGTCCAGGCTGATTTGGTTCTGGATTTCATGCCAGTGATCTCAAGATGGTATAGGGACAGTTTTCTGAAGGCCTGTCTCAGCTTCTTAGCTGACAAAGTGAAAGACTGTCTTTCAGGTGGGTCTCTGTGCCTTTCACACAGGGATGTGGTTTACCTTTGTCTTGAAAGTCCAACAATACGTAACCTGACCATGCTACTGCTGAGCCAGGGCCTGAGTGTTCACATAAAGAGGGTATATTAATATAGTGTCAGGGAGTTTGATTTCTAGAGAGAATACGAATGAAATAACAAAGAGAGAGAGAGAGAGAGAGAGCACAGTAAGGATGATGGTAAGAAAAGACATAGTTTTGAAAAATAAAAATCTCACATTGGTGAAACAGGCTTGTATATTATAAGAGATAGCACTTAATTTTTATATACTTTTTTTCTTTCAGAGGGACTTTTACTTCCCTGTGAGAAACAGAGGTACTTATTACCCCCATGACCACAACCTTGGCCTTAGTCTTGACCTGGACTTAGGCCTGGGCTCTGGAATAGTCCACAGCCTGGAAAATGAACTGAACCCTGGAAGAAGACTTGGGATTGGACCTGCAGGAGCACATGGCATTGGACACAGCATGGGTGATGGAGATGGTCATGGAATGAACCACCGTGGGAGTGATGGCTATAGAGGAGGTCACAGCAATAGCCATGAACACAGAGGAGGCCATGGAGTAAACCATGGAGTGGGACATAGAGGGAGTCACCCAGGAGGCCATGACAGTACAAGATGGCTGTGGCCATAGACTGGATAATGGAAAATATTGTCGGTGGGGCAGAGAAAGCTTGGGGTAGGAGGGAGTCCTGGAGAAAAAATTCTAGATTGAGTTCTAACTTTGCTGTGTTCCCTTGAGTACATTACTTAACCTCTTTGTGCCTCTAGTGTCCTGGTATGTGAAATGGAGATAGTGACACTTTCCCCACAGGGTTGTTGTTAAGGAGATACAATGGACTAGCATGTGTGAAATGCACACACAGGGCCTGGCACAAAATAAGTGCTTAATTAATATTAACTATCATCCTTATAAATTTTAGCTACCACCCCATCTCCAAGAGACAAAAGCACACCATGAATGTATCATTGAGACCATGTGCACATTCATTCCTATTTGTTCTTTCAGTTTTCCCGTCCCCCCCCCCTTCAGAGCTTAATATTTACCAATTGCTATTCCAGGAGCTTTTGAATATAATATAATTTATCTCCAAATAATTTAGTGAGGAAAATATCTTTATGACCTTGAGGTAGACTAAGATATTTAAGCATAAAACAAAAAGCACTAATTATAAAATAAAAATTTGATGATTAAACTTCATTAGAGTCCGATATCAGAATTACTGTTATAGGCTGATTTGAAAGTTAAATTGGGTTGATGTCATCCTGCTCAGATATCTCACCCTATGCAGAATTGGGCCCCCTTTCTGCATGAGCCTACTACATTGAGGCTGACATCTTTACCTCATCCACTTGCATCTGGAGCACAATGTCTTTAAACTATGGAGCTGTTGCTTACTTCCTGAGTAGGTATGGGATGTGCCAATGTGGAGAACTTGGTAACACTATATGAAATGTGTCTTATGATTGTACTTGCCTTTCCCACCCCCCTTATTTGTGTTTTTTTCTGTTTTTAAGTGGCCTCCTCACCCATGTTCAGTATCTCGGTTGCAAAACTGTCTGCTTTGTGCTCCCTTGGCCCTGGCTAGAATAAATCCTTTGTCTTTGTTTCAAAAAGACCCAGAATATTATTTGGGATTTTGGATTAGTGCCTTAAAAATATCCTTTTTTTTCTTCTTATAACTTTTATTTCTTCTATTTTACAATAAAGCATGTATTTGTGTATCTATACAATGTGAACCCACATTTCCAAGGGAGGGAGAAAAGAATATGGATTGTTAAAATAGAAACTTTGCACTGAAGATTCGAATCCAAGATTAAAATACTAATACAGATTGACTGACAGCCTGAAAGATGGTCTGATGCCTACTTAACTGTAGGCTACTGTGCTTTAAATGTAGGAAAACCCCTAACCTCACTCACAGAGGAAATAGACAATAGGAGCTACTGTTCACAGCTGAGCCTTGTGCTTAACTGTGTATCTGCTGTTTCCAACAATAATCCTTCCCAGTACATGTTATCCCTATTTTCTAGATGAGACAGAGTTTACATAATTGAATCCAAGTCTGCCGACAAGCCCTTCTCTGGTAACAGTGACTTGAAAGTCAAGTTCTACAGAAAGGTGAGCAAGATGCCATCTTGGTATAAATAACAAATTGCAGTAAACTGACCCAGAAACAGAGAGAAAGGTATCTAAGAATATTTATTGGTAAAGGGCAAGTGTTTAAAGATGAGCCAAGTTCCACTGCTGCCTTCAACAAGTAAATGCTTGACAGTTATAAAAATCCAGAGAGAAACCTATTCTACACAGATATAGGTATATTTATCAAACACAAATCTAACCAGGTTTAAATTCTGAAAGTAGACCCTTCAGATAAGTAAGCCTCCTGATACTTTTTCAATTTAAAAAACTTCAACAGCTGGGTGCAGTGGCACACACCTGTAATCCCAGCAACTCGGGAGACTGAGGCAGGAGGATCTCAAGTTCAAAGCCAGCCTCAGAAACTTAGTGAGGCCCTATGCAATTTAGCAAGATCCTGTTTCAAAAAATAAAAAAATAAAAAGGGACAGGGATGTGGCTCAATGGTTAAGCACCCCTGGGTTCAATCCCCAGTACCAGAAAAACAAACCAAACACCAAAACAACAACAACAACAAAAAAATTCTTAACAGATGATGAAGTCATGCATCTACTCAGCTCTGGGTGAAGCCTGAGTTCAAAATGGAAAGTGGACACTTGCTCACTCCTCTACCTGCTCCCCTTCTCTCACATAGCTTCTGAGTCTCTCAGCCTTTCCTTGGTGATGAATAGCAAGTATCCCGTTTCCCCAGATGCTCTTTAATAACAATAACACTGGTGTTTGAACTTGTAACTTTAAACACCTATAATTAGGATTTGGGAGCTTCTGGAACCATAACCTTGACCTAGCCTTCCATAACAGTCATTTTACTTTCTATTACACAACATGATACAGCAATAAAAGCAACAAACCACTTCAGCTTTTTTACTTCTGCAGAATCTGAAGCCACTTCTCTAATATATAAAGGAACAGGAAAGTTAATTTCCTGGGAGAGAAATACACAGCTTGGTCCTGGCATTTTAGTACCCAAGAGAGCTGAGATAAGTCCATTGATCAAAACTCCATGTAAAATTGTCCTTCCAAACTTGATGTGTTTAGCAAAATCTTCATTTAAATGCAAAGGACTGACATCTCCCATTAATTCTGAGAAGGCAGCCGCGTCCCCTCTGTGTGAAGGCCCTGCTGAGTTCAGCCCGGTCCCCAACTCTCATGTGCACATGCTGCAGGAGCTATCTGCTCCACAGTGGTTGACTCAGGCAGAATCGCCTTTGAAGTCCACCCCACCAAAGGCAATAGTTGGATATTACTGGGAACATCTTCAGCATCCTCATATTTCATCCATGGGAGCTTCTAGCCTGCTTCTGTTTTCAAACTATGCAGCCACCGAAAAGTACTTTTGAGAACAGAGGGAAGTTTTTGAAATTGAAGACAATTCAATCCAATACTAGTTCCCTACTATTACCAGATAATGCGAGGAGAAATGGAGAAACCTGAATCACTCTGAAAGCACAGGTTTTGCCCTTGTAAGATCCTAACAGGGCTAAAGAACTCCACAATTTGACTAGACCACTGCTACATATTTTCAGGATGGCTGACAAGGTCTTCTCTTCACAGGTCAGGACATCCAGAGGTAAGGCAGCACCAACCTCCCCATACAGGTCCTTTAGGGTAGAAATAAGCAGCTGTTTGAACTGTGCACATTCAGAACAACTCCATGATCTTGAAATTTCAGGCAGACTTTCATGTATTGATACTCAGAGGGATTTTTGTAAACTATTCTTTCATATGTGGTAGCTAGTGCTGGCATCTTTTTCAGTGCTGATCACATCCACTGTCCATTGGACTATCTTTCCGCCTCCTCTGACTCCAGTCGGCTGCAAGGATTTGCCAAGGTTTGGTGATCCCATGCAGAAGCCAGGACCTAGGACTGGAAACTCCTGGTGTGTTTACTTTGGTTGCTCCCTAACCCCAGATGAGAGGTGGGTCCTTAATAATATCTTTGAGAAAACAAAACAAAACAAAACAAAAAGTCAAAGGCAGGAGAAGATACTGCAATACATCCATATGACAAAGAAATTATATTCTGAATATAGGAGGACTATAGATAATAAGAAAAGACTATGCAATTTAAAAATGGGTACAAGATTTGACAGAAGGATATCAAAATGGTCAGTGAACATCTGAAAAGGGACTCAATATCATTGCTTATCAGAGAAATGGAAATTCAAACCCTAAGGAAATATCACTACACACCCAGGACAATGCCTAGAATTTTAATGATTGACAATAGCAAGTACTGACGAGGATGGTGAACAACTACAACTCTTATGCATTGTTACTGGGAGGGTAAATTGATTTGCTCAATGTTTGGCAACACTAAAATTAAACACACATATACTCTGTGACTCTGCAATTCCATTCTGAGTGCATATATACCTTATATAGCAGAAATAGTAGAAATGAATACCTACATCCACCAAAAGACATGTATGATAGCAGCTTTATTTATAAGAGCATCATGTTGGAAATTTCCCAAAGTCTTAAACTTAGAATAAGTAAGTAAATTATGACACAGCCCTAAAATGGCATACTACCTAATAGTGAAAAAATAATGAACTATTGAATCATGCAAAAACATTAACAAATTTCACAGATATAATGTTGAATAAACAAAGTCAAAGCAGCAGAGCACATATTGTACAATTCCATTCACATGCAGTTTAAGAACATGTAAGTTAATCTACTGTGATAAAGGACAGAAGAGTAGCTGTCTTTGGGGAAAACACTGACTGGGAGAAAGCACAAGGGAGGATAAGAGTGTTCTATACTTTATCTGGGCAATGATTACATGGATATATACATGTGTAAAACTTCACTGAAATGTGCATGTGAGATTTGTGGATTATGTTGTGTGGAAGTTCTACTTGTTTTAAAAATGAAAAGGGAAATCTCTGTGACCTTTTTTCCCCCCCGTCATTATAATTTCCTTGGTCAGAAGATGTGGTCAGGGATACATGCTGATAAATGAAGCATTAAATACTTCCAGCGACAGCAGTGCCAGTGGAAGCTTTGTGGACAGGGAAGGCACATACCTATTTTAATGAGGACAAATCACTACTCCCTTCAGGTTGGAAGAGATTCAATGTCGTCAACCTGACACCTCTCTGGAATGGTGCCATACAGCAGGGTCAACACAGATTTCTGCTGTTAGCTAGCTAGGCACTTGGCGGTGGAAGTTTGTTTTTGGACCACCTTATTGAGTCCTATATAACCTTAGTCCCTGCCATGGAGCCTGCTTTATTTATTTTTTCTAGATGAACACATTTTACTCATTATTATATATTTTGCTTCTACTGTGTGCAGGGAAGGCAAAGAAAAAGTAAAAGCTGAAAATAAACACTAGGAATTCTGTAAGGGTCAAACTTTTGTAGGTCAAATTCTACAAAGGTCACAACCTGGAAGATCATTTGCCTGGCACAGTGCATTTTTTTTCTTTCTCATTGTTTTATTTATTTTTTATGTAAATTTTTTATTTATATATGATGGCAGAATGCATTACAATTCTATAGCACAATTTTTCATATCTCTGGTTGTATACATAGTATATTCAAACCAATTCATGTCTGCATACCTGTACTTTGGATAGTAATGATCATCACATTCCACCATCATTAATTACCCCATGCCCCCTCCCCTCCCCTCCAACCCCTCTTCCCTATCTAGAGTTCATCTATTCCTCTCATGATCCTGCTCCCTATCCCACTGTGAATCAGCCCCAGGGGCCTGCTTTATCTATGAGCCCACTGAGAAAGCACTGGAGTAGCTGGAGAAAGAGGTTGGTTGCCATCCACAGAATGGGTCACCTTGTCAAACCAACCATTAAAACCATCTCTGCTTCTCCCCATCTGTGCCCTTCCCACATTCCACTATCTCAGACTTCCATATCATCAATTCACTAATCATAGTCTTTCCAATCCTAGCCACTGCTCACTGATCAGGGTAAACTGTAATTCTGATTTTTTTTTTTTTTTTTTTTTTTTTTTTTGCCCAAGCAAAGTCAGTAAGCAGATGCACTGTTCAATGCTGTGGTCACTGGGAGGATTTCCCTCCCTGCTGTCCTTCAAGGCCACCCTGAGAGGGCAGCATCATGTTAATGTATCCTACAGACCATCCACAAACCAGAAGAAACTCAATCTTTCCTTTCCTAGTCATCTGGACAAAGGAAACTCTCCATGTGACTCTGCTTATGGAGGGAGAGGTTGAAAATGTAGCTGAGATAGATGTCATCAGAGTTTGGGTGGCCTAGATGGGCAGGTGGTGCACACCTGTAATCTTAGTGGATCAGGAAGCTGAGGCAAGAGGATGGAGTGTTCAAAGCCAGCCTCAACAACTTAGCAAGGTCATAGGCAACTCAGGGAGACCCTGTCTCTAAGTGAAATATAAAAAGGCCTGGGGTTATGGCTTAGTGGTTAAGTGGCCCTGAGTCCAATCCCCAGTAATGAGAGAGAGAGAGAGAGAGAGAGAGAGAGAGAGAGAGAGAGAGAGAGACTGATTGATTTTGTGTGCCTCTCAGCTCTTTTATTTATGTCTTGAGGACACACTTGAACACAAATTTATATATTCCACTTCCATTCAATGAGGTAGGTACTGTTAAATATGTCCAATTTTATACTTTGGTGTTACAGAAAACATCAAGTTCATAAAGGGCAATTTATGTTTCCTGAACTCTTAATTGATGAGAATGGAGTATCAAGTCAGATGCTTATCAAAGGACAAGTCTCAATTGAACTTTCTGGAAGACAAAATAAAGAATATGGAAGAAGAATGCCTTTGCTCTAAAGCTCTAAGGGTTTGTGTTTCTATATGGCTACATAGATTCCATGAAGACTCCTGATTTGTCACATTTTAAACTACATTGTTTCTTTTCAAAAGTAAATTGCAAATGGACTTACTTTTCTTGGGTTCCCACTTAAAGTATGGAATACTCAAAGTTGGGGCCTGGAGATGAATTTGGGCTAAGACTCCATGTGTTTTCTAAATTTCATAAGCCCCACTCTGACTTGTAGATCATGGTGGTGGTTTAGGTCCTCTGATGTTAACATGAATCCAGCCAGTGTCTGAGAATGCCTGAAAGGATTGGGCATTTCTCTTTCCCATTGCATTGTCACCTTCATAAATGGCCAAGATCCCTTTTGAAAGGTAGGAGGAAGATTCATGGCACATACAACGTTGTAACATTGGATCTTTCTGCCTTCCCTCTATTTCTAGGCTTATGAATAAGTGCAGGCCTGGGAGTTAGGTGAGACACTGAGACTTTCCAGTGGGGTAACTCATATTAGCTCTCTGTTTAAACAGTCAGATGGTTTCACTTATCCAAAATAAGTCAGATTTTAGTAGGCTGATTCTGTATGTCATTTTTAGTAACACCAATCAGGGTTAAAATCTCTGATTACAGTTCTGGTCATACTGCCTATGATTCACCAGGCCTACCAACATCAGGAAGCCTATTTCAAAGGTCAGATCTCCTACTACTGTATCTGGTAAAGAGCTGCTGCAGAACTTTATAAACATATTAACGTTCTCTTTTCTAATGCCTTGATGAAGAAAATATCAATTGAGTCTTCTGGAAGAAAAAAAATCAAGGAGAGAGTTGTGCATGTTAAATCAATCTCAACATAAATCTCTCCCTGAATCTTGGAATTTTTCCTTCTAATTATACCAATGCAATACTGAGATCATAACTTCATTTAATGTAGGCCACCTGTGAGTCCATATTTCCATCATCCAAGAAAACTGTTAGGGTGACTCCCAACTACTTGACCTAATGTATTGAATCTATAATGTGTAATAAATTCACCCAAGTAATCACTTTTATTTTGTTGCATAACAACTTAGTACAAATGGCAACTGAGAACAACACCCATTTACTAGCTCACCATTCTGTGAGTCAGAAGTCTGGTCAATGCATGACTGGGTATTTTGCTTAAGGTCTCACAATGCTGTGATAAGTTGTTGGCTGCCTGCATCCTCATTTGGAGCTTTTTTAAGGTCATGTGGTTGTAGCAAACTTCAGTTTTTGAGGTTGCAGAATTGAGGTCCCTGCTTCTTTGCTAAATATAAGCAATCACTTTAATACAGGCACAGTGATAGGGATAACTTGAGTCACTTGTGCCACCTTTTGGTATGGAATGCAGTATCCCATTTTATACTAGTGTGAAGTCACACTTGCCCTTAAACCTGAATTGGTCAGATGGCCAATCCCAGATTTCTATTTTTGAAGGTCACTTTTCTGAAATTTCATACAAATACTGTAATAGTCTGACTTCCCTTATGAAAACAGAAACTACTTGAGATGTTTCAAATATAAACAGATTTAGTCTAAGAAATAGGTACTTATAAAACTACTTTAAAATCTGAAGGGTTGAAAATCAGGGTGACAGCAAATAGCTTTCAGGTTTATTGCCACAGAGAACAGAAAGCTGCTGTCACTGAGGCAGGGACATATAGGCAAATGCTGCCATCTCCACAGGTCTTCCACAGTCCCCACCCCCACCCTGGTGTGTAAGGGTCAAGAAAATGCAGAGACCACTGAAAACTCCTCACCTGAGTATCCCAGGCATGCATCCAGCCATTGCTACTGAAGAACAGAGTCTCATGAGCGTTCTTCTCATGATAATGTAAAATGTGCCTGGAACCTGATGACAAGAAAGTCTAGAAATTGTGGTTCTGGGTCTAGAGGTTCCTGCCATACAGGGCAGAGCACTGAAGAATGTCAAAAAGTACCAAGTGCCAATAACAGCTGAAGCCACACACCCCACTGTGCGGGCTGCAAAGGAACTGGAGGTGACAGAGTAAAACTAGAAAGAGAAAACAGGTTTCTTGCTGAGACATCCAACAGTGACCTGAATAATGATGTGCTAAAATTAAATGACAGGGTAGAGGGAATGTGAAATTCCTGCAATTCCTAAAAGAACTTCTTTCTCCCTTACGTTGAAAAAAGAAAAATTCCAAAGTTAATTAAAAACTTATATTGTGTCTCTGTATTTTTTCTACTTATATGCAAGTGTTTGGATCCTAAAATTTCTAATACTGGGGTACATTAATCTCTCATTCTAAACAATACAAAAGTCTAAGGCTTCAGCCCCTGCATCCTTTCTCCTCATGGTTATCAGAACTGACTCTCAGAATAGGCATCCAGTTGAGATCTCATCCATGTCAGCTGTGCTCAGGAACCTGCTCCTCACTTGTTGGTTCTAATAGTATGTCCCTTCTGGTAAATATGAAGCCTTGCTTTGTTTCAGATTTAATCTTGCTGAGCCTTTGTAGATTCTGCAGAAACTCTAGAATGTCTGAGAAGAAGAGCTTAGGTGTGTCTTAGTCAGCTTTTTCAATGCAGTGACTGAAGGATCTCACTAGAGCAAGTTTAGGGGAGGAAAAGTTTATTTGAAGGCTCACAGTTTCAGAGGTCTTAGTCCATAGAAGGCCAGCTCCATTCCTTGGGGCTGGAGGTGAGGCAGAACTTCATGGCTGAAGAGTGTGGCAGGTGGAGGCAGCTCACATGAGATCAGAATGCAGAGAGAGGTCTCCACTTGCCAGATACAAATATATACCCCAAAGCCACGCCCCAATGAACTTTGTCCAGCCACACCCCACCTGCCTCCAGTTACCACTCAGTTAATCCCACGAGGAATTAATTCACTAATAGGTTAAGGCTGCAACTGATCATTTCTCCTCCAAAACTTGCATTGTCTTATGTGTGAGCATTTGGGGGATACCTCACATCCAAACCATAACAGTATGTGCAACTTGGTTAAAGGGGCTTGCTGGAACCATTCTGGAAACAATGCTTTCAACTGATATCTTTTTATAGTGATATAAATATAGGGTGGCCTAGGAGGCAGACTGCCAGGGTTGAGTCCTGAATCTGCCACTTATCATCTTCAGGAGTCTCTGTGCTCCCGTTTCCTCACTTAGAAAATGAGAATAATTTTGATACTTAAATAATGAAGTAGCTCTGAACATTAAATGACATTATCTATAAAGCACTTTGAATAACGTTTGTACCCAGAACACTCAATGAAAACTATTAGCAATCATTAGATTGTTTATTCATGGATGCCTTATGAAGGAGGTAAGAAAATAGGAAGGTTTTGTAGAAGCTGATTTTGTATCTTACTATTTTAAATTAAACTTCATGTTATTCAGTGTAGCTTTCAGGGAGCAGATGGAGATTGTGGGGAGGATAAGGCAAACACCTTATAGCCTAAAGAACTATTGTTAGAAGCACCAGATAGGTTTAGAAAGAACCTGAGCAGAGAATTAACTCAGGGTGATCTCAAGCTCCTTAGAGAAACACTCCATCCAGCATGGTGCTCCAGCTAAGCAAAATGGCACTGCCCAAGTATAGATTAGAAATGGGAAAGTTAGCAGCTGGGAGGAACAGAGGACAAACTTGAAGGACTCTAACCTCCCATTGTGGGTGAAGAAAGCTCCCAAGAAATCCCAACAAGTCAAGGAGGTGCTGAGAGAACCAGTGGGCCTGGTCTGAGTGAGGATAAAGAGGCAGCAGAGTTTAGGATCCAATGATGGAAGCCACAGTGGGTATCCTGATCATCAGCACCTCCCAAAGACCAGCTGACTCCTTTAGCTGAACCAACATAGGGTGCCCATGAGGGACACTCAGGACAGGATGTTAAGGCATGAGAGACTGTCTCATCAGGGCATGAAAGTCAGTCCAGGAGAAACCATCAAGGTCCAGAGGCAGCCTGTGGGACCAGGGTTCCTTCTCTATCATCCATACAGAAAAATGAACTGCATCGTCAGTAGGAGGCCATCTTTGGAATGAGAGAGAGAAGGGAGAGAGCCCTTGTAACTTCAAACAGGTAGAATATTTACCTAAAGAGGGGTGTTTTAACACAGAAATAAAATAACTTTAATTGTCAAGCTGAGGTCCTTCTCCCACGTCTTTCTTGCCATACCCTTTGGAATGGGCTACAAAGTAAAGTGACATAAAATATATCAAATAATGCTACATGTTTTCTCACATATGTAGATTGAAATATGTGAAATGCATGCAGGGTTTGAACTTTGGATTAGGACGTTTGCTTACTGCTTAAAAAAATCTCTTCCAAGAGTATGTCTAGGGAGACTGTAGTACCCTCAGCTATAGGATGGAAAAATTCACCCAGTACCCTCCTTGTAGTGGTGTGTTGATAAATTTTAACCAAATTCTTTTGGGGAAGAGACCCAATATGTAGCATTTTCTGATTTCTGTGACAAAATATTCTTAGCATGGCCCTTTTCAAGCTACTAACTTGATGTGACTGAAAAGAGATTTTTGAAGCAATGCACACTAGCAAACTAATATATAGTAACATATACCAAAGAGAAGAAAAGTGGTAAGTTTTGATTGTTTATTACTTAGTTTTTAATATAATTTAATTACAAGTTTATGTCATTTGATTTTATTTTTTAGAGCCTTTTAAGGTTCACAATAACATTGTGTGAACAATGTTGGCAGTGTATCAAAAAGAAATCAAGAGGAAATTAGAGTATGTTGTGAGACAAAATGAAAACAAAACCACAGCCTATTAAAACTTGTAGGATGCAGTATTAAGAGGAAAGTTTATAGCATTCTGCTTTTAGATTTAACCCATAGTTCTTCTCTTTTCCCAATGTTTTTTTTTTTGTTGTTGTTGTTCTTTTTTTTTTTTTTTTGTACCAAGGATTGAATCCAGGGGCACTTAACCCCTGAGCCACATAACCAGCCCTTTTCAAATTTTGTTTTAAAATTTACTTTGAGACAGGGTATCACTAAATTGAACTCATGATCCTCTTGCCTCAGCAAGTCACTGGGTTTACATGCATGTGCCACTGTGTTGGGCTTGTTCTGATTTTTTTAACTTTATATTTTCCTTTATAGAGAGGTACCTTAAACAATATGTGGAAGATAGCAGGGTGTAAATGATGAAAGTCACATTCCAACCATAAAACTTTCTTTACTTTTAATCTCTAAATTTCCTCCATTTGGAGGACATCACACAGATCACAGGCACTAGTTTCCCCCTAACCATGCTGTCATCTCTTAAGACCACGAGGTGATAGCAATGTGATGATAGTTAATATTGATTAAGCATTTATTTTGTGCCAGGCTCTGTGTGTGCATTTTATACATGCTGTTTCATTGTATCTCCTCAACAATACCCTGTGGGAAAAAGGATACTATCTCCATTTCACATGCAAGGACCCTGGGCGCACAAAGAAGTTAAATACCTTACTCAAGGGAACACAGCAAATTTAGAGCTCTGTCTCTTACCTGAAAGACTAAACAATAGATATTAAATGTGTGGGTCATCTATAGTTATTATTTCTGGCCCCACAAACATCTGGGATATTTACTTTAGTCTTGCTTTGCATATTACCTGAAATGTATTGGCATAGGGTAGTAAAAGCGGATACAAAGGCATATTAAATTCATTTTTCAACTTTGCTTCTTTTGTTGTTTCGTTTCTCAGAGTGAGAAATAAAGAATAACACAGTAAGAACATGAAGATAGACACAGAGAAACATAGAGAAAGAAAGGAGATTACAAAAAGAGATTTTGAAAAAACAAATTTAAAAGTGAAAATCTATGACTTTAATCAACCAGGAAGTTGTGAAATAGGAGAAAAGAACTAATCTCTCAAAACATCAGCATTTTTGTTATTTAGGGGGATATTCTTTTGCCCCTGAGAAACAGTGGGTCTTAATATACCCAGGATCCAGTCCTGGGTCCATTGTCCTGTAGCATCAATAGTGATCAGGACCATGAAGGGGCCCTTTGCCTTGGCTGTGAAGGAAGCTATAATACAGGTGCATCATCCTTGAAGAAAAGGAGGAGGGTAAGACATCATGTCTCAGCACCCCTTCAAGTTTCCAGGAAGCTGGTCAAGTCAAAGGAAGGAGCAGACCTGTGCCAGGATGTATATACAGTGGCATCCTGAAGGACACTGACTTTTTCTCCTGTGGGCCAGAAACTAGGACCAAGTCCATGTGTTCTGCAGAAAGCTGCCTTCTTGTATGCATGCCAGGAGAGTTGCTCCTTGGGATTCTGGTCATATGAGGAACAAAGCAAGCTAATGCTGTGTTGTCACTGCTTCTGTGGTCTAACTTATACAATCCCTCTCTGTACAGTGACTGTGAAGCTGAGGGCACCACAGAAAGGATTTGTGTCCTTGGCCAAACTGGCCACCACCAGACAAAGTGCTGTGAAGGAGAGGAGGTGTTCTTTTATGGTGTAGTCAAGGGGCAAAGGAGGTTTTACTTGGTGAAGTACCAGGAGGTTCAGAGGTGATCCTGTCTGGCCTTTGCCACTGGACTCTCTGGTGAAATGTCCTACCTAGTCCTATGCCACTAGGCTTTTCCCATTAGGTTTTACCAATACACCTTCTGTCTCACCCCCATCTTTGGGTGTCTTCCTTGGTTTCACAGCACCTATTCTACTGCCTTAGTCAAATGGGCATGGACAATACAGTGGGCCATGGATTAAGCCACTGTGATGAATGAGAAAATGGAATGAGTCATCAGTGTGTCCATTGAGAAGGCCATGGTTACAGAATGAATGGACATGGGTACCATTGAGGAAGCCATGGGAGAGGCCATTTCAGTGATGACCATAGGAAGGCCTCAGAGATCAGAGAAGAAGCCAAGCCATAGCCATGAGATAATGAAAGACATTCTCTACAGGGAATCATGGGGGAGGAGAATATCATGGAGAAGACAAAGAGCAATGAGGGGAGTGAATCAAGATGGGACACCAAAATATTCCAAGGGAATGACCACAGGTCACGGCTAAGGTCAAGGACAGAACCAAGGAAAGCCTCTCAAGGTTTGACCATTAAAACTGGGTCAAGCAGAGAGTTTTGAAAGACCAAATCCTCATTGGGCCTGGAAATGACCTCAAATACATAATTCCCAGGGCTGTCTCCCTAGATCAGGATCAAGGAGGTAGTGAGCCCTTCATGGGGCTGGGGTGGGCCAGTGACTGCACTCAAGGCAGTGTCATTCCCATCTCCCTGACTCCTAGTCATTCAGGTGCCCTTCAGGGTTTAACTCTTTGAAAGTCTTTTCCTTCCTCCATGTCTCCTGATGTGTGTGACTACCTTGGTACATTTTCTGCTCTTACAACAGAATACCACAGATGAGGTAATTGATGAGAACAGAAATTTATTTTTTACATTCTGGAGGCACTAGCACCAGGTTTCTGGTGATGACCTTCTTACTGCTTCCTCCCAAGAAAAGAAAAAACGATATGTCCTTACCTTCCAGAAGAAAACCCCACTCCAACAAGCCCTTTTTGTAATAGCACACATCCATTCATGATGGCAGAGCCCTCAGGACCCAAATACCTCTCTTTAGACCCATTTCCCAACACTGTTGCATTGGGGATTAAGTTTCCAGTACATGAATTCTGGAGGATACTCTCAGATATGGCAGTGACTGAGGAGAAACTTACTAAACACTAATGAAAGTCTATTAAGATAGGTATCCAGCTGGGCATGGTGGCACATCCCTGTAATCCCATCTGCTCAGGAGGCTGAGGCAGAAGGATCACAGGTTCAAAACCAGCCTCAGCAACTTAACAAGACCCTGTCCCAAACTAAAATATAAAAAAGGACTGGAGATATGGCTCAATGGTTAAGTGTCCCTAGGTTTAATCCCCAGCACAAGAAAAAAAAAAGATATATTTGGTATTCAGATAAAATCCTTTTATTTTTTAAAACTCTTGAGGCTGTATTGTTATTGTTCATCATTCCAAATGATTTCTGTCTGCCAACCATTGTGCTGGACGGTTTGTTTTGTATATTTTTTGGGGGTTTGTTTGTTTTGATACTGAGGATTGAACCCAGGGGCACTTAACTACTGAACCACATCTCCAGCCCCTTTTTGTATTTTATTTAGAGAAAGGGTCTCACTGAGTTACTTAGGTCCTCACTAAATTATTGAGGCTGGCTTTGAACTTACCATTCTCCTGCCTCAGCTCTTGAGCTGCTGGGATGACCCGGTGTGTCACCATGCCTGCCTTGGAAGCTTTTATATAAACCATTACTCAGGCTCCACAACAATCCTATTAAGTGCAGACTATAATCCCCACTAAGTAAATAGCTAAGATATGAGCAAGCAGAAACAGGTTCTTTAATTCCTGGTGATTCTAGAGAGAAAAATGCATGTAATTTTACTTAGAAATGTTATTTGGATTTTTACTCTTAGAGCAGGAACTGAGGTCCCTGCATCAACTGATTATTGGCCACAACCCTCACCCATTCCCCACATAGAACTTCCCATCAGAGACACTTGGCTGATTGACTCCCAAGCTCTTTCCCAGGGCATTGCAGAATCTGGACTCCTGCTCCCTCTCCACCCAATACCTTATTTTCTACCTTGGCCCATTTACTTCCCACTTCTAGAACTTGTTTGTTCATGGTTCTTTCATATCTTAAAATGCCAGCTCCAAAAGACCACAAATTTCTGTGTCTCGTTCACTGGAGTATAACGACCAGTGCATAGTAAGCACTCAAAATGTTTGTGTGATGAATAACTTCAGGCCTCATATACCCTGAGTATTCATTCACCAAACATCTGAATGATCTGAAATGGTTCCTTTGCCAAGAGACCTAGCCATTCTGGAGAAGATGGAAACAGCTTGTTTTGATCTTACACATTATAGAATTCAAACTCCCATAAGTCTTTTTTTTTTTTTTCAGTACTGAGGATTGAATCTAAGGGTACTCTATCACTGAGCTACATACCTAGCTCTTTTTATTTTTTTATATAATATGGTCTTGCTTAGTTGCTTCAGGCCTCACTAAGTTACTGAGACTGGCCTCAAACTTACAACCCTTCTGCCTCAGTCTCCCAATTCACTGGGATTACAGGCATGTACCACCTTGCCCAGCACCATCTTTGTTCAGCCATGCTGTTTCTGTTGCCCTCATCCAGAGTCAACCAAGAGATATGGGAAGTACTCAGTTCAGGTGAGAGATTATCAGTGCCCCAAGGGCTGCCTCAAGATCAAGTACCCTCCTTGACGGTTCAGCGTGTCTGGCATATAACACTGATGAGAGGAACCAAGTGAAGCTTCTCCCATGGAAAAGTTCCTATGAATTCTTTTAAAAATGAAAGAAAGTCTGGGGATGTAGCTCAGTGACAGAGCCCATGCCACGCTAGCATGTGTGAGACCCTGGGTTCAATCCTCAGTATCTTAAAAGAAAAATTAATTAATTAATTAAAAATAAAAATGAAAGAAGAGCACCTTTACCAAGGAGGGACGACAGAAAGGACATTCTTCTGGAGTCATCATTATGCTTGTTAGGTCCTGTCCTGGGTGTCTTGGGGAAGGTTTAATGTCTGCTCTGTTGTGCAAAAGCTCCTGCCATGGCTAACTTCATGCTGCTAGTGTGGACCATTAAATGAGGAGTTGGAAAGAGATGGCAATGCAGCTTAATATACATCCCCACCAGACAGCTGCAACTGATGTGCATGCCTTCGTGGGTGTACAGAATGTGGTAAAACTAAAAAGAGGTGATAAGTTGGAGGCATTTTTACATTGCTTTTTAAAGTATCATTTAGTTTTTTTAAGTAATCTCATTTTAATTTTTAGTGATGGCTGTTTTATGAAAATTCCTGAAAATGTAAAAGTAGGCTCTTTCAAATTGGTATGACCAGTACCACATCACTACTGGTCCTGTCCCATCAATAGCCATAGTCACCAGTTCCCATGCCTAAGAGAACCCAGAGTCTATTTCCTGACCCCTGGGTCTCTAGTCCCCCTCATGTAAGAAGTGCTTTTGGTGCCTACTGCATACTCAGCACTATCCAGAGGCACTGTTCCTAGTTCCCACTCACATGGAACCTCACTCTAAGTGTCCTGCTTCCTAAGTCCCATTCATTGAGACCTCCTTCTCACAACCCTGCTTCCCCAGTATCCCAAACACTTGGAATTCTTGTGCAGGAAACAAGGTGTTTTTACCTCCCTCTCTGCCTCAGAGGGTGGGTCCCCATCATTTGACAGCCTTGATCCCCTTAAACTGTCCAACTTCCTGCTCCTCCCAAGGACTCATCTACTGGGACTGAGCCTTTCTCCATCTTCATGTACTTCCTTTCCTGTGTCCCTTCCTCTCTGAACTCAGGTGTCCTATCACTGCTCACAGCTACAGGAATAACAGGCTCCATGTCCAGCCCTTGCCCAGCCCAGATGATGCTATAAAGGCCTTCTTTGAAAGAGGAAGAGAGAGAGGTGACACTCTGTGGAGGGAGCCTAAGGAAGCAAACATCCAGCCTTCCCATCCTGTGGCCCCAGGTCCCCCCTCCTGGTGCTTCTGTTGAGGTTGAGGACCCATTCTGTGGAGATTCGAAGGGCATCCCAGCCCTTAGATCTCCACCTTGAGACTCTGCTCTCAAGACCCTCATTTGTCTTCTTTCCCTTCTAGGCCTTGATCACATCTGGACTCAGCACCCTCCCTTCCAGCCCTACGTAGTTATACTGTCTCAAGATGAAGAGAAAAGCATTTTTCCTTCCCTGCTGGTTGTTTCACCTTCTTCTACTTTTAGTCAATGGTGAGTGATTTTGTTACCAACTTTTGGGATGCACATCTATCCTTTTAGCTTTCCTTTGAGAAGAAGTCAGAATTGTTATTTTTGCTTTGCTTTCTCCCATTCAACACAGCATCTGTCCTCTGTTTTGTTCCCAGCAACAACTCTTCTGCCCAGAAATCTAACCAATTCTCTCTATAATAAATCAATCCTAAATATAAATGCATTAAAGTTGGGAGGGATCTTAAAGTTAGTGCCTGACCACCCATAGTATACGGGAACCCTGTTCCAGCGTCCTTGGCCTCCAGTTACACATTTTATAAGCCATGTTGTTCCATACTCACATGGCTTTAATTCCTTCTAGAATTTGTACAATTAGGGTTTTAATTTATTTTTTTATGCTTCTGAACTACAGAACCAATAAATTTCTTCTGCATTCACCAGCTTTTCATCTCAACTTCTCACTTTGTTTCTCTCTTGACCCTTACCTTTACCCTAAACCTAACTGGAAGCAATTAACACAAGGTTTTGGGGAACCTAAATTTGCATTCCTTATGTTATCCCAGACAATAGCAAAAAAGGAACACATACAGAGGGTGAGGGGCTGAATACCAATATTCTAGAAGATAGGGTCATTGGTGATGTGAGGGGATATGGATATCTGGGAAGCCAAGCTCTCGGTTGTTACTGAGATGGAAAAATCAGAAGAGGGTACAAAATAGTATACATGAGGTAGAGAGGGAGTCCAGGTCTCACCTTGACTCTGACTAACCAATCAAGGAAGCTGAACCCCTTCCATGAATCCCAGATCTTATTACTTCAAGTTATACCTGGTTGGTTTTTGCTAGACCATATGCTAAGTGCATATGGGATTCATTAAACTGGTGGCTCCCAAACTTTATTGTGTATGAGAATTACTGGATAGTTTTTTCTTTAAAGTGCATTACTATTTCCCCCCCCAAATTGATTTTCCTCCCTAGAAGAAAACAATGCCATTTGGAGAGTAGCTTAATTGGCACATATGACCCCTTCAACTTTCTCTCTTATGTTCTGAATCTAGATGGTATCATGGATAGGTAAAGAAGTAATAACACAATTTCCCTGTGACCCAGGTCACTGCCTCCCCACACCTGGGATATGGAATAACATATGGATTAAGGGATGGCTCAGGGGTCAGATTCCTTGGTATAAATCCATGTATCACTACCTACTAAAGGCTTCCTAGAACCAGTTGCTTCCTTTCTCTAACCCTCAATTTCCCCATCTGTAAAATGTGGGTAATAATAATTCCTATCTTGTGGAGGTATTGTGAAGATTTGAGGCACTAATTCATATGGGGGTGGCATTTAACCAACACTTAATCAATGGCAGCTATTAGTACTATTGTTATGAGGATTAATACTAGTAGTTGCAGGACCAAACTAAATTTCCAATGGAACTAACCAGCATTCTTTCTTAATCAGCTGTAGCCACCAATGGTAACACGACAATAGCCACAGAAAGCACTGCAAGCATCCTCCCCAGGTCATCCACAGCCACCTCCTCTGCACCAACCACAACCACCTCCTCTGGAACAACCACAACCATCTCCTCTGTGTCACCTACAACCATCTCCTCTGGACAAAACACAACCATCTCCTCTGGATCAACTATACCTGGGATGAATACATCATCATCATCATCATCATCATCATCCAGCTCCAGTGGGACTAACACAATGACAACAACCTCCAATGTCACCAGTGTGAGCACTGCCTCTCCAGGGACCACGGGAAGCCTGAACAGACACTTGAGTCCCTGGGCAGTTGCTCTAATTGCACTGGCTTCTGTTGTATTGGCTGTGATTCTCTTCGTTGGGCTCACCATCTCTCTTGTGAGTGTCTGAAGTGTGAGAACCCCTTTTCCTGAGGAGGAAGTGCAAGAGAGAGAGGGAAGGAAGTGGGGCAGAGAGAGCAGAGTCACTGTAGGGCTTATGGGGAATGAGAAATCAGGAGAGAGTTGTATATAAACTGCAGCTTAGAACTAGAAGATGGAGGATAAGAAAAGCCAGGAGATACTGAGAGAACACTGAAGAGGGGAAGAAGGGGCCAAAAGAGGGACATGGAGGGGGCTGGGCAGGGTGTGGGGGATGGTGGGATTGGAGAGGCAGGAAGAGAAGTCTCATGACTTTGAAGCACTTCCTTTTGTTTTCCAGAAAAGCTCACCATGCATAAGAAATCTCTTCAGCACAGACCTCTACCACCCCCATGGCCCCCACCTTGGTTCGCGCCCTTAAGGCTATCACGGGGCCCAAAACATGCCAAGTGCAACTGGAGCTGGTTGTAGAGACCAGTGTCCTCCTGAAACCATGGAGCTTACTAGGAGACACGTGTCCCTGAGTGTCCCTAATGACAGAAGCATCACCATCCTGAGGGGGAGGGAGGCAGCTGACCAGGAAGACCAAGGCCCAAGCTCTCCTCCTGGCTCTGTTTCAGCCCCCAACAGCCTCCTTTCTCTGGTTTCCCCAGACTGCAAAAGGGAGGCTAGAGCTTTGAACGGATTTTTAAATAAATTCATCTAATATTTGTGGGAGCCAGACTCTGTGGGTGTTTATACATCACGACGGACAGGTTCCCACACCTGTGAGGCCCCCTTTCCCTGTGTACTCCCAGTTTTCAGATGCCTTGAGTGAAGTCCAGAGATCTCCTAGGTCCTGTTTTCTTCCCCACTCCTTCCCATTTCCCAGGAAGGACAGGGACAGGCAGGTGCTGGGCTTTATGAATGTGGAATTTGTGTCTCATAGTGGGAAACAGTATCTGTGTGCTCTTAGAATGTGCAGAGGGGGAAAGTGACCCTGCACTCTGCAAGGCAGAGAAGGAATTGTCATGGGGCTGCCCAGGTAGGGCCACATTTCCTCTCATCACTCTGCAGAGGTTTTCATGGGAGGCCATGTGTGTGTGCCACCCTCCCTCCCAGAGCAGATGATCTGGGCCAGGAGAACCACTCCCAAATTCTGCAAGGGCAGGCCCAACTGGCCCTGCCAGGCTCCAGGTTCTCAGAAGCCCCTGCCAACCAGGCCTCAGGCAGGGGCACAGCACTTATCCCTCCATGTGCCAGCACTATGCTTTTGCTGAAGGCTCAGCCGGGTTGGCTTCTTGGGCAATTGGCTGGTCATACACATGCATCTGCCCCCTTCTTGCTGCAAATCAACCATTTGCTTGTTTTATCAATTTAATCCTGCCAGTGTCTTCCATCTGGGAGGTTCTCAGGCTGGGTCTTTACCAGAATAAAGCTGATTTTTCAGGTACATTTGACCACAGTGTTAACAAGACAGTTTTTAAGAGCTGCATAGTGAGAGTATCACTGGGGTGAAATTCCATTGGTAGGAAATTCAAGAATAGGCAAAACTAACCTATGGCTATGAGACCAGATCTGGTCTCCTTAGAGAATGGGAATTTCTAGGAAGGAGGAACTTCCTGGGTGATAGAAGTGTTTTATGGTTGGCTAGATAGTTCACAGGAAAGAAATCGGTCAAAATTCATTTAAGTGAATGCTTAAGATCTGTGCATTTCACTATATATTTTATGTCAATAAAAATTAAAATCATGTAATAGGTTGTTACTGTTTTTTTTTTTTTTTATAGTACTAGGGATTCAACCCAGGGATGCTCTGCCACTGAGCTATACCCCCAGCCCTTTTAAATTTTTATTTTGAGATAGGATCTCACTGAGTGCCCAGGCTAGCCTCAAACTTGAGATCCTCCTGCCTTAGCCTCCCAAGTAGCTGGGATTACAGGCATGCTCCTCCAACCCTGGCTATATTTTATATATATATATATATATATATATATATATATATATATACGCATTACAATTCACATTGCATATATAGAGCACATTTTTTCACATCTCAGGTTGTATATAAAGTATATTCATATCAATTTGTGTCTTCATATATGTACTTTGGATAATGATGTTCATCACATTCCACCATCATTTCTAACACTCTGCCTCCTCCTTTCCCCTCCAACCCCTGTGCCTATCTAGAGTTCATCTATTCCTCCCATGCTCCCTCTCCCTACCCCACTATGAATCACATTCCTTATATCAGAGAAAACATTCAGCATTTGGTTTTTTGGTATGGGCTAATTTCACTTAGCACTATCTTCTCCAGTGCCACCCATTTACCTGCAAATGCCATGATTTTATTCTCTTTTATTGCTGAGTAATATTCCATTGTGTATATATGCCACATTTTTTAATAAATTCATCTACTGAAGGGCATCTAGGTTGGTTCTACAGTATAGCTATTGTGAATTGTGCTGCTATAAACACTGATGTGGCCGTGTCCCTGGAGTATGCTGTTTTTAAGTCCTTTGGGTATAGACTGAGGGGAGGGAGAGCTGGGTCAAATGGTGGTTCCATTCACAATTTTCCAAGTAATCTCCATACAGCTTAGGCTCTTATTTTTTAAAAATATTTTTAGTTGTAGCCAGGCACAATGGTGCATGCCTGTAATCACAGCAGTGTGAAAAGAAAGAAGAAGAAAGAAGGAGGATAGGAGGGGACCGAGAATTGGGGGTAAGAGAAATAGAGGAAATAAAAACATTTTTGATGGTCCACTCATGTCAGAAATTATATTTTTTTTGTGTTAATCACTGCCCACTCTGAAATCCTACAAAAGATTGTTTTTCAAACCAGAATCGATGAGTTTTATGTGCATGAATTCTCTGCACTGGAGAGGTGGCTTGTAGAAGTTCTCAAAAAGTGAACTCTCAGGCTGGGGTTAACAGGGAAGGGCTGCTCCTCTTTAGCCATCTTGACCTAAGGAGCAAGTGTGTGCTAGAATTTTAACAAGTGGTTAGTTGTGAGATTAGTTAACTCATGCAGGTCATTACAGCCTGGTTAATTCCTGTGGATCATTTATGCCATTGTATGTTGACCTCTGCCCCAAAGGCCACAGCTGTGGATCCACTTGTGAGTAAAGTGGACAGTGATGCATTATACAAATTCACATTTAATCCTAACCAAAATGACACCTTGAAATTAGAGCATTTTGAAGGAGGGTTAACAAGAGAAAAATGGGAGTGAAAGCTGCCACACTACTTGATTCACACATGAGTCACACTTAATACTTGTCATAGGGGCTGGAGGTGTGGCTCAGTGATACAGCACCTGCTGAGGATGTGTAAGGTCCAGGGTGCAAGTCCTAGCAAATAAAACCAAACAACAAAATAAAACAAAAACCTTTTCAGCAGACGGGGATCCTTCTGTGGATTTCTGATCACGTGGAACATGAAGAGACATCACCCAGCCTTGAAGACTTCCCACCACTGGCACAGAGCAGACCTGAGCATCTGCAACTTCTTTATCTCTTGTAGAGACTAAAAACAAGAGATAGCTCAAAAAGCCCGGGGAATAGGAAGTAACAGGAACACCTGTGTTCTCGAACTTTCTAAATTTTTAAGGTTTAGACTTTTAATCCAGATAGTTTTTTTTTTTTTTTTATGTTTATGGAAGTGTTTTTTTTTTAATTTTTTATTGTTGGCTGTTCAAAACATTACATAGTTCTTGATATATCATATTTCACAATTTGATTCAAGTGGGTTATGAGCTCCCATTTTTACCCCATATACAGATTGCAGAATCACATCAGTTACACATCCATTGATTTACATATTGCCATACTAGTGTCTGTTGTATTCTGCTGCCTTTCCTATCCTCTACTATCCCCCCTCCCCTCCCCTCCCCTCCCCTCTTCTCTCTCTGCCCCCTCTACTGACATTCGTTTGTCCCCCTTATATTATTTTTCCCCTTCCCCTCACTTCCTCTTGTATGTACTTTTGTATAACCCTGAGGGTCTCCTTCCATTTCCATGCATTTTCCCTTCTCTCTCCCTTTCCCTCCCACCTCTCATCCCTGTTTAATGTTAATCTTCTTCTCATGCTCTTCGACCCTACTCTGTTCTTAGTTACTCTCCTTATATCAAAGAAGACATTTGGCATTTGTTTTTTAGGGATTGGCTAGCTTCACTTAGCATAATCTGCTCTAATGCCATCCATTTCCCTGTAAATTCTATGATTTTGTCATTTTTTAATGCAGAGTGATACTCCATTGTGTATAAATGCCACATTTTTTTCCAGATAGTTTTTTGAAAGATGAGAACTATCACTAGTTCCATCCCTTCTCCTAATTCCATCAATCAAAATAATTTTTCCCCAAATGACTTCAATGTTTGTGGATATCATAAATCTCCAGTAGTAAGTGTCACTGTCTGAAGAAGATACTGAGGCAGGCAAGAGTCATAGAGCTGAAGGCATGGGCTGGACAAATCTTCATAAATCACAAACCATTAGGCAAAGAGAGGAATGATGTTAAAGCTAAACTACTTTCTTTCTTCCCAGAATGAGTGTTTGCTATATCCGTTAAAACCATCTACCAAGGTTATGCATGGTCCCCATGCCACTGACTGAGGTTCACAATCAGGAGGACCCATACCTGGCTGGGTGTGGTGGCATACACCTGTAATTCCAGCTGCTTGGGAGGTTGAGGCAGGAAGATTGTGAGTTCAAAGACAGCCTCAGCAAAAAGTAAGGCCCTAAGCAACTCAGTGAGACCCTGTCTCTAAATTAAATACAAATGAGGGATGGGGATGTGACTCAGTGGTCAAGTGCCCCTGAATTCAATCCCAGCATCCCCCTCCAAAAAAAGAGGATCCATACCTGTAATCCCAGTGACTATGGAGGCTGAGGCAGGAGGATCACAATTTCAAAGCCAGCCTCTGCAACTTAGTGAGGTCCTCAGCAACTTAGAGAGACCTTGTATCAAAATAAAAAATAAGAAGTTCTATAGATATGGCTCAATGATTAAGCACCCCCTGTTCAAACCCGAGTAGCAAAAGAAAAACAAAAACAGACCTTTCTTAGATTCTGCAGGATCAAGAAGCATGCTATATGTCCTCAGGTTCCAGGGTTGGTGGTCTCAGCCCTGTGACCACCAGATGAGGAAGAAATCTGGCCTTGGGAATAAGCATGTCAGCAACACTTGGAAGGACACTTGACCTTTCTGACAATCTCCCAGTTCTGTCTGGCCATCAATTGTTATTTCCTTGGGAAATTTTCCTATATCTATCTACCAAGTTTGGTCATGAAAATCATTTGGGTAGAAAGATACAACTCAGATATAAGAGACATTCACTGTCTGATAATATTCATAAAGTAACTGTTCCTGTCTGAGTCACATCTCTATACTAATTCAATTAACAGAACTGTTAAGTGCCTAGCACAAGCCACATACTCTATGATTTCATTCTGTCTCTCTCAGTCTCTCCTTAAGCTGAAGATGCACCTCTTTGGTCTCTAAGCCCAAGCCCTCCCAACACTCAGACCAAAGAATCCATAGGATATAGCTGGAGAGTCACTCAACAAGTATGCATTGAGCATGTACTCTGGATAGGCTGCCATAGCAAGTAGCTGAGTCTCATCTCAGTCACAATGTAAAATGAGGAACACAAAATCCAGGACTGACCTCTGACTGCGAGAAAATCTCTGCCTCTGTGAGGCACCAAGAAGTGACTTCCTTCACTGGGGAGTCCTATAAATGATGCTTAAGATGGTAACAGCTTAGACAAGTTCAGGACCTTGAATATAACAGCTCCATGGGAAGTATAGGACAAAAAGCAAATAAGCAAAGACATTTTTAATGTAAGTTTACTAATGTCTTCCAAGTAATAATTAAGGTAAATTCTTGACTTTCCTTCTGAACTCACTTTAAAACTTTCCCACTCATTTGTATATATAATCATTAGAAAAATATGAAGCTATTTGAAGCAGTTGAATCACACTCAAAACTCAGGTTCAATCATTTTAATAGTCATCTTCAGAATAAGAAAATAAATGAGGGACTTTGAATAATTATAATCATTAATATGAAGTACTAGCATAATTGTAAATATCTTGATACTTTTATCTTGATACTTTTACATTCAAAACATAAATCTTTATTTCTGCTCTTTTACCACTACTTTTAGACACTTCCTTCCTCACTCCAATCCCTGTAAAATACCCAAAGCAAAGGAATTAGGAAAGTCTTAGTGAGATGTAATAGAATACAGTTCAATAAAAGTTTAAGTGCTTGAGTGGGCTTGAGGCCTTTGCATGTTTCTCAGTTTTAAGGCTGCTTATTCCAACAGTTTTCTGTTCACAAATTTGATTCTCAAATTTGAAGTTAAAATGAAACAAATTAGCTTAAATTTTCTATATTTTGGGAAATATGAATTCCATTTAATTTCAGTTGTAAGATTACCACTATTAGCCACACCGTGAGGAATGTGATAGATGTCACAAGCTTAAGAGTTGTGGCTTTGAGTGGCTGGGTTCAACACCAAGCAGAGGGCATATTACAATACAGTGCAATTCCTCATCTTCATGTGTTGTTATAAGGTTTAGATGCAGAATTATCCCTTGAGCAAGCAAAGATATTTGATGTAGCCAGGTGTGTTGGTGTGCATCTATAGTCCAGCTACCCAGAAAGCTGAGGCACAAAGATCACTTGAGCCCACAAGTTGATGCAAGTGGATCATTGTTTGCTTACTCTGCCACTGTTAACAGTATTGCCTGTGGGAGTCCATCACGCTACATGACAAGCATTTTCCTTCCCTGATTGGTTGAGTCTCTGTCAGTCACTTCCCTTGATCTGGCCACATCAAAGTGGCCCTAGACAGCTGCCCGATCCCGGAAGTCATAAAATGTGGCAAAATGTGTCTTCATGTGTAGACGTGCCTCCTGCAGCCCCATGGATTGAGCTATTCTCATCTGTTCCTTTGTGATATTACCCCCTTGCCTCGTTGGGATAGAATATTCCATGGAAATGCCCTTTGTATGTCCCCTTCTCTTGCTCTGTCTTTGGGCGTGGCGTTCCTAGATGTCAGTCAACCTGCTGACAGCAGACATCATGAGGCTAGACTCAGCCCCCTGAAACCTGACCCCTTGTCTCATTTGAAGGCATCTCCTCAATAAAAGGGGTTAGCAAGTGCTCTCTCTCTCTCTCTCTCTGTCTCTGGACTCTTAAGGTCAGAGGGGCCATTACAGGACCCCCAAAGTCTTGTATGGTTATTTTTCATGGCCCAGTTCCCCTGGATTAACCCTGAGTGTTTTTGTTGACAGGAATGCAACAATTACCATACTGTTAACCAATGTGACTGTGGAATTATAGTATGGAGCTCTTTTTCCCCCCAAGGACAATATGGCACCTTCTACTCTGCTGTTGGCGTCTGCATCAGGACAGTATGGACCACCCTGTTTTACAGATAGCACAGGGTTTCAAGGGGAATCTAGGAAAAATTGCAAACTCTATACCTTTAGTAAGGATGGGACCTTGTTTCCCTGGGTCAAAAAAGGAAAAATAAATTGTCTCAATGTCACTAAAAAGGGACAATTATACTCCTTCAACCTTCCAAAGGCAATTTACTTTTAATTCTCACCCAAAACCACTGTCCTGGAAGCAAAGCAGCCTTATACTACTTTCTAAAGATGGTGCAGCTAGAATTACCAAACTAAACTTCTTGGTGTGAAAACTGGGATACACTTGAAATAACTTATTTGAGAAAAAAAAAACAGTGAAGTTTACTTCTTCAAAAGAAAACTTTAAACACAAGTGCAAATAAATTACATTATCAAAAAAATTAATAATTTTGTTTCATCACATGGACCCCAACCACATAAATCACCTATGTTCCAGGAAGTAAAGCTACACCTTCGTTTGTTGGATTATGCCAACACTGTAACTCTGCTGGATTCCACACAGCTCTAAAGCTGTATTCCTTTGAAAGTTTAAAGTTTTTAAAAAAGTTTCCTTAAAGCTGATCATTTTACCATGCTATGGAATAAAAAAGCTACTTTTGTGTTGGTAATAGGTAGTATAGATGTTGACAAGAGAAGGCGCTTCCTACATGGAGAACCAATCCAATGCTACACAGCAACCAAGGAAGAAAGTGAGGTAGTACAATGACTAAAACTAACCCCATACAGGATGTAGGTTGGAATTCTAGTTCTACTGAGATTTTTGCTGTTCATGGTTTTAGGCCTGCCAAAGCAACACTTTTCAACTTGAAATGTGACCCTGGGTTTGAGTTTGGAACCAGTCCTTACAATGAAGCCTACTGCAGCCCTCGTGGACATGTCTTGTACTAGTATGATTTGGAAACCTGAGGGAACAAATGGAAATGTGGAATATTAAAAACTATAATTTTATTTCTAAACTAGTGGTTTCTAATTCAATATGTTCTGTTTGGTGCCCAGATGGGGAACGTACAGCTGCATTTGGTCTCAGGTACATGTTAATAATTGGTACAAGATATGACATTACACTGACTCTATCTTGCACAAGTGTGATGTACCATCAAATGCAAACTCATGGTAGGTTTCGTGGCAGCCAGTTTTGATTGGAAAATTTCCAGCAAAAACAGTAGAATAAATCTAACATAATTTTCCTATGTACACATAGGAAAATACCTAAGTGAATCCCGACCATTGTGTCCACCCACAAGAATAGGATTCTAATTAGAATACTATATATTCCATGTTTGTATAATTGTATCAAAATGGATTCTATTGTATAACTAAGAGGAACCAATTTAAAAATGAAAATAGGAACCAGAAAGATGTAGTCATCAAAAAAAAAAAAAGGTACAGGATCCAATTGCATGACATCTATTAAGTTTCTATTTGTTTTGGTATTGGGTAATGAACTCAAGGGCACTCTACCACTGAGCCACATCTCCAGCCCTATTTTGTATTTTATTTATAGATAGTGTCTCACTGTCTCATTGAGTTGCTTAGTGCCTTACCTTTGCTGAGGCTGGTTTTGAACTTGCAAACCTCCCAAGCTGCTGGGATTACAGGCATGCACCACTGTGTCTGGCTTTTTAATAAATTTCTGATACCCATGAGTAGTCTGCTATTTCTTGTTTGATTTGTGGTAATTACTCTCTGATCTCCCATTGCATCTCTGCTTTCAGAACTTGATATTTCTTTGAACACATATTTTTCTCAAACTAGTCTTACATTTATATTTTTTTTTCTTTTCTTATAATTTGTTAGTAAGCTCACATGTAAAGAATAAAGCAGAGAATAAATAACTGGCAAGCTGAGGCCAAGTCATATTGGTCCACAAGAGACCCCTATGGACCACTGAATCTCTTTCCAACTTGATTTAATGACTTCACATTGGTAGCTTGACATATATTCTGGTAGAAGTATTTATATCATGGAAGTTAACAAACATTACAAAACAGAATTTTCCCCTTTGAATAGCCAGTTGTTAAATGATGACCAAGACACCACTGGTCAAAATGACAAATTAAAAACATATTATACAGCCGGGTGTGATGGTACATTCCTATAATCTGGCAGCTCAGGAGGCCAAAGCAGGAGGACCAGGAGTTCAAGTCAGTCTCAGCAATGGTGAGGCACTAAGCAACTCAGTGAGATCCTGCCCCTAAATAAAATACAAAATAGGAGTGGGGATGTGGCTAATGGTTGAGCACTACATCCCTGGTACCCCAAAAAACAAAAAACATATTATATCAACAAAGGGTTGGCATATGGTAGTCAATTTATGGGAATTCCCAGCCACCCTCCCTATTTAAGTTCCAAAATAAATCCCCACTATCTAGAAATGACTTCCTACATGACTTTATAATTTTACATGCCACATCAAATAGTAATGAGAACTAACAATAATTAGTTGTTTGTGTGAGGCTTGGGGCCGTTTTTGAAATGCACTGTCATTTAATCAGCTCTACAATTCGGATCTGGAGCTCCATTAGCTGCCTCAGCACAGGTACTGAGTGACAGATCTGGGACCCTAGTCGAGGCTGATTGGGTTCTGGATTTCATGCGCATGATCTGAAGATGGTATAGGGACAGTTTTCTGAAGGCCTGTCTCAGATTCTTAGCTGACAAAGTGAAAGACTGTCTTTCAGGTGGGTCTCTGTGCCTTTCACACAGGGATGTGGTTTACCTTTGTCTTGAAAGTCCAACACGTAACCTGACCATGCTGCCGAGCCAGGGCCTGAGTCTTCACATAAAGAGGGTATATTAATATAGTGTCAGGGAGATTGATTTCTCAGAGAGAATAAGAGTGAAATAACAAAAAAAGTCAGAGAGCACAGTAAGGATGATGGTAAGAAAAGACATAGTTTTGAAAAATAAAAATCTCACATTGGCGAAACAGGCTTGTATATTATAAGAGACGGTACTTAATTTTTTAATATATTTTTTTCTTTCAGAGCAACTTTTCCTCCCCTCTGAGAAACAGAGGTACTTATTACCTCTATGACCACAACCTTGGCCTTAGTCTGGACCTGGATTTAGGCCTGGACTCTGGAATATTCCACAGCCTGGGAAATGAACTGAACCCTGGAAGAAGACTTGGGATTGGACCTGCAGGAGCACATGGCGTTGGACACAGGATGGGCAATGGAGATGGCATGGAATGAACCACAGTGGGAGTCATGGCTATGGAGGAGGCCACAGCAATAGCCCTGAACACAAAGGAAGCCATGGAGGAAACCATGGAGTGGGTCATAGAAGGAATCACCCAGGAGGCCATGACAGTACAAGATGGCTGTGGCCATAGATTGGATAATGGAAAATATTGGGACACGGGGAGAAAGCTTGAGGTAGGAGGGAGTCCTGGAGAAAAAATTCTAGATTGAATTCTAACTTTGCTGTGTTCCCTTGAGTACGTTACTTAACCTCTTTGTGCCTCTAGTGTCCTAGTATGTGAAATGGAGATAGTGACACTTTCCCCACAGGGTTGTTGTTGAGGAGATACAATGGACTAGCATGTGTGAAATGCACACACAGGGCCTGGCACAAAGTAAGTGCTTAATTAATATTAACTATCATCCTTATAAATTTTATCTACCACCCCATCTCCAAGAGACAAAAGCACACCATGAATATATTAAATTATATAAACTAGCTGGTGCTAATTTATTTCCTAAGTACAGGAGATGTCAATTATGAGAACTTGGTAACACTTTATGAAATGTGTCTTATGATAGTACTTGCCTCTCTCACCCCACCTTATTTGTGGTTTTCTGGGTTTTTTTAATATTTTAGTTTTCAGTGGACACAACATCTTTATTTTATTTTTATGTGGTACTGAGGATCGAACCCAGCGCCCCACGAATGCCAGGTGAGCACACTACCGCTTGAGCCACATCCCCAGCCTGGTTTTCTGTTTTTAAGTGGCCCCATCACTGTGTTCAGTGTCTGGGTTGCAGAACTGTCTGCTTTGTGCTCCCTTGGCCCTGACCAGAATAAATTCTTTGTCTTTACTTCAAAAAGACCCAGAGTTTTATTTGGGATTTTGGAATAGTGCCTTAACAATACTTTTAAGAAAACAAAAAGAAAAGTCAAAAACAGGAAAAGATACTGCAATAAGTCCATATGACAAAGAACTTGTATACCAAATACAGGAGGACTACAGATAATAAGAAAAGAGAATGCAATTTAAAAAAGGGCACAAGATTTGACAGAAGGATATCAAAATGGTCAGTGAACATCTGAAAAGGGACTCAATATCATTGCTTATCAGAGAAATGGAAATTCAAACCCTAAGGAAATATCACTACACTACCAGGACAATGACTAGAATTTAAATGACTGTCAATAGCAAGTACTGATGAGGATGGTGAACAACTACAACTTTCATGCATTGTTATTGGGAGTGCAAATTGATTTGCTCAATGTTTGGCAACACTAAAATTAAACACACATATATTCTATGACTCTGCAATTCCATTCTGAGTGCATATATACCTTATATAGCAGAAATAGTAGAAATGAATACCTATATCCACCAAAAGACATGTATGATAGCAGCTTTATTTATAAGATCATCATGTTAGAAATTGCCCAAAGTCTTAAACTTAGAATCAGTAAGTAAATTATGACACAGCCCTAAAATGGCATACTACCTAATAGTGAAAAAATAATGAACTACTGAATTATGCAACAACATTAACAAGTTTCACGGATATAACGTTGAGTAAAAGAAGTCAAAGCAGCAGAGCACATATTGTACAATTCCATTCACATGCAGTTAAGAACATGTGAAGTTAATCTACTGTGATAAAGGACAGTGGTTGTCTTTGGAGAAAACACTGGGAGAAAGCACAAGGGAGGATAAGAGTGTTCTATACTTTATCTGGGCAATGATTACATGGATATACACATGTGTAAAACTTCACTGAAATGTGCACATGAGATTTGTGGATTTTGTTGTGTGGATGTATTACCGCTTTTGAAAATGAAAAGGGAATTCTCTGTGACTTTTTTTCCCCCCTGTCATTATGATTTCCATGGTCAGAAGATGAGGCCAGGGATATGTGATAATAAATGAAGCATTAAATACTTCCAATGACAGTGGTACCAGTGGAAGGTTTGTGGGCAGGGAAGGCAAATATCTATTTTTAATTTTTTTAAGATGTTGATGGATTTTTATTTTATTCATATATTTATATGTGGTTCTGAGAATCCAACCCAGTGCCTCACACGTGCTAGGCAAGTGCTATACCACTGAGCCACAACCCAGTCCCAGCAAATATCTATTTTAATGAGGATAAATCACAATTACCTTCAGGTTGGAAAAGATTCAATGTTGTCAAGCTGACACCAGGTCTCTCTGGAGAATGTGCCATACATCAGGATCAAAACTGATTTCTGCTGTTTGCAGGTTAGGCAATGTGGCAGAGGAAGTTTGTTTCCAGACCACCTTATTGAGTAACATATGACCTGCATCCCTGCCATGGAGCCTGCTTTATCTATGAGACAACTGAGAAAGCACTGGAGTAAAAGGAGACAGAGGTTGGTCGATATCCACAGAATGGGTCACCTTGTCAAACCAACCATTAAAACCTCCTCTGCTTCTCCCCATCTGTGCCCTTCCTACATTCCTCTATCTCAGACTTTCTTATCATCAATTCATTAATCATAGTTTTTCCAATCCTAGATTATACAGACAAATGATCAGCGTAAACTGTGATTCTGATTATTTTTTTGCCGAAACAAAGTCAGTAAGCAGATGCAGTGTTCAATGCTGTGCTCACTGGGAGGATTTCCCTCCCTGCTGTCCTTCAAGGCCACCCTGAGAGGGCAGCAGCATGCTAGTGTATCCTACAGATCATCCACAAACCAGATGAAACTCAATCTTTCCTTTCCTAGTCATCTGGACATAGGAAACTCTCCATGTGACTGCTTAAGGAGGAAGATGTCGGAAATGTAGCTGAAATAGATGTCATCAGAGTTTGGGTGGCCTAGATGGGCAGGTGGTGCACACCTGTAATCTCAGTGGCTCAGGAAGCTGAGGCAAGAGGATGGAGTATTCAAAGCCAGCCTCAACAAATTAGCGAGGTCTTAGGCAACTCAGGGAGACCCTGTCTCTATGTGAAATATACAAAGGCCTGGGGTTATGGCTCAGTGGTTAAGTGTTCCTGAGTTCAATCCTCATTAATGAGAAAGAGAGAGAGAGAGAGAGAGAGAGAGAGAGAGAGAGAGAGAGAGAGAGAGAGAGAGAATGTGTGTGTGTTTGGGTGGCCTCCTCATGTCTTGAGGACTTACTTGAACACAAATTTTTTATATATTCCACTTCCATTCAATGAGGTAGGTACTATTAAATATGCTCAATTTTATAGTTTGGTGTTGCAGAAAACATCAAGTTCTTAAAGGGCAATTTACATTTCCTGAACTCTTACCTCTGAGAATGGAGTATCAAGTCAGATGCTTATCAAAGGATAAGTATCAACTATACTTTCTGGAAGACAAAGGATATGGAAGAAGAATGCCTTTGCTCCAAAGTTCTAGGCTTTATGTTTCTATTAGGGCTACATGTAGCCTCCTGATTTGTCACATTTTAAACTACTTTGTATGTTTTCAAAAGTAAATTGCAAATGGACTTAATTTTCTTGGGTTCCCACTTAAAGTATGGAGTACTCAAAGTTGGGGCCTGGAGATGAACTTGGGCTAAGACTCCATGTGTTTTCTAAATTTCATAAGCCCCACTCTGACTTGTAGATCATGGAGATGGTTTAGATCCTCTGATGTTAACATGAATCCAGCCAGTGTCTGATAATGCCTGAAAGGATTGGGCATTTCTCTTTCCCATTGCATTGTCACCTTCATAAATGGCCAAGATCCCTTTTGAAAGGTAGGAGGAAGATTCATGGCACATACAATGTTGTAACATTGGATCTTTCTGCCTTCCCTCTATTTCTAGGCTTATGAATAAGTGCAGGCCTGGGAGTTAGGTGAGACACTGAGACTTTCCAGTGGGGTAACTCATATTAGCTCTCTGTTTAAACAGTCAGATGGTTTCACTTATCCAAAATAAGTGAGGTTTTAGTATTGTAATTATGCATGTCATTTTTAGTAACACCAATCAGGGTCAAAGATCCCTGATTAAAGTTCTGACCATACTGCCTATGACTCACCATGCCCACTGAAATCAGGAAGGCTATTTAAAGATCTCCCACCACTGTGTCTGGTAAAGAGCTGCTGTAGAACTTTATAAACATATTAGCGCTCTCTTTTCTAATGCCTTGATGAAGAAAGTACCAATTGAATCTTCTGGAAGACAAAATCAAGGAGTAAGTTGTGCATGTTAAATCTATCCCAACATAAATCTCACCCTAAATCTTGGAACTTTTCCTTCTAATTATACCAATGAAATACTGAGATCATAACTTCATTTAATGTAGGCCACCTGTGAGATCATATTTCAATCACCAAAGAAACCTGTTAGTGTGACTCTCAGCTACTTGACCTAATGTATTGAATCTAAAATGTGGGATAAATTCACCCAAGTGAATCACTTTTATTTTGTTGCATAACAACTTAGTACAAATGGCAGCTGAGAATAGCACCCATTTACTAGCTCACCATTCTGTGAGTCAGAAGTCTGGACAATGCGTGACTGGGTCTTTTGCTCAAAGTGTCTCACAATGCTGTGATAAGTTGTTGGCTGACTGCATCCTCATATGGAGCTTTTGTAAGGTCATGTGGTTGTAGCAAACTTCAGTTTTTGAGGTTGCAGAATTGAGGTCCCTGCTTCTTTTCTAAATATAAGCAATTACTTTATTACAGGCACAGCGATAGGTGATAACTTGAGTCACTTGTGCCACCTTTTAGTATGGAATGCAGTATCCCATTTTATACTAGTGTGAAGTCACACTTGCCCTCAAACCTGAATTGGTCAGATGGCCAATTCCAGATTTCTATTTTTGAAGGTCACTTTTCTGAAATCTCATTACACAAATACTGTTAATAGTCTGACTTCCGTTATGAAAACAGAAACTACTTGAGATGTTTCAAATATAAACAGATTTAGTCTAAGAAATAGGTACTTATAAAACTGCTTTAAAATCTGAAAGGTTGAAAATCAGGGTGACAGCAAATAGCTTTCAGCCTTATTGCCACAGAGAACAGAAAGCTGCTGTCACTGAGGCAGGGACATATAGGCAAATGCTGCCATCTCCACAGGTCTTCCACAGTCCCTCCCCCCCACCCTGATGTGTAAGGGTCAAGAAAATACAGAGACTACTGTAAACTCCTCACCTGAGTATCCTAGGCATGCATCCAGCCATTGCTACTGAAGAACAGAGTCTCATGAGCATTGCTCTCATGAGAATGGAAAATGTGCCTGGAACTTGATAACAAGAAAGCCTAGAAACTATGGTTCCCAGTCTGGAGGTCCCTGCCATACAGGGCAGAGCATTGAAGAATGTCAAAAGGTACCAAATGCCAATAACAGCTGCAAGCACAAACCCACAATGTGGAAAGGGCTGCAAAGGAACTGGAGGTGACAGAGTAAAACTAGAAAGAGAAAACAGGTTTCTTGCTGAGACATCTAACAGTGACTTGAATAATGATGTGCTAAAATTAAATGACAGGGTAGAGGGAATGTGAAATTCCTGCAATTCCTAAAAGAACTTTTCCCTCTATACATTGAAAAAAGAAAAATTCTAAAATTAATTACAAACTTACATTGTATCTCTGTAATTTTCTACTTATATGCAAGGCTTTGGATCCTATAATTACTAGTACTGAGGTACATTACTCTCTCATTTGTAAACAATACAAAAGTCTAAGGTCTCAGCCCATGCATCCTTTTCCCTTTGTGGTTGTCAAAACTGAGTCTCAGAATAGGCATCTAGTTAAGATCTCTTCCACGGCAGCTGTGCTCAGGGAACCTGCTCCTAACTTATTGGTTCTAATGGTATGTCCCTTATGGTAAATACGAAGCCCTGCATTGTTTCAGATTTAATTTTGCTGAGCCATTGTAGCATCTGCAAAAGCTCTAGAATGTCTGAGAAGAAGAGTTTAGATGTTTTTAGTCAGCTTTATCAATTACGTGACTAAAGGATCTGATCAGAACAAGTTTAGGGGAGGAAAAGTTTATTTGAAGGCTCACAGTTTCAGAGGTCTTAGTCCCTAGAAGGCCAGCTCCATTCCTTGAGGTGAGGCAGAACTTCATGGCTGAAGAGTGTGGCAGGTGGAGGCAGCTCACACATGATCAGGAAGAGAGAGAGAGAGAGAGAGAGAGAGAGAGAGAGAGAGAGAGAGAGAGAGAGGTCTCCACTTGCCAGTTACAAATATATACCCAAAGCCACGCCCCCAAGGAACTACTTTGTCTAGCCACACCCCACCTGCCTCCAGTTTCCACTCCTATAAGGGATTAAATCACTAATTAGGTTAAGGCTGTAACTGGATCATTTGTCCTCCAAACCTTGCATTGTCTTACATGTGAGCTTTTGGGGGACACCTCACATCCAAACCATAACAGTATGTGCAACTTGGTTAAAGGGGCTTGCTGGAACCATTCTGGAAGCAATGTTTTTAACTGATATCTTTTATTTTTCCTTTAGTTTTTAGTTGTATGTTGACACAATATCTTTTCTTCTTCTTCTTCTTCTTCTTTTTTTTTTTTTTTTTTAATGTGGTGCTGAGGATCAAACCCAGTGCCTCACACATGCTAGGCAAGTGCTCTACCTCTGAGCCACAACCCCAGCCCTCAACTGATATCTTTTTACAGTGATTAAGAGTGTGGCCTAGGAGCCAGATTGCCTGGGTTTGAGTCCTGAATCTGCCACTTATCATCTTCAGGAATCTCTGTGCTTCCATTTCCTCACTTACAAAATGAAGATGATTTTGATGCCTAAATCATGGAGTAGCTCTGAACATTAAACGACATTATCTGTAAAGCACTTTGAATGTGATCAGCAAGCAGAAAGAGAGAGAGGTCTTCACTTGCCAGATACAAATATATACCCCAAAGCCACGCCCCCCAGGAATTCTGTGTTTGCACACAGAACACTCAATGAAAATCATTAGCTATCATTAGATTGTTTATTCATGAATTCCTTATAAAGGAGGTAAGAAAATAAGGAGGTTTTGTAGAAGCTGATTTTCTATAGCAATCATACTATTTTAAATTAGGTTTCAAATTATTCAGTGTAGATTCCAGGGAGCAAATGGAGATTGTGGGGGAGGATTAGGCAAGCACCTTATAGCCTAAAGAACTATTGTTGGAAGCACCAGAAAGGTTAGAAAGAACCTGAGCAGAGAACTAACTCAGAGTGATCTCAAGCTCCTTAGAGAAATACTCCATTCAGCATGGTGCTCCAGCTAAGCAAAATGGCACTGCCCAAGCTGTAGATTACAAACGGGAAAGTTAGTGGCTGGGAGGGACAGAGGACAGACTTGAAGGACTCCAACCTCCCATTGTGGGTGAAGAAAGCTCCCAGGAAGTCCTAACAAGTCAAGGAGGTGCTGAGAGAACCAGTAGGCCTGGTATGAATAAGGATAAAGAAGCAGCAGAGTTTAGGATCCAATGCTGGAGGCCACAGTGGGTATCCTGATCATCAGCTTCTCCCAAAGACCAGCTGACTTCTTCAGCTGAACCAACTCACAGTGTTCATGAAGGACAGTCAGGATAGGCTATTAAGGCATTCGAGTCTGTCCCATCAGGGCATGAAAGTCAGTCCAGGAGAAACCATCAAGGGCCAGAGGCAGCCTGTGGGACCAGGGTACCTTCTCTACTATCCACACAGAAAAATGAACTCCATCGTCAGCAGGAGGCCATGTTTGGAATGAGAGAGAGAAGGGAGAGAGCCCTTGTAACTTCAAACAGGTAGAATATTTACCTAAAGAGGGGTATTTTAACACAGAAATAAAATAACTTTAATTGTCAAGCTGAGGTCCTTCTCCCACATCTTTCTTGCCATACCCTTCTATGCCTAAGAATGGAACTCCAAAGTAAAGTGACATAAATTATATCAAATAATGCTCCAAGTTTTCCCACACATGTAGATTGAAATATGTGAAGTGCATGCAGGGTTTGAACCTTGGATTAGGACCTTTGCTTACTGCTCAAAAAAATCTCTTCCAAGAGTATGTCTAGGGAGACTGTAGTATCCTACAGGATGGAAAAATTCACCCAGTATCCTCTTCCTAGTGGTGTGTTGATAAATGTTTAACCAACTTCTTTGGGAGAAAAGTCCCAATATGTAGCATTTTCTGATTTCTGTGACAAAATATTCTTAGCATTGCCTATTTCAAGCTATCAACTTGATGTGACTGAAAAGGAATTTTTGAAGTAATCCACACTAGCAAACTAATATAAGTAACATATAATAAAAGGAAGAAAAGTGATAAGTTTTGATCATTTATTACTCAGTTTTTAATACAAGTTTCTGACATTTGATTTTATTTTTTAGAGCCTTTTAAGGTTCACAACAACATTGTGTGAACAATGTTGGCAGTGTGTCAAAAAGAAATCAAGAGGAAATTAGATTATATTGTGAGACAAATGAAAACAAAACTATAGCATACTGAAACTTGTGGGGAGCAGTATTAAGAGGAAAGTTTATAGCATTCTGCTTTTAGATTTCACCCATACTTCTCCTTTTCCAATGTATTTTCTTTTGTTCTTCTTGGCTTTTTTTTTTTATTTGTACCAGGGATTGAACCCAGGGGCACTTAACCCCTGAACCACATAACCAGCCCTTTTAAATTATGTTTTAAGATTTATTTTGAGACAGGGTCTCACTAAGTTGAACTCATGATCCTCCTGCCTCAGCAAGTCATGGGATTACAAGCCTGTGCCATTGTGTTGGGCTTGTTCTGATTTTTTTAGCTTTATATTTTCCTTTATACAGAGGAGCCGTAAACAATGTCTGGAGGATAGCAGGATAAAAATGATAAAAGTCACAGTCCAACCATAAAACTTTCTTTACTTTTAATTTCTAAATTGCCTCCATTTGGGGGCATCACACAGATCACAGGCATTATTTTCCCCCCTAAATATGTTGTCATCTCTTAAGACCAATAGGTGATACCAATGTCATAATAGTTATATTAATTAAGCATTTATTTTGTGCCAGACCCTGTGTGTGCATTTTACACATGCTATTTCATTGTATCTCCTTAACAACTACCCTGTGGGAAAAATATGACTATTTCCTTTCACATACAAGGAGGCTCAAAGAGGTGAAGTACCTTACTCAAGAGAACACAGCAAAATTAGAGCTCAATCTAATTTTTTTTTTTAATTCAGAATCCTGTCTCTTACCTGCAAGACTGTAGAATATATTTTAAATCTGTGAGTCATCTATAGTTATTATTACAGGTCCCACAAATATTTGGGATATTTAATTTAGTCTTGCTTTACAATTTTACCTGAAATATATTGGCACAGGATAGTAAAGGAGAATACAAAGGCACATCAAGTTCATTTTTGCAAATTTTTGCTTCTTTTGTTGTTTAATTTCTCAGAGTGAGAAATATGGAATAACGTAATAAGAACAAGAAGAGAGACACAGAGAAATTCAGAGAAAGAAATGAGATTACAAAAAAGCTTTTGACTGCTACATCGATGTTCATAGCAGCACAATTCACAATAGCTAGACTGTGGAACCAACCTAGACGCCCTTCAATGGATGAATGGATAAAAAAAATGTGGCATTTATACACAATGGAGTATTACTCTGCATTAAAAAATGACAAAATCATAGAATTTACAGGGAAATGGATGGCATTAGAGCAGATTATGCTAAGTGAAGCTAGCCAATCCCTAAAAAACAAATGCCAAATGTCTTCTTTGATATAAGGAGAGTAACTAAGAACAGAGTAGGGTCGAAGAGCATGAGAAGAAGATTAACATTAAACAGGGATGAGAGGTGGGAGGGAAAGGGAGAGAGAAGGGAAAATGCATGGAAATGGAAGGAGACCCTCAGGGTTATACAAAAGTACATACAAGAGGAAGTGAGGGGAAGGGGAAAAATAATATAAGGGGGACAAACGAATGTCAGTAGAGGGAGCAGAGAGAGAAGAGGGGAGGGGAGGGGAGGGGAGGGGAGGGGGGATAGTAGAGGATAGGAAAGGCAGCAGAATACAACAGACACTAGTATGGCAATATGTAAATCAATGGATGTGTAACTGATGTGATTCTGCAATCTGTATATGGGGTAAAAATGGGAGCTCATAACCCACTTGAATCAAATTGTGAAATATGATATATCAAGAACTATGTAATGTTTTCAACAGCCAACAATAAAAAATTAAAAAAAAAAAAAGCTTTTGAAAAAACAAATTTAAAAGTGAAAAATTTATGACTTTAATCAACCAGGAATTGTGAAATGGGAGAGAATTAATCTCAAAACATCAGCATTTTTGTTATTTAGGGGGATATTCTTTTGCCCCTGAGAAACAATGGGCCTTAGTATACCCAGGACCCAGTCCTGGGTCCATTGTCCTGTAGCATCAATAGTGAACAGGACCATGAAGGGCCCTTCGCCTTGGCTGTGAAGGAAGCTATAATACAGGTGCATCATCCTTGAAGAAAAGGAGGAGGGTAAGACACCATGTCCCAGAACACCCCTTCAAGTTTCCAGGAAGCTGGTCAAGTCAAAGGAACAGAGAGCAGGCCTGTACCAGGATGTATAGACAGTGGCCTCCTGAAGGACACTGAGTTTCTCTCCTGTGGGCCAGAAACTAGGACCAAGTCCGTGTGTTCTGCAGAAAGCTGCCTTCTTGTATGCATGCCAGGAGAGCTGCTCCTTGGGATTCTGGTAATAGGAGGAACAAAGCCAGCTAATGCTGTGTTGTCACTGCTTCTGTAGCCTAATTTATACAATCCCTCTCTGTACAGTGACTGTGTGGAGGGCACCACAGAAAGGATTTGTGTCCTTGGCCAAGCTGGCCACCACCAGACAAAGTGCTGTGAAGGAGAGGAGGTATTCTTTTATGGTGTAGTCAAGGGGCAAAGGAGGTTTTACTTGGTGAAGTACCAAGAGGGACAGAGGTGATCCTGTCTGTCCTTTGCCACTGGACTCTCTGGTGAAATGTCCTACCTAGTCCTTTGGGTCTAGACTTTTCCCATAAGGTTTTACCAATACACCTTCTGTCTCACCCCATCTTTGGGTGTCTTCCTTGGTTTCACAGCACCTATTCCACTGCCCTAGTCAAATGGTAATAGACAATACAGTGGGCCATGAATTAAGCCACTGTCATTATTAGGACAATGAAATGAGTCATTAATGTGCCCATTGAGAAGGTCATAGTGAAAGAATGGACATGGGTACCACTGAGGAAGCCATAGAAGAGGCCATTTTGGTGATGACCATAAGGAAGGCCTCAGAGATCACTGAAGAAGCCAAGCCATAGCCATGAGATAATGGAAGACATTCTCTACAGGGAATCATGGGGGAGGAGAATATCATGGAGAAGGCAAAGAGCAATGAGGGGAGTGAGTCAAGATGGGACACCAAAATATTCCCAGGGAATGACCACAGGTCACGGCTAAGGTCAAGGACACAACCAAGGAAAGCCTCTCAAGGTTTGACCATTAAAACTGGGTCAAGCAGAAAGTTTTTATTTTTATTTTATTTTATTTTTGTGGTGCTGGGGATTGAATACAGGGCCTTGTGTGTGTGAGGCAAGCACTCTACCAAGTGAGCTATATCCCCAGCCCCCAAGAAGAGAGTTTTGAAAGACCAAATCCTCACTGGGCCTGGAAATGACCTCAAATAAACACATTCCCAGGGCTATCTCAGGGAAGTGTCATTCCCTTCTCCCTGACCCTGAGTCATTCAGGTGCCCTTCAGGGTTTAACTCTTTGGAAAGCCTTTTTCCTTCCTCCATGTCTCCTGATGTGTGTGTGGCTATCTTGGTACATTTTCTGCTCTTACAACAGAATACCACAGATGAGGTAATTGATAAGAACAGAAATTCAATTTTTTATAGTTCTGGAGGCACTAGCACCAGGTTTCTGGTGATGGCCTTCTTACTGCTTCCTTCCAAGAAAGGAACAAATGTTATGTCCTTACCTGCCAGAAGAAAACCCCATTCCGACAAGCCCTTTTTATAATATCACACGATTCATGGTGGCAGAGCCCTCAGGACCTAAATACCTCTCTTTAGGCCCATCTCCCAACAGTGTTCCATTGGAGAATAAGTTTCCAGTATATGAATTCTGGAGGATACTCTCAGACATGGCAGTGACTAAGGAGATACTTACTAAACACTGAGAAATAAAAGTTTATTAAGATATATATGGTATCCAGCTGTGCATTATGGCTCATCCCTATAATCCCAGAAGCTCAGGAGGCTGAGGCAAAAGGATCACAATTTCAAAAACAGCCTCAGCAAATTAACAAGACTCTATTCCCCCAAAAAAATATAAAAAGGGGCTGAGAATGTGGCTCAGGGGTTAAATGCCCCAAGTTTAATCTCCTAGAAAAGAAATATATACATACAAAAAAAAATATATATATATATATATATATATATATATATATATAGTATCCAGATAAAATTCTTTTCTTTTTTAAAACTCTGAGTCTGCATTGCTATATTTTTTCATTCCAAATGATTTTGTCTGCCAATCATTGTGCTGGAGGGTTTGTTTTGTGTTTTTTTGTGTGTTTGTTTGTTTCGATACTGGGGATGAATCCAAGGGCACATAACTACTGAGCCACATCCCCACCCCTTTTTTGTATTTTATTTAGAGACAGAGTCTCACCAAGTTACTTAGGACCTCATTAAATTGCTGAGGCTGACTTTGAATTTGTAATCCTCCTGCCTCAGCCTCCTGAGCTGTTGGGATTACCAGGTGTGCAAAACCACTCCCGGCTTAGACACTTTTATACACACCATCACTCAGTCTCCATAATAATCCTACAAAGTGCAGACCATAATCCCCACTAAGTAAATGGCTAACACATGAACAAGCAGGAACAGGTTCTTTAATTCCTGGAGTTCTAGAGAGACAAATGCTTGACATTTTACTTAGAAATGTTATTTGGATTTTTACTCTTAGAGCAGGGGCTGAGGTCCCTACATCAACTGATCATTGGCCACAACCCTCACCCATTCCCCACATAGAACTTCCCATCAGAGACACTTGGCTGATTGACTCCCCAGCTCTTTCTCAGGGTATTGTAGAATCTGAACTCCTGCTCCCTCTCCACCCAATATCTTATTTTCCACCTTGGCCCATTTTCTTCCCTCTTCTAGAATGGTTCTTTCATATCTTAAAATGCCAGCTCCAAAAGAACACAAATTTCTGTGTCTTGTTCACTGGAGTACAATGTCCAGTGCATAGTAAGCACTCAAAATGTTTGTGTGATGAATAACTTCAGGCCTCATATGCCCTGAGTTCTCATTCACCAAACATCTGAATGATCTGAAACGCCAAGAGACCTAGCCATTCTGGAGAAGATGGAATGGCTTGTTTTGATCTTATATTGCTATATTGCTATATTTTTTCATTCCAAGTGATCTTTGTCTGCCAATAAGACTTTTTTTTTCACTACTGAGGATTGAACCTAAGGGTGCTCTATCACTGAGCTATATACCTAGCCCTTTCTACTTTTTGAGACATGGTCTTGCTAAGTTGCTTTAGGCCTCACTAAGTTACTGAGACTGGCCTCAAACTTACAACCCTCCTGCCTCAGTTTCCCGATTCACTGGGATTACAGGCATGTGCCACCTTGCCCAGCACCATCTTTGTTCAGCCATGCTGTTTCTGTTGGCCTCATTTAGAGTCAACCAAGAGATATGGGAAGTACTCAGTTCAGGTGGCAGATTGTCAGTGCCCCAAGGGCTGCCTCAAGATTAAGATCCCTCCATGATGGTTCAGCGTGTCTGGGATCCCTAACACTGATGAGAGGAACCAACTGAAGCTTCTCCCATGGAAAAGTTCCTATGAATTCTATTAAAAATGAAAGAAGGGCTGGGATACACCTCACTGAAAGAGCCCATGCCTAGCTAGCATGTGTGAGACCCTGGGTTGAGTCCCCAGTACCTCAAAAGAATAATTAATTAATTAAAAATAAAAATGAACAAAGAGTAACTCTACCAAGGAGGGGGGACAGCAAGGACATACTTCTCCAGGAGTCATTATGTTTGTTAGGTCCTGTCCTGTGTGTCCTGAGGAAGGTTTAATGTGTGATCTGTTGTACAAAAGCTCCTGCCATGGCTAACTTTATGCTGCTAGTGTGGACCATGAAATGTAGAGTTGGGAAGAGATGGCAACACAGCTTAATATACCATTCCCACCAGATAGCTGCAACTGATGTGCATGCCTTCGTAGGTGTACAGAATGTGGTAAAACTAACAAGAAGTGATAAGTTGGAGACATTTTTACATTGCTTTTAAAAATATCATTTAGTTTTTTATAAGTAATCTCATTTTAATTTTTAGTGATGGCTGTGTTATGAAAATTCTTGAAAATGTAAAAGTAGGCTCTTTCAAATGAGTATGTACCAATACCACTTCACTATTGGACCTGTCTCCTCAAGAGCCACAGACCCCAGTTCCCATGCCTGAGAGACCCCAGAGTCTATTTCCTGACCCTTGAGTCTCTAGTCCCCCCTCATGTAAGAAGAACTTTTGGTGCCTACTACATACTCAGCACTATCCAGAGGCACTGTTCCTAGTTCCCACTCACATGGAACCTCACTCTAAGTGTCCTGCTTCCTAAGTCCCATTCATTGAGACCTCCTTCTCACAACCCTGCTTCCCCAGCTATCCCAAACACTTGGAATTCTTGTGCAGGAAACAAGGTGTTTTTACCTCCCTCTCTGCCTCAGAGGGTGGGTCCCCATCATTTGACAGCCTTGATCCCCTTGAACTGTCCAACTTCCTGCTCCTCCCAAGGACTCATCTACTGGGACTGAGCCTTTCTCCATCTTCATGTACTTCCTGTCCCTTCCTCTCTGAACTCAGGTGTCCTATCACTGCTCACAGCTGCAAGAATAACAGGCTCCATGGCCAGCCCTTGCCCAGCCCAGATGATGCTATAAAGGCCTTCTTTGAAAGAGGAAGAGAGAGAGGTGACACTCTGTGGAGGGAGCCTAAGGAAGCAAACATCCAGCCTTCCCATCCTGTGGCCCCAGGTCCCCCCTCCTGGTGCTTCTGTTGAGGTTGAGGACCCATTCTGTGGAGATCCGAAGGGCATCCCAGCCCTTAGATCTCCACCTTGAGACTCTGCTCTCAAGACCCTCATTTGTCTTCTTTCCCTTCTAGGCCTTGATCACATCTGGACTCAGCACCCTCCCTTCCAGCCCTACGTAGTTATACTGTCTCAAGATGAAGAGAAAAGCATTTTTCCTTCCCTGCTGGTTGTTTCACCTTCTTCTACTTTTAGTCAATGATGAGTGATTTTGTTGAAAAGAATGTAATGTTGGGGTATAAGTAGTGTTTGGGGAAAATGTTACCAACTTCTGGGATGCACATCTATCCTTTTATGCTCTCCTTTGAGAAGAAGTCAGAATTGTTATTTTTGCTTTGCTTTGTCCCATTCAACACAGCATCTGTCCTCCGTTCTGTTTCCTTCAGCAACTCTTCTGCCCAGAAATTTAATCAATTCTCTTTATAATAAATCAATCCCAAATATAAATGCATTAGAGTTGGGAGGGATCTTAAAGTTAGTACCTGAGCACCCAAAGTAGACAGGAACCCTGTTCCAGCATCTCTGGCCTCCAGTTACACATTTTAGAAGCCATGTTGTTCTATACTCACATGGCTTTAATTCCTTTTAGAATATGTACAATTATGGCTTTAGCTTATTTGTTTTATGCTTCTGAAGAACAGGACAAGTAAATTTTTTCCCATGGGTCAGCTTTTCATCTCAACTTCTCACTTTGTTTCTCTCTTGATCCTTAACTTTCCCCTAAACCTAATCGGAAACAATAAACACAAGGTTTTGGAATCCTGAATTTGCATTCCTTATGTTATTCCAGACAATACCAAAGAAGGAACACATGCAGAGAGTGAGGGGTTGAATACCAATATTCGAGAAAATAGGGACACTAGTGATGTGAGGGTTATAGATATCTGGGAAGCCAAGCTCTCTGTTGTTACTCATATGGAGAAATCAGAAGAGGGTAAAAAATAGTGTACATGGGGTAGAGAGGGAGTCCAGGTCTCACCTTGACTCCAACTGACCAATCAAGGAAGCTGAACCCCTTCCATGAATCCCAGATCTTATTACTTCAAGTTATACCTGGTTGGTTTTTGCTAGACCATATGCTAAGTGCATATGGGATCCATTAAACTGGTGGCTCCCAAACTTTATTTTGTATGAGAATTACTGGATAGTTTTTTTTTTAAAGGGCATTACTATTTCCCCCACAAATTGATTTTCCTCCCAAGAAGAAAACAATGCCATTTGAATAGTAGCTTAATTGGCACACATGGCCCCTTCAACTTTCTCTCTTATGTTCTGTATCTGGATGGTATCATGGATAGGTGAAGAAGGAATAACAGTTTCCCTGTGACCCAGGTCACTGCCTCCCCACACCTAGGATATGGAATAACATATGTATTAAGAGATGGCTCATGGGTCAGATTGCTTTGGTATAAATCTATGTATCACTATGTACTAAAGTCTTCCTGGAACCAGTTGCTTCCTTTCTCTAACCCTCATTTCCCCATCAATAAAATGTGGGTAATAGTAATTCTGATCTCATGGAGGTATTGTGAAGATTTAAGTCACTAATTCATATGCGGGTGGCATTTAACCAATACTTAATAAATGGCAGCTATTACAAACCCCAGTTTGTAGTAATAGGAGTAATACTAATAGTATGAGGAGTAATACTAACAGTTGCAGGACCAAACTAAATTTCCAATGGAACTTACCAGCATTCTTTCTTAATCAGCTATAGCCACCAATGGTGTCACGACAACAAAAACAGAAAGCACCACAAACACCCTCCCCAGGTCATCCACAGCCACCTCCTCTGCACCAACCACAACCATCTCCTCTGGGTCACCCACAGTTACCTCCTCTGGGTCATCCACAGTTCCCCCCCTATGGGTCACCCACAGGGACCTCCTCTGGACAAAACACAACCATCTCCTCTGGGTCACCCACAACCACCTTCTCTGGGTCACCCACAGCCACCTCCTCTGGGTCATCCATAGTCCCCTCCTCTGGGTCACCCACAACCACCTCCTCTGGACAAAACACAACTATCTCCTCTCAGTCACCTACAACCACCTCCTCTGGACAAAACACAACCATCTCCTCTGAGTCACCCACAACCACTTTCTCTAGGTCATCCACGGCCCCCTCCTCTGGGTCACCCACAACCACCTCTTTTGCACCAACCACAATCATCTCCTCTGGGTCAGCCACAGCCACCTCCTCTGGACAAAATACAACCATCTCCTCTGGGTCACCCACAGGTACCTCCTCTGGACAAAAAACAACCATCTCCTCTGGGTCACCCACAACCACCTTCTCTGGGTCACCCACAGCCACCTCCTCTGGGTCATCCACAGTCCCCTCCTCTGGGTCACCCACAGCAACCTCCTCTGGACAAAACACAACCATCTCCCCTGGGTCACCCACAACCACCTCCTCTGGGCAAAACACAACCATCTCCTCTGGGTCACCCACAACCACCTCCTCTGGGCAAAACATAACCATCTCCTCTGGGTCAGCCACAGACACCTCCTCTGGACAAAACACAACCATCTCCTCTGGGTCACCCACAACCACCTCCTCTCAGCAACCTCCTCTGGGTCACCCACAGCTGCCTCCTTTGCACCAACCACAACTATCTCCTCTGGATCACCCACAGTCACCTCATATGGAAAAAATACAATCATCTCCTCTGAGTCACCCACAGCCACCTCCTCTGGACAAAACACAACCATCTCCTCTGGGTCACCCACAACCACCTCCTCTGGGTCATCCACAGTTCCCCCCTCTGTGTCACCCATAGGAACCTCCTCTGGACAAAACACAACCATGTACTCTGGATCAACTATACCTGGTATGAATACTACATCATCATCATCATCATCATCATCATCATCACCATCCAGCTCCAGTGGGACTAACACAGTGGTGACAACCTCCAATGTCACCAGTGTGAGCACTGCCTCTCCAGGGACTGCAGGAAACGTGATCAGACACTTGAGTCCCTGGGAAGTTGCCCTAATCGCACTGACTTCCGTTGCAATGGCTGTGATTCTCTCCATTGGAGTCGCCATCTCTCTTGTGAGTGTCTGAAGTGTGAGAACCCCTTTTCCTAAAGAGGAAGTGCAAGAGAGAGAGGGAAGGAAGTGGGGCAGAGAGAGCAGAGTCACTGTAGGGCTGATGGGGAATGAGAAATCAAGAGACAGTTGTATATAAACCTCAGCTTAGAACTAGAAGATGGAGGATAAGAAAAGCCAGGAGATACTGAGAGAACACTGAAGAGGGGAAGAAGGGGCCAAAAGAGGGACACGGAGGGGGCTGGGCAGGGTGTGGGGGATGGTGGGATTGGAGAGGCAGGAAGAGAAGTCTCATGACTTTGAAGCACTTCCTTTTGTTTTCCAGAAAAGCTCACCATGCATAAGAAATCTCTTCAGCACAGACCTCTACCACCCCCATGGCCCCCACCTTGGTTCACGCCCTTAAGGCTATCACGGGGCCCAAAACATGCCAAGTGCAACTGGAGCTGGTTGCAGAGACCAGTGTCCCCCTGAAACCATGGAGCTTACTAGGAGACACGTGTCCCTGAATGTCCTTAATGACAGAAGCATCACCATCCTGAGGGGGAGGGAGGCAGCTGACCAGGAAGACCAAGGCCCAAGCTCTCCTCCTGGCTCTGTTTCAGCCCCCAACAGCCTCCTTTCTCTGGTTTCCCCACACTGCAAAAGGGAGGCTAGAGCTTTGAACGGATTTTTAAATAAATTCATCTAATATTTGTGGGAGCCAGACTCTGTGGGTGTTTATACATCACGACAGACAAGTTCTCACACCTGAGAGACCCCCTTTCCCTGTGTACTCCCAGTTCTCAGATCCCTTGAGTGAAGTCCAAAGACCTCACTAGGTCCTGTTTTCTTCCCCACTCCTTCCCATTTCCCAGGAAGGACAGGGACAGGCAGGTGCTGGGCTTTATGAATTTGGAATTGGTGTCTCACAGTGGGAAACAGTATCTGTGTGTGCTTAGAATGTGCAGAGAGGGAAAGTGACCCTGCACTCTGCAAGGCAGAGAAGGAATTGTCATGGGGCTGCCCAGGTAGGGCCGCATTTCCTCTCATCACTCTGCAGAGGCTTTCACAGGAGGCCATGTGTGTGTGCCACCTTCCCCTCCCAGAGAAGATGTCCTGGGCCAGGAGAACCACTCCCAATTTCTGCCAGGGCAGGCCCGACTGGCCCTGCCAGGCTCCAGGTTCTCAGAAGCACCTGCCAACCAGGCCTCAGGCAGGGGCACAGCACTTATCCCTCCATGTGCCAGCACTATGCTTTTGCTGAAGGCTCAGCCGGATTGGCTTCTTGGGCAATTGGCTGGTCAAACACATGCCTCTGCCCCCTTCTTGCTGCAAATCAACCATTTGCTTGTTTTATCAATTTAATCCTGCCAGTGTCTTCCATCTGGGAGGTTCTCAGGCTAGGTCTTTGCCAGAATAAAGCTGATTTTTCAAGTACATTTGACCACAGTGTTAACATGACAGTTTTCAACAGCTGCATAGTGAGAAATTCCATTAGTAGGAAATTCAAGAATAGGGAAAACTAACATATGCCTATTAGATCAGACCTGGTCTCCTAAGAGGATGGGGATTTCTAGGAAGAGGGGACTTCCTGGATGTTAGAAGTGTTTTATAGTTGCTAGATAGTTACACAGGAAAGAAATTGGCCAAAATTCTAAATGAATTAATGTAAATAGTGAATGCTTAAGATCTGCACATTTCACTATATATTTTATGTCAATAAAAATTAAAATAATGTAACAGGTTGCTATTGGTTTTGTTTTTTTTTACAGTACCAGGGATTGAACCCAGGGTGCTCTGCCACTGAGGTATACCCCCAGCCCTTTTAGATTTTTATTTTGAGATAGGATCTCACTGAGTGTCTAGGTTGGCCTCAAACTTGAGATCCTCCTGCCTTAGCCTCTCAAGTAGCTGGGATTACAGGCATGCTCCTCCAACTCTGACTATAAAATAGGTATGTATATATATATATATATATATATATATATATATATATATATATATAGAGAGAGAGAGAGAGAGAGAGAGAGAGAGAGATACATTTTTTTGACAGTAGAATGCATTACAATTCATATTACACATATAGAGCACATTTTTTCACATCTCTGGTTGTATATGAAGTATATTCACACCAATATGTGTCTTCCTACATGTACTTTGGATAATGATGTTCATCACATTCCATCATCATTTCTAACCCCCTGTCCCCTCCTTTCTCCTCCCACCCCTGTGCCCTATCTAGAGTTCATCTATTCCTCCCATACTACCTCTCCCTACCCACTATGAATCACATTCCTTATATTAGAGAAAACATTTGGCATTTGGTTTTTTGGGATTGGCTTATTTCACTTAGCACTATCTTCTACAATGCCACCCATTTACCTGCAAATGCCATGATTTTATTCTCTTTTATTACTGAATGATATTCCATTATGTATATATGCCATATTTTTTTAATCCATTCATCTACTGAAGGGCAGCTAGGTTGGTTCTACAGTATACCTATTGTGAATTATGCTGCTATAAACATTGATGTGGCTGTGTCCCTGCAGTATGCTGTTCTTAAGTCCTTTGGGTATAGACCAAGGAGAGGGATAGCTGGGTCAAATTGTGGTTCCATTCCTAGTTTTCCAAGGAATCTCCATACTGCTTAGGCTTTTATTTTTTAAAAAATATTTTTATGGTAGCCGGGCACAATGGTACATGCTTGTAATCCCAGCAGTGTGAAAAGAAAGGAGGATAGAAGGGGACAGAGAATTGGGGTTAAGACAAATAGAGGAAATAAAAACATTTTTGATGGTCCACTCATGTCAGAAATTATCTTTTTGGTGTTAATCACTGCCCACTCTGAAATCCTACAAAAGATTGTTTTTCAAATCAGAACTGGATACGTTTCATGTGAATGAATGCTATGCACTGGAGAGGTGGCTTGTAGAAGTTCTCAAAAAGTGAACTCTCGGGCTGGGGTTAACAGGGAAGGGCTACTCCTCTTTAGCCATCTTGACCTAAGAAGCAAGTGTGTGCTGGAATTTTAACAAGTGGTTACTTGTGAGATTAATTAACTCATGCAGGCCATTAAAGCCTGGTTAATTCCTGTGGATCATTTATGCCATTGTATGTTGACCTCTGCCCCAAAGGCCACAGCTGTGGATCCACTTGTGAGTAAAGTGGACAGTGATGCATTATGTAGTTGAGTGTTCATGTTTAATCCTACCAAAATGACACCTTGAAACTGGAGCCTTCTGAAGGAGGGTTAACAAGAGGAAAATGGGGGTGAAAGCTGCCACAGTACTTGATTCACACATGAGTCACACTTAATACTTGTCATAGCGGCTGGAGGTGTGGCTCAGTGATACAGCATCTGCTTAGGATGTGCAATGTCCAGGGTGCAAGTCCTATCACCCAAATAAAACCAAACAACAAAAATAAAACAAAAACCTTTTCAGCAGAGGGGGATCCTTCTGTGGATTTCTAATCACGTGGAGCATGAAGAGACATCACCCAGCCTTGAAGGATGAAGGATGAAGGTTGAAGGATGCCTTCCTCCGCAAAAACCAGACTTCCCACCACTGGCACAGAGCACTCCTGAGCATCTGCAACTTCTTTATTTCTTGTAGAGACTAAAAACAAGAGCCCAAAAGCCCAAGGAATAGGAAGTAAGAGGAACACCTGTGTTCCTGAACTTTCTAAATTTTTAAGTTTTAGAATTTTTACCCAGGGAGTTTTTTTGAAAGATGAGAATTATCACTAGTTCCATCCCTTTCCCTAATCCCATCAATCAAAATAATTTTTTCCTAAATGACTTTAATGTTTGTGGATATCATAAATCTTCCGGGGTAAGTGTCACTTTCTGAAGAAGATACTGAGGCAGGCAGGAGTCACAGAGCTGAAGGCATGGGCTGGACAAATCTTCATAAATCACAAACCATTAGGCAAAGAGAGGAACAATCTTAAAACTAAACTATTTTCTTTCTTCCCAGAATGAGTGTTCGCTATATCCATTAAAACCATCTACCAAGGTTATGCATGGTCCCCATGCCACTGACTGAGTTTCACAATAAGGAGAACCCATACCTGGCTGGGTGTGGTGGAATACACCTATAATTCCAGCTGCTTGGGTGGCTGAGGCAGGAGGATCATGAGTTCAAAGACAGCCTCAGCAAAAAGCATGGCACTCAGCAACTCAGTGAGACCCTGTCTCTAAATTAAATACAAATGAGGGATGGGGATGTGGCTCAGTGGTCAAGTGCCCCTGAATTCAATCCCAGCATCCCCCTCCAAAAAAAGAGAAACCACACCTATAATCCCAGTGACTATGGAGGCTGAGGCAGAAGGATTGCAAGTTCAAAGCCAACCTCCACAATTTAGTGAGGTCCTCAGCAACTTAGAGAGACCCTGTATCAAAATAAAAAATAAGAAGTTCTATAGATATGGCTCAGTGATTAAGCACCCCTGTTCAAACCCCAGTAGCAAAAGTAAAACAAAAACAGACCTCTCTTAGATTCTGCAGGACCAAGAAGCATGCTGTATATCCTCAGGTTCCAGGGTTGGTGGTCTCAGCCCTGTGACCACCACATGAGGAAGAAATATGGTCTTGGGAATAAGCATGTTAGGGACACTTGGAAGGACACTTGATCTTTCTGAGAATCTCTCAATTCTGTCTGACCATCAATTGTTACTTCCTTGGGAAATTTTCCTATATCTATCTACCAAGTTTGGTCATGAAAACCGTTTAGTGTGGAAACATACAACTCAGATATAAGAGACAGTCACTGTCTGATAATATACATAAAATAACTGTTCCTGTCTGAGTCACATCTCTATACTAATTCATTTAACAGAATAGATAAGTGCCTAGCACAAGCCAGACACTCTATGCTTTTCAGTCTGTCTCTCTCAGTCTCTCCTTAAGCTGAAGATGCACCTCTTTGGTCTCTAAGTCCAAGCCCTCCAAACACTCAGACCAAAGAATCACATCTACAGGATATGGCCAGCAGGTCACTCCACAAGTATGCATTGAGCATGTACTGTGGACAGACTGCCATAGCAAGTCGCTGTCTCATCTCAGTCACAATGTGAAATGAGAAACACAAAATCCGGGACTGATCTCTGACTGCGAGAACACATCTGCCTTTGTGAGGCACCAAGAAGCTATTTCCTTCAATGGGGAGTCCTATAAATGATGCTTAAGATGGTAATAACAGCTTAGATAAGGTCAGGGACCTTGAATATAACCACACCATGGTAAGTATAGGACAAAAAGCAAATAAGCCAAGACATTTTTAATGTAAGTTTACTAATGCCTTCCAAATAATAATTAAGGTAAATTCTTGACTTTCCCTCTGAACTCACTTTAATACTTTCCCACTCATTTGTATCTATAATCATTAGAAAAATATGAAGCTATATATATAATTTGAAGCAGTTGAATCACATTCAAATTCAGATTCAATCATTCTAATAGTCATCTTCAGTGTAAGGAAATAAATGAAGGACTTTGAATAACTATAATCATTAATATGAAGTACTAGCATAATTGTAAATATCTTGATACTTTTATCTTGATACTTTTACATTCAAAACATAAATCTTTATTTCTGCTCTTTCACCACTACTTTTAGACATTTCCTTCCCCGCTCCAATTCCTGTAAAATACCCAAAGCAAAGGAATTAGGAAAGGCTTAGTGAGATGTAATAGAATTCAGTTCAATAAAAGTTTAAGTGCTTGAGTGTGCTTGAGGCCTTTGCATGTTTCTCAGTTTTCATGCTGCTTATTCCAACAATTTTCTGTTCACAAATTTGATTCTCAAATTTGAAGTTAAAATGAAACAAATTAGCTTAAATTTTCTATGTTTTGGGAAATATGAATTCCATTTAAATTTTGTTGTAGGATTACCACTATTAGCCACACTGTGAAGAATGTGATAGATGCCACACACTTAAAGTGGTGGCAGTGAGCTGCTGGGTTCAATGCCATGCAGAGGACATATTACAATGCAGTGCAATTCCTCATCTCCATGTGGTGTTATAAGGTTTAAATGCAGAATTATCCCTTGAGTAAGCAAAGATATTTGATGTAGCCAGGTGTGCTGGTGTGCATCTATAGTCCAGCTACTCAGAAAGCTGAGACACAAAGATCACTTCAGCCACAAGTTGATGAGAGTGGATCATTGTTTGGCACCCCTATCTCCACAGAAAAGACTACCTGGGCTTCTCCATAAATCTTCACCCAGACTGATTTTAGGACTGTCAGCAAAAAAGTCTCTGCAAAAGAGTTCAATGTAGATAAACTTCCTATTTTCGTGTCTCCCTGTTTACTTGGCCACTTGCCAAGAAGATTCCAGCACTCCAGGTGCTGGACACCCCCTTACTAGTTTTTCACAAACATATCCAGTATAGTACTTTGAAGAAATGTGCAAACAAGGCCTCTGGCCTTGAGCTGGGGCTTCACAGAGATGTCTATATTTTTAAGATAAGTTACGATTGGGCTCCATGGTAAGAGCTGGCAGCGGGAGGAAAGAAAGGGGAGAAGAAGCTCTGCCCTTCTCATGTGTTGTCCTTGAAGGGTTAACTTGCCCAGAAGAGTGAAAGAAAAAGCTGCTTTTACATGAACTTCTGCAGACTGTGAAATTCTGAGCCCCTCCCCTTACATGCTGGGTATAAAATTCTGAAACTCCCTGAACTCGGGATTCAGGTGATTGATTGATTACAGCAAAAGCTGTACCCTCTGAACCTGGCAGCAGCCAAATAAAACTGTTTCCTGCTGTCTTCAGTGCCTTGCCTCTTTTTACCTTACAACACTTACTCTGTCAATGTTAACAGTATTACCTGTGGGAGGCTGTTGCACTATGTGACCAGCATTTTCCTTCCCTGATGGTTGAGGCTCGGTCAGTCACTTCCCATGATCTGGCCACATCAAAGTGGCCCTAGATGGCTGCCCCAATCCCGGAAGTCATAACATGTCACAAAATGTATCTTCATGAATAGGTGTGCCTTCCTGCAGCCCCATGGATTGAGTTACACTCACCTGTTCCTTTGTGATATTACCCCTTTGCCCTGTTTAGGATAGAATGTTCCATGGAAACGCCCTTTGTGTTGATAGACCCAACCTGATTTTCTCTTAAAATTGGGAGCCATCTCACCACAAAGCCATGAAAAGATAATTTCGGCTTTACTATAAATCATTGCAAATTCTGAACCTGCTTGGAATGCCTGCCCGTGCCTTGATCTCACCCATGCCTGGCTCTCTGACCAGATAACAGCCCTCTCTGAGGCTCTAATGACCTTCATAAATTCTGATGTCAGGGCCAGCAAAAATGTAAACTACCATTAGTGTTATGCTCGTCAGAGTTTTGCTATCTGTAACCCCCCTTTGTGTAACTTTCTGGGCTATAAAGCTAGGCTGCAGGAAAGCTGCATCTGCTGTCTTGTTCCCTCAGTTTTGGGTGGGAGAGGCAGCCTGGCCGGTCGAAATAATAAGCTTGCTTTAATTTGATTTTAATTGGAGTCAGTGTTCTTGCATCCTGGTCAAACAGTGTGTCCCCTTCTCTTACTGTGCCCTTGGGTGTGGCCTACCTAGATGTCAGTCAACCTGCTGACAACAGACATCATGAAGCTAGACTCAGCCCCTTAAAAACTGACCCCTTGCCTCATTTGAATGGCTTCTTCTCAATAAAAGGGGTCAGCACATACTTTCGCTCTCTCTCTCTCTATCTCTCTCTCTCTCTCTCTCTCTCTCTCTCTCTCTCTCTCGCTCTCTTTCTATGGACTCTTAAGGTCTCAGGAACCATTGCAGGACCCCCAAAGAAAAAGGTATCTCTATCTCTTGTGTGGTTCTTTTGCATGGCCCAGTTCCTCTGGAGTGACCCTGAGTGTTTTTGTCGCCAGGAATGCGACAATTACCACACTGCTAAGCAATGCGACTGTGGAATTATGGCATGGAGCTCTTTTTCCCCCAAGGACAATATGGCACCTTCTACTCTGCTGTTGGCAGTGTGGATCAGGACAGTATGTAGGCAATGGACCACCCTGTTTTACAGATAGCACAGGGTTTCAAGGGGAATCTAGGAAAAATCACAAACTCTATACCTTTAGTAAGGATGGGACCTTGTTTCCCTGGGACAAAAAGGAAAAGTAAATAGTCTCACTGTCATTAAAAATGAACCACTGTACTCCTTCAAGCTTTCAAAGGCAGTTTTCTTTTAATTCTCACCCCAAACCACTGTCCTGGAAGCACAGCAGCCTTATACTACTTTTTAAAGATGGGGCAGCTAGAATTACCAAACTAAACTTCATGGTGTGAAAACTAGGATATATTTCAAATAATTTATTGGAGAAAAAAAAAAACAGTGAAGTTTACTTCTTCAAAAGCAACAATTTAAACACAAGTGCAAATAAATTACATTTGCAAAAAATTAATAATTTTGTTTCATCACATGGACCCCAACCACATAAGTCACCTATGTTCCAGGAAGAAAAGTTACATCTTCATTTGTTAGATTACACCCAACATCCAAGTTTGCTGGATTCCACACAGCTCTAAAGCTGTGTTCCTTTGAAAGTTTAAAGTTCTTTTAAAAGTTTCCTCAAAGCTGATCATTTTACCATGCTATGGAATAAAAAAAGCTACTTTTGTGTTGGTAATAGTTGTATAGATGTTGACAAGAGAAGGCGCTTCCTACCATGGAGAACCAATCCAATGCTACACTGCTGTAGCAAGGAAGAAAGTGAGGTAGTACAATGACTAAAATTAACCCCATACAGGATGTAGGTTGGAATTCTAGTTCTATTGAGATTTTTGCTGTTCATGGTTTTAGGCCTGCCAAAGCAACACTTTTCAACTTGAAATGTGACCCTGGGTTTGAGTTTGGCCCTTACAATGAAGCCTACTGCAGCCCTCATGGACATGTAATAATACTAGTTGTATTTGGAAACCTGAGGGAACAAATGGAAACGTGGAATATTAAAAACTATACATTTATTTCTAAACTAGTGGTTTCTGATTCTATATGTTTTGTTTGGTGCCCAGATGGGGAGTGGATTTTAACAGCTGTATTTGCTCCCACTTACATGTTAATGATTGGTACAAGATATGGCATTACATTGGCTCTATCTTGTACAAGGGTGATATATCATCAAATGCAATATCATGGCAGGCTTCTTAGAAGCCAGTATGGACTGGAATATTTCCAGCAAAAACAGTAGAATAAATCTAACATAATTTTCCTATGTACACGTAGGAAAATACCATTGTGTGCACCCTCAAGAATGGGGTTCTTATTAGAATAAGATATATTTCATGCTTGTATAATTGTATCAAAATGGATTCTACTGTTGTGTAGAACTAACAGGAACAAATTAAAAAATGAAAATAGGGACCACAAAGATGTAGTCATCCAAAAAAAAAAAAAAAAAGGTACAGGATCCAACTGCATAACATCTACCAAGTTTCTGTTTGTATTGGTACTAGGGATTGAACTCAGGGGCACTGGACCACTGAGCTACATCCCCAGACCTATTTTGTATTTTATTTAGAGACAGGGTCTCACGGTCTCACTGAGTTGCTTAGTGCCTCACCTTTGCTGAGGCTGGCTTTGAACTCATAATCCTTCTGTCTCAAGCCTCCCAAACTGCTGGGATTACAAGCATGCACCACTGCTCCTGGCTTTTTAATAAATTTCTGGTATCCATGAGTTCTCTGCTATTTCTTGTTGGATTTGTGGTAGTTACTCTCTGATCTCCCACTGTATTTCTGCTTTCAGAAATTGATATTTCTTTGAACACATATTTTTCTCAAACTGCTCTTACATTTATAATTTTTTTCTCTTATAGTTTGTGAGTAAGCTCACACGTAAAGAATAAAGCAGAGAATAAATAACTGGCAAGCTGAAGCCAAGTCATATTGGTCCATAAGAGACCCCTATGGACCACTGAATCTCTTTCCAACTTGAGTTTAATGACTTCACATTGATAGCTTGACATATTCTCTGGTGGAAGTATTTATATCATTGAAATTAACAAACCTTACAAAACAGAATTTTCCCCTTTGAATAGCCAATTGTTAAATGATGATCAAGACACCACTGATCAAAATGACAAATTAAGAACATATTATACAGCCTGGTGTGGTGGTGCGTGCCTAAAATCCCAGCAGCTCAGGAGGCCAAAGCAGTAGGACCACAAGTTCAAGTCAGCCTCAGCAATGGTGAGGCGCTAAGCAACTCAGTGAGATCCTGCCTCTAAATAAAATACAAAATAGGAGTGGGGATGTGGCTTAATGGTTGAGTGCCCATGAGTTCAATTCCTGGTACCCCCCAAAAACAAAAAACATACTACACCAACAAAGGGTTGGCATATGGTAGTCAATTTATGGGAATTCCCAGCCACCTTCCCTATTTAAGTACCAAAATAAATCCCCACCATATAGAAGTGACTTTATAATTTTACATAACTTTATAACTTTATATGCGAGGTCAAATGGTAATGAGAACTAACTTCAATTAGTTGTTTGTGTGAGGCTTGGGGCCGTTTTTGAAATGCACTGTCATTTGATCAGCTCTACAATTCGGATCTGGAGCTCCATTAGCTGCCTCAGCACAGGCGCTGAGTGACAGATCTGGGACCCTATCCAGGCTGATTTGGTTCTGGATTTCATGCCTGAGATCTCAAGATGGTATAGGGACAGTTTTCTGAAGGCCTGTCTCAGCCTCTTAGCTGACAAAGTGAAAGACTGTCTTTCAGGTGGGTCTCTGTGCCTTTCACACAGGGATGTGGTTTACCTTTGTCTTGAAAGTCCAACACGTAACCTGACCATGCTGCTGAGCCAGGGCCTGAGTCTTCACATAAAGAGGGTATATTAATATAGTGTCAGGGAGATTGATTTCTCAGAGAGAATAAGAGTGAAATAACAAAAAGAGAAAGAGAGCACAGTAAGGATGATGGTAAGAAAAGACATAGTTTTGAAAAATAAAAATCTCACATTGACAAAACAGGCTTGTATATTATAAGAGATGGTACTTAAGTTTTTAATATTTTTTTTTCTTTCAAAGGGACTTTTCCTTCCCCCTGAGAAGCAGAGGTACTTATTACCCCCATGATCACAACTTTGGCCTTAGTCTTGACCTGGACTTAGGCATGGGCTCTGGAATGTTCCACAGCCTGGAAAATGAATTGAACCCTGGAAGAAGACTTGGGATTGGACCTGCAGGAGCACATGGCATTGGACACAGCATGGGTGATGGAGATGGTCATGGAATGAACCACAGTGGGAGTCATGGCTATGGAGGAGGCCACAGCAAAAGCCATGAACACAGAGGAAGCCATGGTGGAAACCATGGAGTGGGTCATAGAGGGAGTCACCCCGAAGGCCATGACAGTACAAGATGGCTGTGGCCATAGATTGGATAATGGAAAATATTGGGGGTGGGTGGGGGAAGAAAGATTGGTGTAGGAGGGAGTCTTGGAGAAAAAATTCTAGATTGAGATCTAATTTTGCTGTGTTCCCTTGAGTATGTTACTTAACCTCTTTGTGCCCCTAGGTCCTAGTATGTGAGATGGAGATAGTGACACTTTCCCCACAGGGTTGTTGTTGAGGAAATACAATGAACTAGCATGTGTGAAATGCACACATCGGGCCTGGCACAAAATAAGTGCTTAATTAATATTAACTATCATCATTATAAATTTTAGCTACCACCCCATCTCCAAGAAACAAAAGCACACTATGAATATATTAAACTATGGAGTTGGTGCTAGTTTATTTCCAGAGTAGGTACAGGAGGTGACAATTATAAGAACTTGGTAACACTTTATGAAATATGTCTTATGATTTTACTTGCCTCTCCCACCCCCCTTACTTGTTGTTTTCTATTTTCAAGTGGCCCCATCACTGTGTTCAGTGTCTTGGTTGCAGAACTGTATGCTTTGTGCTCCCTTGGTCCTGGCCAGAATAAATCATTTGTATTTACTTCAAAAAGACCCAGAGTTTTATTTGGGATTTTGGAATACTGCCTTAACAATACCTTTAAGAAAACAAAAAGAAAAGTCAAAAACAGGAAAAGATACTGCAATAAGTCCATATGACAAAGGACTGGTATACCAAATACAGGAGGACTACAGATAATAAGAAAAGAGAGTGCAATTTAAAAATGGGCACAAGATTTGACAGAAGGATATCAAAATGGTCAGTGAACATCTGAAAAGGGACTCAATATAATTGCTTATCAGAGAAATGGAAATTTAAACCCTAAGAACATATCTCTACACACACAGGACAATGACTAGAATTTCAATGACTGACAATAGCAAGTACTGACAAGGATGGTGAACAACTGCAACTCCCATGCATTGTTATTGGGAGTGCAAATTGATACACTCAATGTTTAGCAACACTAAAATTCAACACACACATACTCTATGACCCTGCAATTCCATTCTGAGTATATATATCCAAGAGAAATGAATACTTATACCCACCAAAATACATGTATGACAGAGGCTTTATTTATAAGAACATCATACTGGAAATTGCCTAAAGTCTTAATATTACAATGAGTAAGTGAGTTATGACACAGCCCTACAACAGCATGCTACCTAATAGTGAAAAAATAATAAACTATTGAATCATGCAACAACATTAACAAATTTCACAGATATAACGTTGACTAAAAGAAGTCAAAGCAGCAGAGCACATATTGTACAATTCCATTCACATGCAGTTTAAGAACATGTGAAGTTAATCTACTGTAATAAAGGACAGAATAGTAGCTGTCTTTGGGGAAAACACTGACTGAGAGAAAGCACAAGGGAGGATAAGAGTGTTCTGTACTTTATCTGGGCAATGATTACATGGATACAGACATGTGTAAAACTTCACTGAAATGTGCACATGAGATTTGTGGATTTTATTGTGTGGATGTACTACCTCTTTTGAAAATGAAAATGGAATTCTCTATGACTTTTTCCCCCCCCTGTCATTATGATTTCCTTGGTCAGAATATGAGGTCAGGGATACATGATAATAAATGAAGCATTAAATACTTCCAATGAGAATGGTGCCAGTGGAAGTTTTGTAGGCAGGGAAGACAAACATCTATTCTATTTTTAATTTGTTTTTAGATGTTAATGGATTTTTATTTTATTCATATATTTGTATGTGGTTCTGAGAATCGAACCCAGTGCCTCACACATGCTAGGCAAGTACTCTACCATTAAGCCACAAACCCAGTCCCGGCAAATATCTATTTTTTTTTTTTTTGAGAGAGAGAGAGAAGAGAGAGAGAGAGAGAGAATTTTTTAATATTTATTTTTCAGTTTTCGGTGGATACAACATCTTTATTTTATTTTTATGTGGTGCTAAGGATGGAACCCAGCGCCCCGTGCATGCCAGGCGAGTGCGTTACTGCTTGAGCTGCACCCCCAGCCTCGCAAATATCTATTTTAATGAGGATAAATCACTACCACCTTCAGGTTGGAACAGATTCATGTTGTCAAGCTCACACCAGGTCTCTCTGGAGAATGGTGACATACAGCAGGGTCAGCTCTGATTTTTGCTGTTAGCAGGCTAAACACTTGGCAGTGGCATAATTGTTTCTGGACCACCTTATTGAGTCATATATGACCTCCATCCATGCCATGGAGCCTGCTATATCTACGAGCCCACTGACAAAGCACTGGAGTAGCTGGAGAAAGAGGTTGGTTGACATCCACAGAATGGGTCACCTTGTCAAACCAACCATTAAAACCCTCTCTGCTTCTCCCCATCTGTGCCCTTCCCACATTCCTCTCAAGACTTTCTTATCATCAATTCATTAATTATAATCTTTCCAATCCTAGATTATATAGCCAAACTGTTAGCCACTGCCCACTGATCAGGGTAAACTGTAATTCTGATCTTTTTTTTTTTTCCCAAGTAAAATCAGTAAGCAGATGCACTGTTCAATGCTGTGCTCACTGGGAGGATTTCCCTCCCAGTGAGCACAGCTATCCTTCAAGGCCACCCTGAGAGGGCAGCAGCACGCTAGTGTATCCTGCAGAACCATCCACAAACCAGAAGAAACCCAATCTTCCCTTTCCTAGTCATCTGGACATATGAAACTCTCCATGTGACTGTGCTTATGGAAGGAGAGGTTGGAAATGTAGCTGAAATAGATGTCATCAGAGTTTGGGTGGCCTAGATGGGCAGGTGGTGCACACCTGTAATCTCAGTGGCTCAGGAAGCTGAGGCAGGAGGATGGAGTGTTCAAAGCCAGCCTCAACAACTTAGCAAGGTCCTAGGCAACTCAGGGAGACCCTGTCTCTATGTGAAATATACAAAGGCCTGGGGTTATGGCCTAGTGGTTAAGTGGCCCTGAGTCCAATCCCCAGTAACGAGAAAGAGAGGGAGGGAAGGAGGGAGGGAGAGAGAGAGAAATTCTGAGAGAGAGAGAGAGAGAGAGAGAGAGAGAGAGAGAGAGAGAGAGAAGGTTTGGTTGGCCTCCTCAGGTCTATTATTTATGTCTTGAGGACATACTTGAACACAAATTTATATATGCCACTTCCATTCAATGACGTAGGTACTGTTAAATATGCCCAATTTTATACTTTGGTGTTGCAGAAAACATCAAGTTCATAAAGGGTAATTTATGTTTCTGAACTCTTAAATGCAGAGAATGGAGTATCAAGTCAGATGTTTATCAAAGGATAAGTTTCGCTTGAACCTTCTGGAAGACAAAGGATATGGAAGAAGTTTGCCTTTGGTCTAAAGTTCTAAGGTTTGTGTTTCTATTAGGGCTACATAGATTCCATACAGCCTCCTGATTTGTTACATTTTAAACTACTTTGTATCTTTTCAAAAGTAAATTGCAAATGGGCTTATTTTTCTTGGGTTCCCACCTAAAAGTATGGAATACTCAAAGTTGGGGTCTTCTGATGTTAACATCTTCTGATGTTAGGTCTTCTGATGTTAACATCAATCCTGCCAGTGTCTGATAATGCCTGAAAGGATTGGGCATTTCTCTTTCCCATTGCATTGTCACCTTCATAAACGACCAAGATCCCTTTTGAAAGGTAGGAGGAAGATCCATGGCACAATGTTGTAACATTGGATCTTTCTGCCTTCCCTCTATTTCTAGGCTTATGAATAAGTGCAGGCCTGGGAGTTAGGTGAGACACTGAGACTTTCCACTGGGGTAACTCATATAAGCTGTCTGTTTAATCAGCCAGATATTTTCACTTATCCAAAATAAGTGAGATTTTAGTAGGCTGATTATGTATGTCATTTTTAGTAACACCAATTAGGGTCAAAGATCCCTGATTACAGTTCTGACCATACTGTCTATGACTCACTATGCCCACCAACATCAGGAAGCCTGTTTCAAAGGTCAGATCTCCCACCACTGTATCTGGCAAAGAGCTGCTGCAGAACTTTATAAACATGTTAGCGCTCTCTTTTCTAATGCCTTGATGAAGAAAGTATCAGTTGAATCTTCTGGAAGACAAAATGAAGGAGTAAAAACCTATCCCAACATAAATTTCTCCCTAAATCTTGGAACTTTTCCTTCTAATTATACCAATGCAATACTGAGATCATAACTTCATTTAATGTAGGCCACCTGGAATCTATATTTCCATCAACCAAGAAAATTGTTAGGGTGATTCCCAGCTACTTGATCTAATATATTGAATCTATAATGTGTGATGAATTCACCCAAGTAATCACTTTTATTTTATTGCATAACAGCTTAGTACAAATGGCAGCTTAGAACAACACCCATTTACTAGCTTAACTGTGGGTGGCCATCCTCACACATGATTTGAGTTACCTCCTTGGCTGGGTGAGAGGTGCTTAGACACAGCTGTGTCAGAGCTTTCCCCACCCTTCTCCAGTTCTGAGGGCTTTTCCGTGCAGAGGCATGTCTGACCACTGCCCCAAAGAGCCAATCGTTGCCCCTGACCTTGGGATGCTGTCCCCTTAAACTTCATTGGATGGGATTTTCCCCAGAATTTTTTGTTCCTCAATAAAAGTCCACTCCCTGGCGTGTTCTCTCTCTCTCTCTCTCTCTCTCTCTCTCTCTCTCTCTCTCTCTCTCTCTCTCTCTCTCTCTCTCTCTCGCTACTGTAAACCTCGCTACTGCATTAGGTAGCTGGAGGCTGGAGCTAGGAGAAGCCATCCTGGTTTAAAAGGTAATTAGAGTCTTGTCTCTTTAATTTAATACTCCCTAGCGTTTTGCTCACAGTTCAAACCTTCTTTCATGAAGCCAGTGCGGGTCGCAAGCTAGACTCACCATTCTGTGAGTCAGAAGTCTGGACAATGCATGACTGGGCCTTTTGCTCAAGGTCTCACAATGCTGTGATAAGTTGTTGTCTGACTGCATCCTCATATGGAGATTTTCTAAGGTCGTATAATTTAGCAAACTTCAGTTTTTGAGGTTGTAGAATTGAGGTCCCTGCTTCTTTGCTAAATATAAGCAATCACTTTATGACAGGCATATCCATAGGTGATAACTTGAGTCACTTTTGCCACCTTTTGGTATGGAAAGCAGTATCCCATTTTATACAAGCGTCAAGTCACACTTGCCCTCAAACTTGAATTGGTCAGATGGCCATTCCCAGATTTCTATTTTTGGAGGTCACGTTTCTGAAATCTCATTACACAAATACTGTAAAAATCTGACTTCTCTTATGAAAACAAAACTACTTGGGATGTCTCAAATATAAACAGATTTAGTCTAAGAAATAAGTGCTTATAAAAATACTTTAAAATATGAAGAGTTGAAAATCAGGGTGACAGCAAATAGCTTTCAGGTTTATTGCCACAGAGAACAGAAAGCTGCTGTCACTGAGGCAGGGACATATAGGCAAATGCTGCCATCTCCACAGGTCTTCCACATCCCTCTCCACCCACCCTGGTGTCTAAGGGTCAAGAAAATGCAGAAACACTGAAAACTCCTCACCTGAGTATCCCAGGCATGCATCCAGCCATTGCTACTGCAGAACGGAGTCTCATGAGCGTTCCTCTGGTGAGAATGTAAAATGTGCCTGGAACCTGATGACAAGAAAGTCGATAAACTGTAGTTCCCGGTATGGAGGTCCCTGCCACACAGGGGAGAACATTGAAGAATGTCAAAAGGTACCAGTGCCAATAACTGCTACAGCCACACACCCCACTGTATGGGAAGGGCTGCAAAGGAACTGGTGGTGACAGAGTAACACTAGAAAGAGAAAATAGATTTCTTGCTGAGACATCTAACAGTGACCTGAATAATGATGTGCTAAAATTAAATGACAGGGTAGAGGGAATGTGAAATTCCTGCAATTCCTAAAAGAACTTTTCCCTCTATACATTGAAAAAAGAAAAATTCTAAAATTAATTACACATTTACATTGTAGCTCTGTAATTTTTCTACTTATATGCAAGTGTTTGGATCCTTTATAATTTCTAATACTGGGGTACATTAATCTCTCATTCTGTAAACAATACAAAAGTCTGAGGCCTCAGCCCCTGCATCCTTGTTCGTTTGTGGTTGTCTGAACTTGACTCTCAGAATAGGCATCCAGTTAAGATCTCTTCCACGGCAGCTGTGCTCAGGGAACCCGCTCCTCACTTGTTGGTTCTAATGGTATGTCCCTTCTGGTAAATATGAAGCCCTGCATTGTTTCAGATTTAATTTTGCTGAGCCATTGTTGCATCTGCAGAAGCTCTAGAATTTCTGAGAAGAAGAGCTTAGATGTGTTTTAGTCAGCTTTATCAATTACGTGACTAAAGGATCTGACCAGAACAAGTTTAGGGGAGGAAAAAGTTTATTTGAAGGCTCACAGTTTCAGAGGTCTTAGTCCATAGAAGGCCAGCTCCATTCCTTGGGGCTGGAGGTGAGGCATAACTTCATGGCTGAAGAGGTGACAGGTGGAGGCAGCTCACATGTGATCAGCAAGCAGAGAGAGGTCTCCACTTGCCAGATACAAATATATACCCAAAGCCACGCCCCCAAGGAACTACTTTGTCTAGCCACACCCCACCTGCCTCCAGTTACCACTCAATTAATCCCATGAGGGATTAAATCACTAATTAGGTTAAGGCTGTAACTGGATCATTTTTCCTCCAAACCTTGCTGTGGGAGACCAACCTTGCACGTGACTGAGTCATACTCCCCGGCTAGGTGCTGAGGCTCAGAAATGTGGGACGGCTTTCCCCACCCTTCTTGGGTTCAAGGGATGGTGTGCATGGGTGTGTCTTACTACATCCTCATGGGTGGAGATATGCTCACCTCTTCCTTTGTTATATTACCCCTTGCCCTGTTTGGGATAGAATGTTCCATGGAAACACCTTTTGTGTGTCCCCTTCTCTTACTGCGCCCTTGGACATGTCCTACCTAGATGTCAGTCAACCTGCTGACAGCAGACATTATGAAGCTAGACTCAGCCCCCTGAAACCTGATCCCTTGCCTCATTTGAATGGCTTCAAATAAAAGGGGTTAGCACGTGTGGGCCCTCTCTCTCTCTCTTTCTGCAGACCCTTGTGGTCAGAAGAGACATCACAGCAACCCCAAAGAAAAAGGTATTTATTTCTGTCTCTTGTGTGGTTATTTCACGCAGCCCAATTAGCCCAGTTTCCCTGGAGTGACCTCTGAGTGTTTTAGTAATGAACAAAACCCCTGTGGAGAAAGCCCTGCCAATTCCTATGACTCGATGCCTCAGCACCCAGCCAGGGAGTGTGACTCAGTCATGTGCAAGGTTTATCTCCCATACCTTGCATTCTCTTACATGTGAGCTTTTGGGGGACACCTTAAAACCAAACCATAACAGTATGTGCAACTTGGTTAAAGGGGCTTGCTGGAACCATTCTGGAAGCAATGTTTTCAACTGATATCTTTTGTTTTTGTTTTTGTTTTTAGTTGTAGGTTGAAACAATACCTTCATTATTATTTTTTTAAAGAGAGAGAGAAAGAGAGAGAATTTTTTCAATATTTATTTTTTAGTTTTCGGTTGACACAACATCTTTATCTTATTTGTATGTGGTGCTCAGGATCCAACCCAGCACGCTACGCATGCCAGGCGAGCGCACATAATAATAAAAATATAATAATAATAATAATAATAATAATAATAATAATAATAATAATAATATTTTTTAATGTGGTGCTGAGGATCAAACCCAGTGCCTCACACATGCTAGGCAAGTGCTCTACCTCTGAGCCACAACCCCAGCCCTCAGCTGATAACTTTTTATAGTGATTAAGAGTGTGGCCTAGGAGCCAGACTGCCTGGGTTTGAGTCCTGAATCTGCCACTTATCATCTTTAGGAGTCTCTGTGCTTCCATTACCTCACTTACAAAATTAGGATGATTTTGACGCCTAAATCACAGAGTAGCTCTGAATGTTAAATGACATTATTTGTCAAGCACTATGAATAATGTTTGCATACAGAACACTCAATGAAAACTATTAGCAATCATTAGATTGTTTATTCCTGGATGCCTTATAAAGGAGGTAAGAAAATAGGGAGGTTTTGTAGAAGCTGACTTTGTATAGCAATCATAATATTTTAAATTAGGTTTCAACTTATTCAGTGTAGATCCAGGGAGCAGATGGAGACTGTGGGAGAGGAGAAGGCAAACACCTTATAGCCTAAAGAACTATTGTTGGAAGCACCAGAAAAGTTTAGAAAGAACCTGGCAGAGAATTAACTCAGGGTGATCTCAAGCTCCTTAGAGAAACACTCCATCCAGCATGGTGCTCCAGCTAAGAAAAATGGCACTGCCCAAGCTGTAGATTACAAACGGGAAAGTTAGTGGCTGGGAGGGACAGAGGACAGACTTGAAGGACTCCAACCTCCCATTGTGGGTGAAGAAAGCTCCCAAGAAGTCCCAACAAGTCAAGGAGGTGCTGAGAGAACCAGTGGGCCTGCTCTGAGTGAGGATAAAGAGGCAGCAGAGTTTAGGATCCAATGCTGGAGGCCACAGTGGGTATCCTGATCATCAGCTTCTCCCAAAGACCAGCTGACTCCTTTAGCTGAACCAACATAGGGTGCCCATGAGGGACAGTCAGGACAGGATGTTAAGGCATGAGAGACTGTCTCATCAGGGCATGAAAGTCAGTCCAGGAGAAACCATCAAGGTCCAGAGGCAGCCTGTGGGACCAGGGTTCCTTCTCTATCATCCATACAGAAAAATGAACTGCATCGTCAGTAGGAGGCCATCTTTGGAATGAGAGAGAGAAGGGAGAGAGCCCTTGTAACTTCAAACAGGTAGAGTATTTACCTAAAGAGGGGTATTTTAACACAGGAAAAAAATAACTTTAATTGTCAAGCTGAGGTCCTTCTCCCACATCTTTCTTTTGTCATATCCTTCTATGCCTAAGAATGGGGCTCCAAAGTAAAGTGACATAAATTATATTAAATAATGCTCCAAGTTTTCTCACACATGTAGATTGAAACATGTGAAATGCATGCAGGTTTGAACCTTGGATTAGGACCTTTGCTTATTCTTCCAGGTGTCTAGGGAGACAAGTACCCTCAGCTTTAGGATGGAAAAATTCACCCAGTATCCTCCTCCTAGTGGTGTGTTGATAAATGTTTAACCAACTTCTTGTGGGGAAAAGTCCCAATATGTAGCATTTTCTGATTTCTGTGACAAAATATTCTTAACATGGCCCATTTCAAGCTACCAACTTGATGTGACTGAAAAGGGATTATTGAAGTAATCCACACTGGCAAACTAATATATAGTAACATATACTAAAAAGAAGAAAAGTGCTAAGTTTGGATTGTTTATTACTTTGTTTTTAATATAATTAAATGACAAGTTTATGTCATTTGATTTTAGTTTTTAGAGCTTTTTAAGTTTCACAACAACATTGTGTGAACAATGTTGGCAGTGTGTCAAAAAGGAAATCAAGATGAAATTAGAGTATGTTGTGAGACAAATGAAAACAAAATCACAGCATACTAAAACTTGTGGGGTGCAGTATTAAGAGGAAAGTTTATAGCATTCTGCTTTTAGATTTCACCCATACTTCTCCTTTTCCAATGTATTTTCTTTTGTTCTTATTGGCTTTTTTTTTTTTTTTTTTTTTTGGTACCAGGGAGAGAACCCAGGGGCACTTAATCCCTGAGCCACATAACCAGCCCTTTTCAAATTTTGTTTTAAAATTTATTTTGAGACAGTCACTAAGTTGAATTCATGATCCTCCTGCCTCAGCGAGTCACTAGGATTACAAGCGTGTGCCACTGTGTTGGGCTTGTTCTGATTTTTTTAACTTTATATTTTCCTTTATACATAGGTGCCTTAAACAATATGTGGAAGATAGCAGGGTGTAAATGATGAAAGTCACAGTCCAACCATGAAACTTTCTTTACTTTTAATCTCTAAATTTCCTCCATTTGGAGGGCATCACACAGATCACAGGCACTATTTCGTCTAACCATGCTGTCATCTCTTAGGAGCAATAGGCGATAGCAATGTCATAAGTTAATATTGATTAAGCATTTATTTTGTGCCTGGCTCTGTGTGTGCATTTTACACATGCTATTTCATTGTATCTCCTCAACAACTATCCTGTGGGGAAAATGTCACTATCTCCATTTCACATGCAAGGACCTTGGAGGCACAAAGAGATTAAGTATCTTACTCAAGGGAACACAGCAACATTAGAACTCAATCTAATTTTTCTTTTCTTTTTTTTAATAAATTCAGGAATCCAAGCTGTTAATGCAAGACTATACAATATATTTTAAATCTGTGGGTCATCTAGAGTTATTATTACTGGTCCCACAAACATCTGGAATATTTACTTTAGTCTTGCTTTGCAATTTTACTTGAAATGTATTGGCACAGGATAGTAAAGGAGAATACATAGGCACATCAAGTTCATTTTTTAAAATTTTTGCATCTTTTGTTGTTTCATTTCTCAGAGTGAGAAGTAAAGAATAACACAATAAGAGCATGAGGAAAGACACAGAGAAACACAGAGAAAGAAAGGAGATAACAAAAAAGCTTTTGGAAAAAAACACATTTTAAAGTGAAAAATCTATGACTTTAATCAAATAGGAAGTTGTGAAATGGGAGAAAAGAACTAATTTCTAAAAACTTCAGCATTTTTGTTATTTAGGGGGATAGTGTTTTGCCCCTGAAAAACAGTGGGCCTTAGTATACCCAGGACCCAGATCTGGGTCCATTGTCCTGTAGCATCAGTGGTGAACAGGACCAGGAAGGGGCCCTTTGCCTTGGCTGTGAAGGAAGATATAATACAGGTGTATCATCCTGGAAGAAAAGGAGGAGGGTAAGACACCACATCTCAGAATAAGTTTCCAGGAAGCTGGTCAAGTCCAAGGAACAGAGAGCAGGCCTGTACCGGGGTGTATAGACAGTGGCATCCTGAAGGACACTGACTTTTTCTCCTGTGGGCCAGAAACTAGGACCAAGTCCGTGTGTTCTGCAGAAAGCTGCCTTCTTGTATGCATGCCAGGAGAGCTGCTCCTTGGGATTCTGGTCATATGAGGAACAAAGCAAGCTAATGCTGTGTTGTCTTCTGTAGCCTAACTTATACAATCCCTCTCTGTACAGTGACTGTGTGGAGGGCACCACAGAAAGGATTTGTGTCCTTGGCCAAGCTGGCCACCACCAGACAAAGTGCTGTGAAGGAGAGGAGGTGTTCTTTTATGGTGTAGTCATGAGGCAAAGGAGGTTTTACTTGGTGAAGTACCAAGAGGGACAGAGGTGTTCCTGTCTGGCCTTTGCCACTGGACTCTCTGGTGAAATGTCCTACTTAGTCTTTGGGTCTAGACTTTTCCCATAAGGTTTTACCAATACACCTTCTGTCTCACCCCATCTTTGGGTGTCTTCCTTGGTTTCACAGCAACCTATTCCACTGCCCTAGTCAAATGGGCATGGACTAAGCCACTGTGATGAATGGAAAAATGGAATGAGTCATCAGTGTGTCCATTGAGAAGGCCATGGTGAAAGAATGAATGGACATGGGTACCATTGAGGAAGCCATGGGAGAGGCCATTTCAGTGATGACCATAAGGAAGGCCTCAGAGATCAGAGAAGAAGCCAAGCCATAGCCATGAGATAATGAAAGTCATTCTGTACAGGAAATTATGGGGGAGGAGAATATCATGGAGAAGACAAAGAGCAATGAGGGGAGTGAGTCAAGATAGGACACCAAAACATTCCCAGGTAATACCCAGAGATCATGGATAAGGTCAAGGACAGAATCAAGGGAAGCCTCTCAAGAGTTTGACCACTAAAACTGGGTCAAGCAAAGAGTTTTGAAAGACCAAATCCTCATTGGGCCTGGAAATGATCTCAAATAAATACATTCCCAGGGCTGTCTCCCTAGATCAGGATCAAGGAGGTGGCGAGCCCTTCATGGGGGCTGGGGCGGACCAGTGATTTCACTCAAGGCAGTGTCATTCCCTTCTCCCTGACCCCAAGTCATTCAGGTGCCCTTCAGGGTTTAACTCTTTGGAAAGTCTTCTTCCTTCCTCCATGTCTTCTGATGTGTGTGACTATCTTGGTACATTTTCTGCTCTTATAACAGAATACCACAGATGAGGTAATTGATGAGAACAGAAATTTATTTTTACATTCTGGAGGCACTAGCACCAGGTTTCTGGTGATGACCTTCTTACTGCTTCCTCCCAAGAAAAGAAAAAACGATATGTCCTTACCTTCCAGAAGAAAACCCCACTCCAACAAGCCCTTTTTATAATAGCACGTATCCATTCATGATGGCAGAGCCCGTAGGACCTAAGTACCTCCCTTTAGGCCCATCTCCCAACACTGTTCCATTGGGGATTAAGTTTTCATTATATGAATTTTGGAGGATACTCTCAGACATCGCAGTGACTAAGGAGAAACTTACTAAACACTAATAAATAAAAGTTTATAAAGATATATATGGTATCTAGCTGGGCATGGCAGCATATCCCTGTAATCCCAGTGGCTCAGGAGGCTGAGGCAGAATGATCACAAGTCCAAAACCAACCTCAGCAACTTAATAAGACCTTGTCCCAAACTAAAATATAAAAAAAGGGCTAGGGATATGACTCAGTGGTTAAGTGCACCTAGGTTTAATCCCCAGTACAAATATATATATATATATATATATATATATATATATATATATATATATATATATATATATATATATATTCATCCAGATAAAGTCTTTAAAAAAAAAAAAAACTCTTGAGTCTGTATTGTTATTGTTCATCAATCCAAATGATTTCTGTCTGCCAACCATTTTGCTGAAAGGTTTCTTTTGTGTCTTTTTGTGTGTTTGTTTGTTTTGATACTGAGAATTGAACCCAGGGGCACTTAACCACTGAGCCACATTCACAGCCCTTTTTTGTATTTTATTTAGAAACAGAGTCTCACTGAGTTACTTAGAACCTCAGTAAGTTGCTGAGGCTGGCTTTCAACTCATGATCCTCCTGCCTCAGCCTCCTGAGCTGCTGGGATGACCGGATGTGTGTCACCATGCCTGGCTTGGAAGCTTTTATATACACCATCACTCAATATCCACAATAATCCTACAAACTGCAGACTATAATCCCCACTAAGTAAATAGCTAACATATGAGCAAGCAGGAACAAGTTCTTTAACACCTAGTGATTCTAGAGAGAAAAATACATGTTGTTTTACTTAGAAATGTTATTTGGATTTTTACTATTAGAGCAGGGGCTGAAGTCCCTGCATCAACTGATAATTGGCCACAAGCCTCACCCATTCCCCACATAGAACTTCTATCAGAGACACATGGCTGATTAACTCCCAAGCACTTTCCCAGGGTATTGCAGAATCTGGACACCTGCTACCTCTGCACCCAATACCTTATTTTCTACCTTGGCCCATTTTCTTCCCACTTCTAGAACTTGTTTGTTCATGGTTCTTTCATATCTTAAAATGCCAGCTCCAAAAGACCACAAATTTCTGTGTCTCGTTCACTGGAGTACAACGTCCAGTGCATAGTAAGCACTCAAAATGTTTGTGTGATGAATAACTTCAGGCCTCATATGCCCTGAATATTCATTCATCAAACATCTGAATGATCTAAAATGGTTCCTTTGCCAAGAGACCTAGCTATTCTGGAGAAGATGGAAACAACTTGTTTTGATCTTACATATTATAGAATTTAAACTCCCATAAGTCGTTTTTTTTTTTTTTCAGTACTGAGAATTGAAGGTGCTCTACCACTGAGCTACATACCTAGCCCTTTCTACTTTTTGAGACATGGTCTTGCTAAGTTGCTTCAGGCCTCACTAAGTTACTGAGACTGGCCTCAAACTTACAACCTTCCTGCCTCAGTCTCCCGATTCACTGGGATTACAGGCATGTGCCACCTTGCCCAGCACCATCTTTGTTCAGCCATGCTGTTTCTGTTGGCCTCATTTAGAGTCAACCAAGAGATATGGGAAGTACTCAGTTCAGGTGGCAGATTGTCAATGCCCCAAGGGCTGCCTCAAGATCAAGTACCCTCCTTGACGGTTCAGCGTGTCTGGCATATAACACTGATGAGAGGAACCAAGTGAAGCTTCTCCCATGGAAAAGTTCCTATGAATTCTTTTAAAAATGAAAGAAAGTCTGGGGATGTAGCTCAGTGACAGAGCCCATGCCACGCTAGCATGTGTGAGACCCTGGGTTCAATCCTCAGTATCTTAAAAGAAAAATTAATTAATTAATTAAAAATAAAAATTAAAGAAGAGCACCTTTACCAAGGAGGGACGACAGAAAGGACATTCTTCTGGAGTCATCATTATGCTTGTTAGGTCCTGTCCTGGGTGTCTTGGGGAAGGTTTAATGTCTGCTCTGTTGTGCAAAAGCTCCTGCCATGGCTAACTTCATGCTGCTAGTGTGGACCATTAAATGAGGAGTTGGGAAGAGATGGCAACACAGCTTAATATACCATTCCCACCAGACAGCTGCAATTGATGTGCATGCCTTCGTGGGTGTACAGAATGTGGTAAAACTAAAAAGAGGTGATAAGTTGGAAGCATTTTTACATTGCTTTTTAAAATAACATTTAGTATTTTATAAGTAATCTCATGTAAATTTTTAGTGATGGCTATGTGATGAAAAATCCTGAAAATGTGAAAGTAGGCTCTTTCAAATGGGTATGACCAGTACCACTTCACTATTGGTCCTGTCTCCTCAATAGCCACAAACCCCGGTTCCCATGCCTGAGAGACCCCAGAGTCTATTTCCTGACCCTTGAGTCTCTAGTCCCCCCTCATGTAAGAAGAACTTTTGGTGCCTACTACATACTCAGCACTATCCAGAGGCACTGTTCCTAGTTCCCACTCACATGGAACCTCACTCTAAGTGTCCTGCTTCCTAAGTCCCATTCATTGAGACCTCCTTCTCACAACCCTGCTTCCCCAGCTATCCCAAACACTTGGAATTCTTGTGCAGGAAACAAGGTGTTTTTACCTCCCTCTCTGCCTCAGAGGGTGGGTCCCCATCATTTGACAGCCTTGATCCCCTTGAACTGTCCAACTTCCCGCTCCTCCCAAGGACTCATCTACTGGGACTGAGCCTTTCTCCATCTTCATGTACTTCCTTTCCTGTGTCCCTTCTTCTCTGAACTCAGGTGTCCTATCACTGCTCACAGCTACAGGAATAACAGGCTCCATGTCCAGCCCTTGCCCAGCCCAGATGATGCTATAAAGGCCTTCTTTGAAAGAGGAAGAGAGAGAGGTGACACTCTGTGGAGGGAGCCTAAGGAAGCAAACATCCAGCCTTCCCATCCTGTGGCCCCAGGTCCCCCCTCCTGGTGCTTCTCTTGAGGTTGAGGACCCATTCTGTGGTGATCCAAAGGGAACTGCAGCCCTTAGATCTCCACCTTGAACTCTGCTCTCAAGACCCTCATTTGTCTTCTTTAGGCCTTGATCACATCTGGACTCAGCACCCTCCCTTCCAGCCCTACATAGTTATACTGCCTCAAGATGAAGAGAAAAGCATTTTTCCTTCCCTGCTGGTTGTTTCACCTTCTACTTTTAGTCAATGGTGAGTGATTTTGTTGAAAAGAAGGTAATGTTGGGGTGTAAGTAGTGTTTGGGGAAAATGTTACCACCTTTTGGGATGCAAATCTATCCTTTTAGCTCTCCTTTGAGAAGAAGTCAGAATTGTTATTTTTGCTTTGCTTTGTCCCATTCAACAGAGCATCTGTCTTCCGTTCTGTTCCCAGTAACAATTCTGCCCAGAAACCTAACCAATTCTCTTTATAATAAATCAATCCCAAATATAAATGCATTAAAGTTGGAAGGGATCTTAAAGTTAGTGCCTGAGCACCCATAGTAGACAGGAACCCTGTTCAGCATCTCTGGCCTCCAGTTACACATTGTATAAGCCATGTTGTTCCTTCTTAATTCCTTCTAGAATCTATACAATTAGAGCTTTAACTTATTTGTTTTATTCTTCTAAAGAACAGAACAAAAAATTTTCTCCTCAATGGGGCAGCTTTTCATCTCAGCTTCTCACTTTGTTTCTCTCTTGACCCTTACCTTTCCCCTAAACCTAATCAGAAACAATTAACACAAGGTTTTGAGGATCCTAAATTTGCATTCCTTATGTTATCCCAGACAATACCAAAGAAGGAACACATGCAGAGGGTGAGGGACTGAACACCAATATTTTGGAAGACAGGGTCATGGTGATTTGAGGGGGTATAGATATCTGGGAAGACAAGCTCTCGGTTATTACTCAGATGGAGAAATCAGAAGAGGTATAAAATAGTGTACATGAGGTAGAGAGGGAGTCCAGGTCTCATCTTGACTCTGACTGACCAATCAAGGATGCTGAACCCCTTCCTTGAATCCCAGATCTTATTACTTCAAGTTATACCTGGTTGGATTTTGCTAGACCATATGCTAAGAGCATCTGGGATCCTTTAAACTGGTGGCTCCCAAACTTTATTGTGTATGAGAATTATCGAATATTAAAAAAAAAAAGTGCATTACTATTTCCTGCAAAAATTGATTTTCCTCCCTAGAAGAAAACAATGCCATTTGGAGAGTAGCTTAATTGGCACATGTGGCCCCTTCAACTTTCTCTCTTATGTTCTGTATCTGGACGGTATCATGGATAGGTGAAGAAGGAATAACACAGTCTCTCTGTGACGCCAGGCCACTGCCTCTCCACACCTGGGATATGGAATAACATATGGATTAAGGGATGGCTCAGGGGTCAGACTGCCTTGATATAAATCCATGTATCACTGCCTACTAAAAACTTCCTGGAACCAGTTGCTTCCTTTCTATAAGCCTCAATTTCCCCATCTGTAAAGTGTGGATAATAATAAGTCCTATCTCCTGGAGGTATTGTGAAGATTTGAGGCACTAATTCATATGGGGGTGGCATTTAATGAACACTTAATAAAAGGCAATTATTACTACTATTGTTATGAGGAGTAATACTAGTAGTTGCAGGACCAAACTAAATTTCCAATGGAACTAACCAGCATTCTTTCTTAATCAGCTGTAGCCACCAATGGTAACACGACAATAGCCACAGAAAGCACTGCAAGCACCCTCCCTGGGTCGTCCACAGCCACCTCCTCTGGAACAACCTCAACTACCTCCTCTGGGTCACCCACATCCCCCTCCTCTGGGTCACCCACAGCCACCTCCTCTGGACAAAACACAGCCCCCTCCTCTGGGTCACCCACAGCCCCCTCCTCTGGGTCATCCACAGCCCCCTCCTCTGGGTCACCTACAACCACCTCCTCTGGATCAAACACAACCATCTCCTCTGGGTCAACTCTCCCTAGGATGAATACATCCTCCTCATCATCATCCAGCTCCAGTGGGACTAACACAGTGGTGACAACCTCCAATGTCACCACTGTGAGCACTGCCTCTCCAGGGACCGTGGGAAGCATGATCAGAAACTTGAGTCCCTGGGAAGTTGCCCTAATTGCACTGGCTTCCGTTGCAATGGCTGTGATTCTCTCCATTGGAGTCGCCATCTCTCTTGTGAGTGTCTGAAGTGTGAGAACCCCTTTTCCTGAGGAGGAAGTGCAGGACAGAGAGGAGGAAAGTGGGGCAGAGAGAGCAGAGTCACTGTAGGGCTGATGGGGAATGAGAAATCTGGAGAGAGTTGTATATAAACCTCAGCTTAGAACAGAAGATGGAAGATAAGAAAAGCCAGGAGATACTGAGAGAACACTGAAGAGGGGAAGAAGGGGCCAAAAAAGGCACTTGGAGGGGGCTGGGCAGGGTGTGGGGGATGGTGGGATTGGAGAGACAGGAAGAGAAGTCTCATGACTTTGAAGCACTTCCTTTTGTTTTCCAGAAAAGCTCACCATGCATAAGAAATCTCTTCAGCACAGACCTCTACCACCCCCATGGCCCCCACCTTGGTACACGCCCTCAAGGCTATCACGGGGCCCAAAACATGCCAAGTGCGACTGGAGCTGGTTGCAGAGACCAGTATCCCCCTGAAACCATGGAGCTTACTGAGAGACACAGTGTCCCTGAATGTCCTTAATGACAGAAGCATCACCATCCAGAGGGGGAGGGAGGCAGCTGACCAGGAAGACCAAGGCCCAAGCTCTCCTCCTGGCTCTGTTTCAGCCCCCAACAGCCTCCTTTCTCTGGTTTCCCCAGACTGCAAAAGGGAGGCTAGAGCTGTGAACAGATTATTAAATAAATTCATCTGATATTTGTGGGAGCCAGACTCTGTGGGTGTTTATACATCACGACAGACAGGTTCCCTCACATGAGAGACCCCGTTTCCCTGTGTACTCCCAGTTCTCAGGTGCCTTGAGTGAACTCCAGAGACCTCACATAGGTCGTCTTTTCTTCCCCACTCCTTCCCATTTCCCAGAGGCCTGTGGGATGATGGAGGAGCAAAACCAGGAAGGACAGGGGAAGGCAGGTGCTGGGCTTTATGAATGTGGAATTTGTGTCTCACAGTGAGATAGTCTCTGTGTGCTCTTAGAATGTGCAGAGGGGGAAAGTGACCCTGCACTCTGCAAGGCAGAGAAGGAATTGTCATGGGGCTACTACAGCAGGACCATATTTCTTCTCAGCACTCTGCAGAGGCTTTCAGAGGACTGTGTGGACCCTTTCCTCCCTGAGCAGATGTCCTGGGTCAGGAGAACCACTCCCAATTTCAGCAAGGGCAGGCCCGACTGGCCCTGACAGGCTCTAGGTTCTCAGAAGCCCCTGCCAACCAGGCCTCAGGCAGAGAAACAGTGCTTATCCTATCATGTGCCAGCACTATGCTTTTGCTAAAGGCTCAGCCATGTTGTCTTCTTGGACAATTGGCTGGTCATACACATGCCTCTGCCCCCTTCTTGCTGCAAATCAACCATTTGCTTGTTTTATCAATTTAATCCTGCCAGTGTCTTCCATCTGGGAGGTTCTCAGGCTGGGTTTTTACCAGAATAAAGCTGATTCTCCAGGTACATTTTACCACAGAGTTAATAGGACAGTTTTTAACAGATGCATAGTGAGAGTATCACTGGGGTGAAATTCCATTGGTAGGAAATTTAAGAATAGGCAAAACTAACCTATGCCTATAAGATCAGACCTGGTCTCCTAAGAGGATGAGAATTTCTAGGAAGGGTGGACTTCCTGGATGATAGAAGTGTTTTATAGTTGGCTAGATAGTTACACAGAAAGAAATCGGTCAAAATTCATTTAAGTGAATGCTTAAGGTCTTTGCGTTTCACTATTTATTTTATGTTAAAATTAAAATCATGTAACAGGTTGTTATTGTTTTTGTTTGTTTTATAGTACCAGGGATTGAACCCAGGGGTGCTCTGCCACTGAGCTAAACCCCCAGCCCTTTTAAATTTTTATTTTGAGATAGGGTCTCACTGAGTTGCCCAGGCTGGCCTCAAACTTGAGATATTCCTGCCTTAGCCTCCCAAGTAACTGGGATTACAGACATGCTCCTCCAACCCTGGCTATACAATAGACTTTTTTAAATTTTTATTTTATTTTATATATATATATATATATATATATATACATATATTATTTATTTTTATATGACAGCGGAACGCATTACAATTCATATCACACATATAGAGCACATTTTTTCACATCTCTGGTTGTATATAAAGTACATTCATACCAATTCACATCTTCATACATGTACTTTGGATAATGATATTCATCACATTCCACCAATATTTCTAACCCCCTGCCCCGTCCCTTCCCCTCCACCCCTCTGCCCTATCTAGAGTTCATCTATTCTTCCCATGCTCCCCCTTCCTTCCCCACTATGAATCACATTCCTTATATCAGAGAAAACATTTGGCATTTGTTTTGGGGGGGTATTGGCTAAATTCACCTAGCATTATCTTCTCCAATGTCATCCATTTATCTGCAAATGCCATGATTTTATTCTCTTTTATTGCTGAGTCATATTCCATTGTGTATATATGCCACATTTTTTTTTATCCATTCTTCTACTGAAAGGCATCTAGGTTGGTTCTACAGTTTAACTATTGTGAATTGTGCTGCTATAAACATTGATGTGGTTGTGTCCCTGTAGTAAGCTGTTTTTAAGTCCTTTGGGTATAGACCGAGGAGAAGGATAGCTGAATCAAATGGTGGTTCCCAGTTTTCCAAGGAATCTCCATACTGCTTTTTATTTTTAAAAAAATATTTTTAGTTGTAGCCAGGTGCAATGGTGCATGCCTGTAATCTCAGCAGCTCCAGAGGATAAGGCAAGAGGATTGCAAGTTCAAAGCCAGCCTCAGCAACTTAGTGAGGTCAATGAGACCCTGTCTCTAATAAAATACAAAAAAGGGCTGCAGATGTGGCTCAATGGTTGAGTACCTCTGACTTCAATCTCTGGTACCTCTCCCCTGCCCCCGCAAAATATTTTTAGATGTAGATGGACACAATACCTTTAATTTATTTAGTTATTTTTATATGGTCCTGAGGATGGAATACAGCGCATCACACATGCTAGGCAAGCGCTCTATCACTGAGGCACCGCCCCAGCCCACAAAAGGTTTTTCAAAAAAATATCCTTGAAGGCAGTAACTAGTCTATCAGTTATCTCCTCTTCATCTTTAACAGACCCCAATCCTTTACCTAAAATAATGATCTTCTTCCTTGCTCATTTCTTCATTTGTTCATGCACCATATTTACAGAGCATATAAGAAGGTCCCCAGGAGTTGGGGAGACAAGGGTGAACCTGCTGGCCATGGCTGGGTGAAAGAGACCTATTTGTAGACAGATAAGCTGTGGGTCAATGATGAAGTCCAATCAACTAAATTGTCCCAGGAAGAAATGTATAACTTGGCCCAGGGAGTCAGGGCTGGCTCACATAGATATTAACATGTGGATTATGAAGACTTAGTAGCATTTACAAAGAGGAAAAGCCAACAGTTTGTGTAAGCCTGGGCCTGGCATGGTCAGTGAATGGTCAGAAAACTTGTGGGACTACATAGCACCACAGAGAGGCTAGGGTTAACTACAAGGCTTGTGACACCACACCAAGGAGGCTACAGTCCATCCTATCATACCAGGAAGCCAACACAGCCTTGTAAGTTGTAATGGGACAAGATCCAAGCAAGAACACTCCAATTACCAGAGTTGAAAAGGGTAAAGTGGAGCTTGCTGTAGCATGCCTGTAACCCCAACTACATGAGAGGCTAATGCAGGAGGTTCCCAAGTTCTTAGTTTCAGCAATTAGCAAGATTCTGTCAAAAAATAAAAATTAAAAAGGTTTGGGGACTGGGGTTGTGGCTCTGCTGTAGAGCAATTGCCTAGCACGTTGCAAGGCCCTGGGTTCGATTCTGAGCAACACATAAAAGTAAGTAAGTAAATAAATAAATAAATAAAAGTATTCTGTCCAACTACAACTAAAGAGTAAAAAAAAAAAAAAAAAAATTAAAGTCTGGGGATGTAGCTCAATGGTAGAGTGCCCCTAGGCTCAATCCTCAGAACCAGTTCTAAAGGTGAGGTTGGGTGTTTAGGGCCCCCTCATAGACATTCCTCCTTTTCTGTTAAGAATCAAGGTGCTTATACCCTGGGACATCTAACTCCCCTCCTTGCCAGGCACTGGTCCCCCAAGCAGCCTGGCTGCCCCCTTGGTCACCCTGACCTTACCAACCCTCTCTGACCAAGAGGAACCAAGGCCCTCTCTGACCACTGACACATCCAGCCTGTGGAGAACAGTTTTGATCTAGAGGTGTTAGCAAGTAATATCACTCACAGTGACAAGCTTGATCCCATTGCTGCTCAATTCTAGACTCAGGCAAAGGTCTTACCTGCCCTGAGGCATCTCTCTCCTCCTAGCCCTGCCTCTCTCCTGGATTGGACCCTTCCTCCCTTGGGAGATGCAGAGTCATAGAGTAGGTTGCTCCTCCCTGCAGAAAGGAAAACCCAGGAGCCCTGGATGCCATCAGCAGCCACACCTAGAAATCCCACAGCCACTGTGGGCTGAGGAGGGAAAGACGAAAAATCCAGTTGAGAGAAGGAGGGAGGACAAGGTGCCCTGGCTTCCAGCCTGTGCAGATTTCCTGAGATGAAGAGAAGAAAATGCTCCATCCCGCTGCTGCTGCTGCTGCAAGGTGAGGGACTAATTTGGGGAAGAATGACACAAATGTTCCCCAGGGCTAGAGAGATGGAGTCAGGATCCCTCAGGATCCCTAGTGAAAGAACCTCTGGGGTCTCAGGCAGGGTGGGTCCTGAGCACAGGTAGCAAGGAGGCAAGGCAAGCTCAGAAGGTGCCAGACCAGACCCTGCTCTTGTTGTGGGCTGATCACTCAGAAAACACTCTCAGTCTGAATATTGTCCAAATTAGAGAGGTTTTTTTTTTTTTTTTTTTAAGCCAGCTGGTGACTGCTCCCCTACAGGACACAAATTGTCTCTGCCAGTAACAGCACTGGGTCCAAGTTATGTGGAATTTATAAGGGGAAAAACCACATCCTCGAAAATGTAGGTACAGGCAAGCAGCAGGATACAAGGGCTGAGAAAGCAATCAGCAGAGCAAAAACAGACAACCACATCCTGGGTTCGAGCACATTTGTAGGCACATGAAGTACAGAAAAACAATTTTTACATCTTAGAAACAGCTTAACATTGTTTATTTTATGACACTTATCATAATCCTATTATCCTACTTATTATTATTTTATAAACTATAATTTATAATCTATATTGATTAAGCTCACACCATACCACTATCTGCCCCAAATCTCCATCCCAGGGAAACAGGAGCCAGAGTCCTGCTCACTCTCTGCCTCACGTCGGTTTTTTTGATTATTTACACTTCAGGGTAGTATACTTCAACTATCCTTGAAAAACGAAAGCTCTGAGTCCCATTAGAAGACTCTTGAGAATCCACAGCAAGTCGGTTGGAAGGGTTTGAGGCAAAGGGACCCAAAACTTCAAAATTTATGCCAGCATAAGCTGCACTCATTCCTGAGATTAAATTCTCCCAGGCCTGAAGCCTGCTAGTGGGGGGGTGTGTTGTGATGCAGGGGATGCATCTTTTCTTATACCCAACTTATACCCAACTCAGTGGTGCCCTCAGCCCCAACCAGCCCATACCCATAACTGCCTCTGACTCCTCTCCTGACCCTGCCCCAAAACACCTGGAATCTTACCCATTTCCATCTTGCCACTTTAGTACCAGATCTGACCCACGAACCATCTTATTCTAAATTATGTACCAAACCATGGCCTTAATGTAATCTCTAATATGAATCACAGTTCCTACCTTGCTTGTTAACCAGAACACCAGGGGCAACTGGACCAGAGGAGACACGTACATGCAGTCAGAATTTCTTAATTGCTAAAACACTGACTGGGCGATAGTGAGGTTAGAGTCAGGGTTACTGTTCTGTGGAAAGAGACCAGACGCAGCAAGGACAGAATCAAAGACTGGGTGAGCAGAGGCTCCAAGGATATGACTTAGCTCTGGATAATCCATATCATAGTGCAAGAAGATTCCTTGTGAAATACGTTTTATGAGAATTAAATCCAAAGTATCAGATGTTTCTTAACTCACATAAATGCAATCACATTAACTGAGCAGATATGTCATTTGGGTGGGTAGAAAGTTATGACAAAGGGTAAGAACAGATAAGACAAGCCATTGAGAGTACAAATTAGATGAGATTATTTTTGAGTAGGAACAAGCCAGAGGATTTTCACCAGGGACCCTGAGATCAGTCATAAAGACTCAAAGACAAGAGAAAATTATACCACAGATGATCCAAGGACAACTGAAGTCTATGTCACTGCAGACCTGTGTCCACAGTCACCAAGGAACTCTGTGTTGTACCTGGCTTCATGGTGGATCCAGGAAAGGGAGGACATCCTGGGAAGGAGGGTATGTAAGGAGAAGGTGGGCACAGGGATGGAGGTAAAAGGTGAAAGAAATAGTCAGGTATGAGGAGGTCAGCAGAGAGAGAGAGACAGAGAGAGAGAGATGGAGAGAAAGGAAAGAAACAACTAGCAGAAAAGATGAGGAAGGAAGAGAGGAAGTTGTGAGAGGTTGGCAGAAGGAGGGAAGATGGATGAAAGAGAAGAGAGTGCAGTCAGTGATGAAGCAAACAGAAAGAGAAACAGAGTACAGTGAGAGCTAGAGCAAGGACACACCACTACGTGAAGGTAGATGTAAAAAGCTGTAAGTTATCAGAAGACAGAGGCTGGGTATGGTGGCACACGCCTGCAATGCCATCGAGTCACAGGCTGCAGTAGGAGGGATTGCAAGGTCAAGACCACTCTGATCAAACTTAGTGAGACCCTGTCTCCAAATATGTGGGGTGTAGGGCAAACTGGGTGTGTCACTCAAGCGTAAAGCACCCCTGGCTTTATTCCCTAGTGTGAAAAGAAAGAAGGAGAATATGAGGGGACAGAGAATTGGGGGTAAGAGGAAATAAAAACATTTTGATGGTCCACTCATGTCAGAAATTATATTTTTTGTGTTATCACTGCCTACTCTGAAATCCTGCAAAAGATTGTTTTTCAAATCAGAACTGGATAAGTTTAATGTGCATGAATGCTCTGCACCAGAGAGGTGGCTTGTAGAAGTTCTCAAAAAGTGAACTCTCGGGCTGGGGTTAACAGGGAAGGGCTACTCCTCTTTAGCCATCTTAATCTAAGGAGCAAGTGCATGCTGGAGTTTTAACAAGTGGTTAGTTGTGAGATTAATTAACTCATGAAGGTCATTAAAGCCTAGTTAATTCCTGTGGATCATTTATGCCATTGTATGCTGACCTCTGCCCCAAAGGCCACAGCTGTGGATCCCCTTGTGGGTAAAGTGGACAGTGATGCATTATACACTTGCGTGTTCACGTTTAATCCTACCAAAATGACACTTTGAAACTAGAGCCTTCTGAAAGAGGGCTAACAAGAGGAAAATGGGGGTGAAAGCTGCCACAGTACTTGATTCACACATGAGTCACACTTAAGACTTGTCAAAGGGGCTGGAGGTGTGGCTCAGTGATACAGCATCTGCTTAGGATGTGCAAGGTCCAGGGTGCAAGTCCTAGCACCCAAATAAAACCAAACAACAAAAATAAAAACAAAAATCTTTTCAGCAGAGGGAAAGCCTTCAGTGGATTTCTGATCACGTGGAGCATGAAGAGAAATCACCGAGCCTTGAAGGATGAAGGATGAAGGTTGAAGGATGCCTTCCTCCCCAAAACCAGACTTCCCACCACTGGCACAGAGCAGAGCTGAGCATCTGCATCTTCTTTATCTCTTGTAGAGACTAAAAACAAGAGATAGCTCAAAAAGCCCAAGGAATAGGAAGTAAGAGGAACACCTGTGTTCCAGAACTTTCTAAATTTTTAAGTTTTAGACTTTTTATCTAGGGAGTTTTTTGAAAGATGAGAATTATCACTAGTTCCATCCCTTCCCCTAATCCCATCAATCAAAATAATTTTCCCCCAAATGACTTCAATGTTTGTGTATATCACACATCTCCAGTGGTAAGTGTCACAGTCTGATGAAGAAACTGAGGCAGGCAGTAGTCATAGAGCTGAAGGCATGGGCTGGACAAATCTCCATAAACCACAAACCAGTAGGCAAAGAGAGGAATGATCTTAAAGCTAACTACTTTCTTTCTTCCTAGAATAAGTGTTTGCTACATCCATTAAAACCATCTAACAAGGTTATGCATGGTCCCCATGCCACAGACTGAGGTACACTATCAAGAGGACCCATAACTGGCTGGATGTGGTGGCATACACCTGTAATTCCAGTAGCTTGGGAGGCTAAGGCAGGAGGATCGTGAGTTCAAAGACAGCCTCAGGAAAAAGTGAGGCAATAAACAATTCAGTGAGACCCTGTCTCTAAATAAAATACAAAATAGGGCTGGGAATGTGGCTCAGTGGTCAAGTGCCCCTGAGTTCAATTCCAATAACCCCCCTCAAAAAAAAAGAGGAACCACACCTGTAATTCCAGAGACTTTGGAGGCTGAGGAAGGAGGATTGCAAGATAGTAAGATCCTCAGCAACTTAGAGAGACCCGTATCAAAATTAAAAATAAGAAGTTCTGGGGCTGGGGATGTGGCTCAAGCGTAGCACACTTGCCTGGCGTGCGTGCGGCCCGGGTTTGATCCTCAGCACCACATACAAAGATGTGTCCGCCGAAAACTAAAAAATGAATATTAAAAAATTCTCTCTCTCTCTCTCAAAAAAAGAAAGAAGTTCTGTGGATATGCCTCAATGGTTAAGCACACCCTGTTCAAATCCAAGTAGCAAAACAAAACAAATACAGACCTCTCTTAGCTTCTGAAGAAGGACCAAGAAGCATAGTGTGTCCTCAGGTTCCAGGGTCAATGATCTCAGCCCTGTGACCACCAGATGAGGAAGAAATCTAGCTTTGGGAATAAGCATTTTAGTGACACTTGGAAGGACACTTGACCTTTCTGAGAATCTCCCAGTTCTGTCTGGCCATTTTTATTTCCTTGGGAAATTTTCCTATATCCATCTACAAAGTTTGGTCATGAAAGCCATCTAAGGTAGAAACATACAACTCAGATATAAGAGACATTCACTGTCTGATAATATACATAAAGTAACTGTTCCTATCTGAGTCACATGTCTGTATTAATTCATTTAACAGAATAGATAAGTGCCTAGCACAAGCCAGACACTCTATGCTTTTCAGTCTGTCTCTCTCAGTCTCTCCGTAAGCTGAAGATGTACCTCTTTGGTCTCAAAGCCCAAGCCCTCCCAACCCTCAGACCAAAGAATCACATATACAGGATATAGCCAGCAGGTCACTGAACAAGTATGCATTGAGCATGTACTGTGGACAGACTGTCATAGCAAGTAGCTGAGTCTCATCTCAGTCACAATGTGAAATGAGGAACACAAAATCCAGGACTGACCTCTAACTGTGAGAACACCTCTGTCTCTGTGAGGCACCAAGAAGTGATTTCCTTCATTGGGGAGTCCTGTAAATGATGCTTAAGATGGTAAGAGCTTAGACAAGGTCAGGTGCCGCAGTCCGGCTGCAGCAGAATAATCGGGGGGGGGGGGGACGAATAACTTGTGTACGTTGATACAGCAGGAGTGGAAGCCGTTTATTGCAGGACAGGAGCAGTATTTATACATTCCACACAGCTTATCTAATTAGCATAAACTAGATACATCAGTCAACCAATAAGGAATCTCCACACTTAATGGCTCGCTTTTGTTACTTCTCAAACCACTCCCTCTGGCATTTTGCCAGGCACCATCCAGACTTGTTTATGAACTCTAACATTCCTCTGGCAAGATGCCAGGTGTTATTTTGACTTGTTTACAGACTCTAACAGTCAGGACCTTGACTATAACAGTTCCATGGGAAGTATAGGACAAAAAGCAAATAAGCAAAGATTTTTGATGTAGCCAGGTGTGGTGGTGTGCATCTATAGTCCAGCTACTCAGAAAGCTGAGGCACAAAGATCACTTGAGCCCACAAGTTGATGAGAGTTGATCATTGTTTGCTTACTCTGCCACTCCTAACAGAATTACCACACTGCTAAGCAATGCGACTGTGGAATTATGGTATGGAGCTCTTTTTCCCCCAAGGACAATATGGCACCTGCTACTCTGCTGTTGGCAGTGTAGATCAGGACAGTATGTAGGCAATGGACCACCCTGTTTTATAGACAGCACAGTGTTTCAAGGGGAATCTAGGAAAAATTGTAAACTCTATACATTTAGTAAGGATGGGATCTTGTTTCTCTGGGTCAAAAAAGGAAAAGTAAATAGTCTCAATGTCACTAAAAATGAACTACTGTACTCCTTCAACCTTCCAAAGGCAGTTTGCTTTTAATTCTCACCCAAAACCACTGTCCTGGAAGTATAGCAGCCTTATACTATTTTCTAAAGATGGTGCAGCTGGAATTACCAAACTAAACTTAATGGTGTGAAAACTGGGATACATTTGAAATAATTTATTTGAGGGAAAAAACAGTGAAGTTTACGTCTTTAAAAGCAACAATTTAAACACAGGTGCAAATAAATTACATTTGCAAAAATTAATAATTTTGTTTCATCCCTTGTATGCCAACCACATAAGTCACCTATGTTCCAGGAAGTAAAGCTACACCTTTGTTTGTTGGATTACACCAACACTCCAACTCTGCTGGATTCCACACAGCTCTAAAGCTGTATTCCTTTGAAAGTTTAAAGTTCTTTTAAAAGTTTCCTCAAAGCTGATCATTTTACCATGCTATGGAATAAAAAAGCTACTTTTGTGTTGGTAATAGGTAGTATAGATGTTGACAAGAGAAGGCGCTTCCTACATGGAGAACCAATCCAATGCTACACAGCAACCAAGGAAGAAAGTGAGGTAGTACAATGACTAAAACTAACCCCATACAGGATGTAGGTTGGAATTCTAGTTCTACTGAGATTTTTGCTGTTCATGGTTTTAGGCCTGCCAAAGCAACACTTTTCAACTTGAAATGTGACCCTGGGTTTGAGTTTGGAATCCATCCTTACAATGAAGCCTACTGCAGCCCTCGTGGACATGTATTAGTACTAGTTGGATTTGGAAACCTGAGGGAACAAATGGAAACATGGAATATTAAAAACTATATATTTTTTTCTAAACTAGTGGTTTCTGATTCTATATGTTTTGTTTGGTGCCCAGATGGGGAGTGTATTTTAACAACTGCATTTGGTCCCAGGTACATGTTAATGATTGGTACAAGATAAAGCATTACTCTGGCTCTAAATGTGATGTACCATCAAATGCAAAATCATGGCAGGTCTCTTGGCAGCCAGTTTTGGATGGAATATTTTCAGCAAAACCAATAATTTACCAAGCAGTTCCAAGTGAAGTACCCAGTGAGGACCTTTAGGAACCAAAACGTTGCAACAGCTTATAGACCCCCAGCTTTAGGAAATAAACCAATTACTGATTCCAAATTGCATGAAGAGAACCATTTCAGAATATGAAACCAGAAGCAGAAAATAAAAGCCATTACCCCAAACAGCCATTAAAAATCAAAGGAAGCATGATTTAAGAAAGCTACCAAGCGAAAAGCAAGAAGTGACAAGAGGTCAGATTTGACAGTTACTCTTGCCCTCAGAGCATAACATGAAACATCACTCCTCTGTCAACTTCTGGTGACCCTAAAGTAGACACACAAAAAGAAAGAACTTAAAGAAGAAAGTGAAAGCAATCGAAGAACTGAAGGAAAAAGCAGTAGCTGGAAACTAGAAAAAAAGTCTAATTGGAGAAATTTCAAAAAGAAGGTAAGGCACAGGGGAATGAGATGATCCAATTATGTGGATGTATGAATATGGCATAATGAATCTCACTATAATGTATAATTATAATGCACCAACAAAAAAGAAAAAGAATCATAACACACCAATAAAAGAAACAAATAAAAGAAAATTTAAAAAGAGACAACCCTTCTCCAGGAGCTGGAAGATTTGGAATTGGGGATTTAAAGATTTACAGAAAGCAAATTGATTACCAGAATTTAGTACAAACACATCTGCTAAACACATTGGTGCTCATGGAATATCCATGTACCACATTTAATGTTGGTCTATAATTTTAACCATTTACCTAGTCTGTATATGTGTGAAGTCATGTAATAATGTCTATTAAATTAACTTTTACAACCTGCATCCTATATCATGTCAGCATAAAGAAAAGAGATACATGAATTTTTCAGCTAAGTTTGAGAGCTGAGAGGCAGTGTTTTATAGTAGAGGATTCTATTTAATTTGTAAATGAATAAAGTCATTTTAAATTTTTTTTAAAAAATCTGGCATTGAATCAGAAACACAGAATAAATCAAAATATTAGAATCCAGTTTGATTTCCAAAATTTATACATTACTTATTATCATCCAGACATCAATACTACAAGTTGGGTAAGAGTCAAACTGCCTCACAGGTAGGATTCAAAACAGACAAGTACACTCATAATTTTTATATAATATTACAAGTGATATGATTGACATACAGATACATTGAAGTATCAAGAAACTGAAAAACTCAGTTTCACCACCAGCCAGCTGGGCATCCTGGGAGCAAGTCCCTTAACTTCTCAGAGCCTCTTTTCCAACCTTTAAAATGAAAGAACCGAATTGATTAAATAAATATTAAAGTGACATTTCTCAAAATTGTTAATAAGTCCTTTTAAAGGGAAAGATACATTTTGAGAACTCCAGTGTTGGCTTAAATTATTTTCTTATATTACCAGACTATATTAAAACCAAGAAATGAAATATAAACTGCTGTGCTTATAGTGTTACTATTCTGATGAAGTCAGAAATAACAGCAGCAATTTAATTTGATAAATGACAGTCCTTGCTCCCAACATTAATGTGTATGGATTACTACAGCATATTCACCCGAGTCTCCTCAGCAGCATGATGTCTTCCTTCTTTCTTGGATTTGCTCTTTATGAATTCTCTCAAGACCTTCAGCTGTGAGACTACCTGGTCTTCACCTAATACAGTGCACCATATAACTTTTTAAAAATACGTGTATATAGTACATTAACATTACTATTATCTGAAGTTACCACCACTGGGTAATAGCACACCAGACTTCTTTCTCCAAATATTTAGTACCTGTTAATCAACCTTTTCCCATCTCTTCTTCCTGCCATCACCATTTAAATTTTAAGACAGTCCTTGTTCTACTTTTGTTAGTCTGTGACAGTTGTAAAGACTAATCATCCCTCTTCGCTTTATGTGGATTAGATGTTAGTCATCAGGAAGAACTAGGAAAGGCTTACATTATGGAAATTTCAGATTATCATCTAAAGGAAAACATGTGACAGAAATGCTAGTTGCTATTAAACATCCCCTTTCCTTTCCTTTCATGCTTGAAAAGCTGAGTTTTGTGTGGGACAGCCATGTACGCACCTAAAATTTCCCAGTCTCCCTTGCACCCAGTGTGCTGAGGAGGTGCTATTCTGGCCAGTCATCTCTGGACATAAAAGTGCCCAGGAGAGTACTCACTAGGAGAGAGTGGAGCAAAGGAAAGACATCAGCTGGATCCCCAATGGTGTTACTGAGCCCTCAGCTGCTCCTTCTGGATTGTGTTTTGTGTGTGTGTGTGTGTGTTTTTTTTGTGTGTGTTTTAATTTGGTTTTGGGGTTTTTTCCTCAGGGAGTTTTGCTATGAAGCTTAGGCTGGCCTCTAGCTCCTGGGCTCAAGTGATTCTCCTACCTCCTAGGAGATACCTCCTAGCTGGTCCAGGACTGCAAGCCCACACCACTACACACAAGATGAGTATTGAGTCACAATCATGTTCAACCCCCTGCACTGGAGGTTGAATACCGCTCTATGGTGGTTTTATTTTTTTTTTTAGTTATAGGTGGGCACAATGTTTAATTTATTTAATTTTTATGTGGTGCTGAGGATTGAACCCAGTGCTTCACACATGCTAAGCAAGCACACCACCATTGAACCACAACCCCAGTCCCACTCTGTGATATTTTTATTGTAGTGAAAATAAAAATACCACAGAGAATATGTGGGCTTCAGAGAATACATCCATAGTCCCTTGGGAAAAGACTATTATTATAGTCCCCTCTAGTGCTAAGAGTTTAAGAATGTGTGACTTACACACCGTGGGAATAGAAAAAGAACAACATAAGTTTCTCCCTTGCCCCCATAGGTGGAAAGGCAGAGTTTGGGGACTCAAGATACAACAAGAATATCTGTTTATCACAGGGGAGAAAAGGGTTTCTTTATTAATATACAGTCAGAAAAAGTCAGGTGTGTCTCTATAAAATCCTTCCCCTACAGTTTGGACTGGGGCTCAAGACTGCTTTGGCAAGCAGAAAGAATTCCAGAGCCTGCTTTGGCTCTCAAGGAGGCAGAACTTCTGCTGTCTCAGCACATACTTGGTTTGTGCAGTAGACAAAGAAATTGCCAGAGCTGTGAATTCTTACTGAGGAAGTCTGTGTAGTTGAGTCTCTGAGTGTTGAAGGCAGCTTTGAGCACTTGTAGAAACCATGAGATCTTTGTAATCAGCATAGCATGTAAATCTCTTAGTCCAGAAATTCTAGCTTGCAAGGAATATCAAGAATTGTTGTTCTCTTTCAATAGAGTTGAATTTGCTCCTGTCAGGTTTGAGGAAAAATCAATTGGAGTTCTTTTTGTTGCTCTGAAGAGTCATACATGAGACAGAGGTACATAGGACACCTTTAACGTCAATAGCAACTAGCCTGTCCTAATTACCCCTCCAAGACCCCATGTCCCTTTGCGTCAGCTCCACCACAGGCATGGTGTGTTTGGTGAGTCAGTGTCCCTTAACTTACCACGTCACCTTCTTCTCTAAAACATGACTACCTCTGCAGAGTGCTGCTGGGAAGGAGGGTATAGCTTCTGCAGTTCAGGCCCCAGAGAGATTCTGGGCCTCGCTGGACGGTATTGAAGGTAGAAAAGACAGGAGGATACTGCAGAAACATCCAGAAGGAAAAGAAAAAGAAAGAGAGCTCAAAAATAAGGAGCAAATCTCCCTAACCCCTTTTGGGACCTTGTACTACAAGATTTGGTAACTGGCTCCCAAACCATAGCACACTCATACCCATGGACACTCACGATTTACTACATGTTTCTGTGCATACCATCTCTTTAGTGATTGTGTCCATCATATGAGTTCAGTAGCATTTGGCTAATCCGCCTTTTCTCTTTACAAAGTCCAGTGTTTAAAGGACTACTTTAAACTATTATACTAATATAAGGTATAATTAAAGAGCAGTACCAAATCCAAGTGGACCCAATTGGCAAATACCATCACCACACTGTCCAGACTGAGGAAACCAGGCAAGTACGCCCTGAATAGAATTGTGCCTGAACTGGATTTGTGCCTGTTTGGGTGTGTCACCTCGAACAAAAATGTCTGAAAATGCACACTCTGGTCCAGTCCCCTATCTTTACCAACAAGACAATGTTTTGTGATGCTTTCCAGCAATAGTGATTCAACACCCTCCCTTACTTTTTACCATTGAGTAGGTACTTTTCCTGCAATTTTTCTAAAAGACGATCCCTCCTTCCAGTCTCTAGCACCATATTTATTTCCTTTATAGACCTGATCACAAACTTTGTAAAGGTTTATTCATATGTCAATTTATCTGCTCACTGTCTATCCTTCAACTGGAACATCAGTTTCTTGAGAACAGAGATTTTGAGAGCAATATATAAAACCAGGTGGGTATTCAATTATCACATGCTTTCAATATCCTAACAGGCAACTTTCCTCCACAGTAATCTAATTTAAAATGGAGCTGTGACTTACCATCCAGGGCATGTCATGGTGTAGTTGGCAGCACTTTTTCTTCCTTAGTGAGACATAAGTAGTGGTTCACTTTACACCCAATGTCATCCTAGATTTGATGAAATACATGTTCTGAAATGAATGAATGCATGCTTTCTTTTGATGCTAACTCTTATGTTTTGATCTTGCTTGGAATCACAATGAAATTAAGATTCCTTTAGAGCTGGGGATGTAGTTCTGTGGTAGGGCCCTTGGGTTTGATTTCCAGTACCATGCACAAACACAAATGCCGGGTTTCTGTTCTCGTGACTAAAAGGCTCAGGGGTCACTCTAGTTAAACTGGGCTAACTGGGCTGCGCAAAATAACCACACAAGAGACACAAATACCTTTTTCTTTGGGGTCACTGTGACGGCTTCTCTGACCTTAAGGGTCCGCAGAAAGAGAGAGAGAGCACACGCTGACCCCTTTTATTGAGGAGAAGCTATTCAAATGAGGCAAGGGGTCAGGTTTCAGGGGGCTGAGTCTATCTTCATGATGTCCACTGTCAGTACGTTGATGACACCTGGGTAGGCCACACCCAAGAGCACAGTAAGAGAAGGGGACACACACAAGGCACATCCATGGAAAATTCTATCCTAAACAGGGCAAGGGATTATATTACAAAGGAACAGGTGAGCATAGCTTCACCCATGGGGCTGTAGCAAGACACACCCATGCACAAGACACCGACCCTCAAACCCAAGAAGGGTGGGGAAAGCTCTGCCACATTTCTGTGACTGAGCGCCTCAGCACCCAGCCAGGGAGAGTGACTCAGTCATGTGTAAGATTGATCTCCCACACACAAACAGCTTTAAGTGAGTGTTTAATCTGTGCTGGGAATTCATTTAGGAACATAGTCTTTTCCCTGGAGGACAAGAAAATGAACAATTACAGTGCAATGTGCTAAGTGCTATAATAGAGGAATGTGTTGGGATGGAGTCCAGAGAGGTAGCTTGCTTAGCCTATGCAGATGCAGAAAAGCTCCCCAAGGAATGGGGTAATTAACCCAAGGCTTATGGCAAATTTATGGGGTACTTTGAGCTACTTTTACATTCCTGGTCTCTTCACATTAACTCTGTGAGATAGGAAAATCTTAAAAATGCAAAGACTGAGGGGTTGGGGTTGTGGCTTAGCGGTGGAGTGTTTGCCTAGCAAGTGTAAGGCCCTGGGTTCGAGCCTCAGCACTACATATAAATATATAAATAAAATAAAGATAGTGTGTCCAACTAAACTAAAAAATAAATATTTAAAAAAGAAATGCAAAGACTGAGGCTCAGAGAAGTTGAATTGTCCCCAAGTCACATAGCGAAGTGGGCTGGGATGAGAGAGAGAGTTTAAATCATGGCTTCAGTCTCCAGGGTCATTCACGTTTTGCCTCATTTGAGTTGAATCCCAAGTGATGAATAATTGCTCAGCACCCTCTTCACAAAATTGTTCACAGGTGTGAAAAGCTTTATCCATCTATATCTTCTAAGGCTTGTAAAGACAGGCACTGTGATCTTTCCTTTTCACCTGTTTTGGATTTTGAGCCAAGCAAGAAAAACCAGACACAGTCCTTGTTCTTGGGGAGCTCCTGGTCTAGAAATAAGTTTCAGACACAGAAAAAAAAATCCTGGCATCTAAGATAGACAGTGGGAAGTAGCTGGACAATTTTGACACTCCGTGGCATTTATTTGCTTTTGCTAGTGAGTTCTGCTTTGAAAGTATTTCCAACATCTTAGGCCCGACTCTCAAAGAATTTGAAGACTAGACACAATCAGAAATTCTATTTTTAGCTCAGGACCACAATCAGGGTTCAGAGGCAGGGTGATGTTGAGGTTAAGTAATTTTTTCCACCTTGGGGAGTTATTCAGCCTCTCTATTCTCTACCTGAAGAGAGTTGGCACGTGATGATTCATTAAATTAGCTGTCAGTTCTTTCCTGAGGACACAAAGATGGCTCTGATGACATAGTGGAGACATATGAACGGCTGCCTGACAGAAGCTAATGCAAGCTTGTGAAATGCCTCAATATTCCACACCTTCTTTGGAAATCATTAAGGAATTCATTGAGCTTTCAGCAGTGATATTTACAACCAGCAATGTAACCAAATGGGAAAACAAGTAACTGAGCTACAAATGCACTGTGGAGCAGAGAAGTTTTCTCTTACTGTTAGGTGCAGGACAGGCTGAACTATGTTGTCTGCAGGGCAGGCTGAAGGAATGTTAGCTGCAGGATGACCCACTGCACTCAAACCCTGCTCTGTCTGGTCCTTTATCACCTGTTGCGTCAAGTCTGAACCCTCAACCCCACTCAAGGCTGAACACTCGACCCTCACGGGTCTGGTGCAACAGAAACCTACATTTGACCCCTGCCCCATCTGCCTGAAGGCAGAAGATGACACCCTTAGCAACTGTCGTATGATCCAATCACTGTACGCCAACAAGGCAGCTTGAAGACCCAGAGACCCCATTAGATTTAGGCTATAAAAACTCCCTCCTGGCAGGCCCCTCTTTCTTGTTCTTGCTCTCTCTTTCTTCTCTTTCACTCTCCCTCTCACTTTCTTCTCTCCTCTCTCTCTCTCTCTCTCTCTGCTCTCCCCCTTCTATTCCGTTTCCCCCCTCTCTTTCTCTCTCTTTTTCTCCTCTTTTGCACTGCTGCAATAAAGATCTCTTGTTTGCTCCAACTGTTGTGGTCACTTTCCTTTCACTTACACTGAGACTATAACAGACCCATTCTTTTTGGTTGTGATTAGTATTCACCTCTTGTATTCAGCTGCTCGAAGCTGATATCCTACTTGTGAGTGGAGTTGAAGTCTAATGCAGGATGGATGAATCACAGACGCTGCAAACATTTTAAAAAGCAGAACTCACTAGCAAAGTCAAAAACCATGAATGTCACAACTGATGAAAACTGGCCATTAGAAAAGTCTGGATACAGTAAAATTGTTAAATTGGCATGAAGATTTGATGAGAATGTATGTTCAGGATTCAGAAATAGATACTGGAGGAAAAAAATGCAATGATAGTCAAAGCAACTATGGAAACTGTATCCATGGCAACAAATGGCCTGGTCAGAAGGGAGGCTCAGGGACTGTCTGTATCCTCCTGATGAAATGTGCTCATGAGCTCCCTGGTGGCCATGACTGGGTATGGGCCGGGACTAGTGACTCTTTGAGTGACTCTTGGAAATTGATCTTGGGAGTGCCTCAGGGAAAGCTGGCTTGCCCAGCAGTTCATTGTCACACCCCAGCTCGCTCCTTGCTTTGAGCTTGCTGGCTTGAGGCACAACATAGATCCACAAACACCTGCCATTTCTCACTGGCTCTAAAGACTATTCTCTGGAAAACATACCATCATTTTATGCACCACTAAGAAACAAAAATACAGTCAATTAAACTAGGGCATTCGATTGATTTTAAGATCCATCCCTTTTTGAGAGATGTTAAATGTAAAACTAATTATGTTTTAAAATCTACAACATATGACAAGTGATTTTTGGCGAGTTGCTTATTTCTGGAACTCTGTTTCCTTACCCATAAACTAAATGGCTACACCACCCATCCATTCATTTTGTGCACATTTGTTTAGTGCTAATTCCTAAATAAGTGCTGACTTCAGCACTGAGGGTATTCTAAGGAGTTGGTCTAAATTTATGGGGCTTTTATTCTAGTGAATTCTAGTGACTGCGGAATTCCTGATGATCTTTGCCATACTAAAATCCTGAGTCAATAATTCTATGACCCCTAGTGAGTTGTAGAAGAAAAACAGGCACCAGATAAAATATCAGAAAACCCGGGTTCTTATCTAATTCTGCTCTTTAATAGAGTGTTTAATCTCTTTCAGTCTTAGTTTGCTTAGTTTATCTGTTTAAGTAGATATTATTCATTTATTGCCTGTCTTGACTGGTTAAATCAAGAAATGGCATATTTTTCTCCTAGCTCAGTCCTTCTAAGAATATGCAATGATGGTCAAGAGAGCAAAGTAGGGGGTGACACAGTGTCCATGGCAACCCATGGTCTTTCTTTCCTGCCCTCAAATCAACAAAGTTCCAGAATTTTTCTTGTTACCTTCAGATGTTAAGAGCTCTCTCTCTCTCTCTCCCCCACCCCTCTCTCTTTCTCATACCAGAGATTGAACCCAAGGACATTTTACACTGCGCTAGATCCCCAGCTCCTTTTATTTTTATTTTCAGACAGGTTCTCTCTAAATTGCTGAGGATCTCACTAACGTTAAGACTGGCCTGGAACTTGTATTCTTCCTGCCTCAGTCTTCCCAGTCTCTGGAATTACAGGCGTGCACTAAGGCAGTATCATTTTATGTATATAAACATCTAATTCAGAATAATACCAATTTTTTTTCTATTTTCCAGTATAGGGCTTCTTGTTCCCTAATGGACAGCAGTGCTGTAAGGAGGGAGGATAGGGTCTAACAATGGCCTGCAAACCTAATTGTAGAAGACAGGCTGCATATCTGCCCTGAGGTGGGAGGTAGAGGAGAGGAAGCTGAGCTTTTGTCCCTGAGCTTTTCAGGACAAAGGCTGTGAGCTGGGCTAGAAAACAAGTCTTGTGGGGCTCAGTTAATCCTGTCTGCTATGGCCACCTACAGGTGTGAATAGGCCTAGGCAACTAGAGGCTGAAGTAACAGGCATTCCTAAGGGAAGAAGGAGGAAGAAAGGAGAACCTCCTTTGCAGCAGGGGACTGCAGTTGTGTGGTCTTCGACAATGGTCTTGGGGAATGAGGGTCTCAGAAGAATTCATGGGAGCACACAAGCAAGAAGAACCAGCTTTAAGACCTGCCAGTTCCAGAGAATGCAAAGCCCTTTGCATCCCCTGCCATCACAAAACAAAAACAAACAAACAAATTAAAAGCTTCCTTGCTGGGCACAGTGAAGGACTTCTGTAATCCCAGCTACTGACCACAAGTTCATGGCCAAACAAAAGAAAAAGCAGAGAGGTCGGTACTGTTGCCCCCAAACCCAAATTGGGCTGGAGTGTGGCTTTGTAGTAGAACATATTCACAGCATGCACAAGGTCCTGGGTTCAATCCGCAGCACTGCAAAAGAAACCAGACTGGGGGGGTGGGGGGGTGGGGGAGCACACAAGTTCGCAGCCTAGGCAACTTGGCAAGATTCTATCTCAAGATAAAATAAAAAGGGCTGGGGATGCAGGTCAGTGGTCGAGTGCTTGCCTAGCATATACCAGGCCCTATCCCCAGTAATATAAAAATAAAAACCCTCTTGCAACTAGACCAGGCAAGAAAAAATTCTCCTGCTACTCCCCACCCCTAGCCCTGGAACTCTCCAGTTCTTCCCTTTCTGCTCCCTTGGAGGGCTAGAAACCACCATCGACTAGATGGGAAAAGGGGAAAAGAAGCACAAGGTAAAGAGGAGGAACTGTGCATTTTGTCACACATTTTTTAATATCCTGTCACTTTTTACTTAATGTAAGTTGGTATAGCTGCTTTATTTATGTTAGGTTCCCAAGAATGGATGAAATTCCCATAAACTCAATCTATCTGACTTTCATTTCCGACATAGGTTTGGAAATAGTTCCTAAGTCCTGCTCTCAAGTTGCAATTAAATTTTTACTTTAAAGTGATCTCAACCACTTAATATACAAATATTTAAACAAACATATAAAATGACATTAACTATAACACTATACTGTGGTAAAGAATTTATGACAAATATACAAGAAACTGATTTTTGGAATTGAAGTAGAATAGAAGAAATAAAAATTCTTTTAAAAGTAGACAAGAAACACAAAGGAAGGATAAAGAAATAAAATTTTATTTCATTGTTTAAATTTCTTTATTAATTTTAGTACTGGGGCTTGAAGCCAGGGACACTTTAACACTGATCTACGGGCTGGGGATGTGGCTCAAGCAGTAGCGTGCTCGCCTGGAATGTGTGCAGCCTGGGTTCGATCCTCAGCACCATATACAAACAGAGATGTTGTGTCCGCCGAAAACTAAAAGATAAATAAATATTAAAAATTCTCTCTCTCTTAAAAAAACAAAACAACAACAAAAAAAAAACACTGAGCTACATCCCAGTTTTTGTTTTTGTTTTCCCTAAACTGCTGAGACTGGCCTTGAACTTACAATCTTCCTGCCACAGCCTCCCAACTCACTAAGATTATAGGCGTGTGCCACAGCACACTGAGGAAATAAAATTTAAATTAAAAAATTCCGCATATCTTGCCGAGCCCATTAGGTCCTTGCAGATTATATTTTCTGTTGCTGATTGAGATTTGTTACCTTTTCTTAGGAACTCAGTTGGGCAGGCAACAGGTCTGCACTGCCCCATGTAAACAAAGACTCTCAGGCTGTGGGGCATGTGAACAGGAGATCGCCCACTCTCTGCACAGGGATGCTCTGCAGGAGCGCTATAGAAACACGTAAGCCAGGCGTAACACCATTTTGGGATCTAGGCAACTCATGAACCAGCAATGAACTGAGTCACTAGCTGTATCACAAAACGTTTCTATAAGAAGACAGACCCATTCCTAAACTCATGTTCAAATAAATAGGCTCATTTGCATTCCTTGCTATTGATGATCTTAAAAGGCCTGTTTTTTATAGTACCACCAAAAACTATATTTGTTTTTTATATTGCTGTCAAAAACAAGAACTAAACAACAAACATTGGGGTGGATCTGATAGCCATCTTAAGATCTATAGCATGCCTATAATCCCAGAGGCTTCCAGGCTGAAATAGGAGTATCAGAGTTCAAAACCAGCCTCAGCAATGGTGAGGTGCTAAGAAACTCAGTGAGACCCTGTCTCTAAATAAAATACAAAATAGGGCTGGGGATGTGGCTCAGTGATTGAATGCCCCAAAATTCAATCCCTGGTACCCCCCCGACCCCCACAAAAAAAAGAGAACTATAAAAACTGTTTTTTTTCTCAATATGTTTCTCCTGTTTATTTTATTTATTTATTTTTTTAATATTTATTTTTTAGTTTTTGGCGGACACAACACCTTTGTTTGTATGTGGTGCTGAGGATTGAACCCAGGCCACACGCATGCCAGGCGAGAGCGCTACCACTTGAGCCACATCCCCAGCCCCTGTTTCTCCTGTTTTTTAAAAAAAAAATAGTATCCATTATTCTTATTTGATTTCAAAGCAATGACAACTAGTCACCAGACCTCAGAAGTCTTCTGAGGATTGCAACCAATTTCTCAGGAAACCCTGAAAAATGTATATATTCAATTTTCTATCAACTGAGTTGAAATATACCAAATTAATTGTAGAATCTGCCTAAAACAATTGTTTTAATTTCCATAATAATTAATGTAGTTTACCCTATTTAGTTATCCAAATCATGCATCTCTTAAAATCCTTTCTGGTTAAAGTTGTTACATTTGATCTTAGCCAAAAGGCTGAGAAGCAATCTGGTTAAAGAAAGCAAATGAAAGAGAAGACAAAAAGAAAAAGAAAAGGAGACAGACCTCAATGGATCAGCAATGCTTTATAGAGCAGCAGAGGGGCACATTTTCAAGAGGGTTACATGGCGAAAGGCTACAACAAAGGTCTGAATTTTATAGTGTTTAGAGGGCCAGGTCTTGGGAGGAGTTGGTCAGTTACTTTTGGTGGGCTTCCTTTCCATGGGCAGGGGGATTTTGGCAGATAATGGAGTTTGAGACAGGTCAGGTTCCTGAGCTCGCCTTTTTCCTGAGGGTTTTGTAAGTCTCCATTTCCTTCTGTTAAAGTTAACAAAAGTGTATCACCAGTCTACTCTGTTCTGCAGTATTGTCATACATCTAGTTCATGTAAAAGCATGTTTGAATTGTTCAGAGAATAGTTATTAGGATATATATACATTTTTTTGGTTGGTTTGTTTTTGTGTGTGTGGTACTGGGGATGGAACCCATGAATGATTTACTACTGAGACGTATCCTCAGCCCTTTTTTGAAACAGAGTCTCATTAAGTTGCTTAGAGCCTCACTAATTTGCTGAGGCTGGCTTTGAATTTGCAATCTTCCTGCCTTGACCTTCCGAGTAGAAGGGATTACAATAAGCATGTACCATTTCACTCAGCCAGAGAGTAGTTTTAAAGGGAAATTAGATACTTTTAAAAAGTAATATCTCAATTTTTATGAAGCTGTGGTAAACAAGCACTCACATACAGTACAGTGGGTGCCATCTTTTTGGAAATATCCTGATAATAAGTAACAAGAGCTTTTATGTACAGGAATGTTCATGGTAGTGTCTCTTATAAACATGAAGTGGTTCACAAGTCCAACAAAAGGGTATATCCTATGGTGCTATATTAGACAGAAACTTTAAATTATTTTATGAAGAATTTTTAAGGATAAACTATTATTTATGACATGAAATTAAATAAAGGTACATGCCCAATTTTTTAAAAATCAAGACTTACCAATATTTATTTTTCTCCCCCCACTTTTTTATTAATGTACTATAATTATACACAACAGTGGGATTTGTTATGCTGTATCTGTACATGCACAGAACATAATTTCATCAATCTCATTTCCCAGTACCTTCCCTTTCCTTCCCCTCCTCCCTCCCCCATCTATACTATAGACAGTATAATTTGGTAGATTTCATTCCCCCACCCTTGTACTACCACATGCCCTTCCCTCCTCCCTTCCTCTTTCCTATACTCTATTGGTCTTCCTGCTATCTTCCTGATACCCCCCACGCCTGCGCACCCCAACCCTAGCTTCTGCATATGAGAGAAAATATTCAACCCTTGACTTTTTTGAGTCTGGCTTATTTTACTTAATATGATGTTCTTCAATTCCTTCCATTTTCCCACAGATTTTTTCTTTCTTTATGACTGAGTAAAACTCCATGGTGTGTGTGTTGTGTTTGTGTGTGTGTGTGTGTGTGTGTGTGTGTGTGAGAGAGAGAGAGAGAGAGAGAGACAGAGAGAGAGAGATCATCTTTATCCATAGTAATGTTTATTTTATGTTATTGGGGCTAGTAATGATTTTTAATTTTTAATATTACATGTGTTATCCTTTAAGTTTCCAAATCCAAAGTGTGTGTGTGTGTGTGTGTGTAATCTTTTTTTAACAGAAGGAGAAACATATTGAGCAAAAAAGTATTTTATAGTTATTAAGATTGCTATCAGGTCCACCCCAGTGTTTGTTCTGCACTTGTATTTGGCAGCAATATAAAAACAGACAGCTTTTTCTGGTAATATAAAGAAATACAGTTTTTTTTTTAACATCAATAGCAAGGAATGCAAATTAGCCTCTTTATTTGAACTTGGATTTGCTTCAGATGATTAGTCAGAGGCCAACAAAAATAAAATACAACTGTAAAGTCCCTCTTGTTCCTAAAAGGTCTATCATAGGACGACAGGCAGGTCAGAGTGCGTGGCCACTGGAAAGGAACTTGTTGGCAATGCACTGAGGCAGACTCTGAAGCAGAGGCCTGGGTGCCACCTGGGGAGAGGGCAAGCCAGAGAAAATGGAGGGGAAGAACAAGGAAGCCTTCATAGCATCTGCTGCACATGATGCCATCAGCCCAGGCTGGGTATCCAGAATGCACCATGTGCACGGTGCACAGGAAGAACTCCAGTGGGTCTTCTAGCCTTTGTGTGGCTGGTTGAACGCAGCCCTCTCTGCCCCCACCAGAAATCCCACACAAACACATAAAGGGCTTGAAAAAGTGAAGAACCTACAAAGGACAAAAACAAATAAATACAGAATGAATAAATGAATGAATGAATGAATAAAAGGAAACTCTATAACCTAAATAAGTAGATAGATAAGTGAATGGAGCAGGATCTGGACAGCAAATGGACAACTGTTTAGCAGATAAAAGCAACTTGAAGTGAAGTCTCCTGTGGGAGAATCCTAACAGCAGGTTGATTTCACACAGTTGGACCCCAGTAAGGAATGGAGACACTGTAATATTGTGCCCAATAAAGCCAGTGACTCAAAGCCAGTGTCTTGGGTGAGAGAATAAAGAGCTTTGTCAATAGTAAGTGGGCTTAGGGCTGGGGATGTGGCTCAAGCGGTAGCGCGCTCGCCTGGCATGCGTGTGGCCTGTGTTCGATCCTCAGCACCACGTACAAACAAACATGTTGTGTCCGCTGAAAACTAAAAAAATAAATATTAAATTCTCTCTCTCTCTCTCTCTCTCTCTCTCTCTCTCTCTTTAAAAAAAAATAATAATAAGTGGGCTTGGATGATGGTGGGTCCAGCACCTTTAGCAACCATCTTGGGGGACTCTTGCTCCTGTGGCCTGAACTGGATGCTGTCCCAGCCACTCCATTTGAAGAGAGACTAGGCCAAGTCTAGGTCAAGTCGACCCTGCAACCCTGCATGGAACCTTTACACGTGGTTCCAGTCACCCATTGGACACTTGCAGGCCCACGGATGAGCCCCTGGATGGCAGATAATTTCACTGGGCCAAAACCTGTCCACAGTAGGCAAGCAGCAAACACTCCTTCAGAGCCAGGAGCCGCGGCCTGCCTGTAACCCCAGCAGCTCGGGAAGCTGAGACAGGAGCATCATGAATTCAAAGCCAGCCTTAGCAACTTAGTTGGTCCCTAAGCAACCTAGCGAGCTCCTATCTTAAAATAAAAAATTAATAGGGCCGGGGGTGGGGTTCAGTGGTTGAGCTCCTGGGTTCAAACCCTGATATAAACAAACAAACAAAAACCCTCCTCTGGGGTGAAGGGGAGGCACGGGAGGGGGTCGGGAAGCCAGAGCTCAGGCACTGCATGCAAGACCTAGGACACACAGTGTCCGTGTCAGGTCCAGTTCACTGACAGGACGCAAGCGGAACCCGCTGATGTCCCCATCCGTGACCAGAAACAACAGCAGCGGCAGCAAGAATCGCAAACCGCCGCCCTTGGTACCAGCTAGAGAAATTCTTTTCTCCACCAACGTCCCTCTAGTGCCCTCTACCGACAAAACTTTGTACTGTGCTCACTAGAAGGGGTACCGCTTCCAGCTCCATTAACACGGAGCAATTAACAGGGTGAATTTATGGTGGAGAGGCAATCAATTTATTGCCTTTGTGATGAAAGACAATGACAAGAAAGATCGGAATGGCAAACACAGGAATTAAGAAACTGACGAAATGGAAACAATGCATATAATAAACCCACTGCAATTAATGTTTCATAAAAATAAGGGAAAGAGTTTTCTGCCTGGAAAAACTACAAGAGGACTTAAAAATGAATACTTAAGAAAATTTTAAAAATCGTGTATTGAAAAATATAATTTCAAGGGCAAAAAGCTCCATGGAAGGGTTAGAATTTAAAGTTGAAGAAGCAAGAGATAAATGTTGGTGGTATAGAAAATATATAAAAATAAGGTAGTTAATCTGGATGAATAATAGTATTTCTAGAAAGAACAAAAGAAATTATTGAGGAAAATTATGCAAGAAAATCTCCCAAATGTTCAAGACATAAAATTCCACATTGAGATGAACCTCAAGTATCTAGAAAAATGTCTGGTAAAAGGAATAAAGTCCAAGGCAGATTATTATGAATTTTAAAAATACTAGGTCAGCTGGGTATCATAGTGCACACCTGCAATCACAGGGACTCTAGAGGGAAGGGCAGAAGGATTGCAAGTTTGAGGCCAGGCTTGGCAATTTAGCAAGACCCTGTTTCAAAATTAAAAATAAAAAGGGCTGGAGATGTAGCTCAATGGTAGAATGCACCTGGGTTCAATCCCCAGTACCACAAAATAAATAAATGATAAAAAATAAAAATACTGCCACACACAAAGAGGAAAATCCAAAAATTGAGCCCCCCCCCCAAAAAAAAAGTGGGGGACAAGTCACATACAAAGGATAAGGACTCAAAAGTTTGTATTTTTTGAGTGTGTTTGGGGACTGTTGTTTTTTTTGTTGTTGTTGTTTGTTTGTTTGTTTGTTTGTACTAGGGATTGAACCCAGGGGTGCCTTACCCCTGAGCTACATCCCAACACTTCTTATTTTGAGACAGGGTCTTGCTAAGTACTTAGGGCCTCACTAAGTTGCTAAGGCTATCCTCAAACTTCCAATTTGAAGGCTCAGTCCCCAGCTTGTGGCAGTGGAACCTTCGAAGCTGGGACTTAATGGAAGGAAGTTGGGTCATTGGAGGCATGCCCCTGAAGGAGATATTGGGATCCTGGCTCCTCTTCTTCCTCTCTTTGTTTACTGGCCATCACAAAATGAACAGACCTCTTCCACCCAACATGTATTCCTGCCATGATGTACTACTGTATTGCCACAGGCCAAAAAAAAAAAAACAGGGCCAAGTAACCACAGACTAAAACTTCTGAAATTGTGAGCCAAAATAAATCTTTCCTCCTTTTAAGTTGATTATCTCCTGTATTTTGTCAACCTGACAGAAAACTGATTAATGCAGATGGTGTAGGGCTTTTTGACATCATCACTGGAAGCTAGAAGATAGTGAAGGAATGCTTTCAAAAGTTAGAAGGGCTAGAAATGAAATTCAATGGTAGAGTGCTTGCGGAGCATGTGTGAGGCCCTGGGTTCAATTCCCAGTACCACCGAAAAGAAAAAAAAAAGGTCAAAATTTAATTTTGATGTAAAATCTGCAACTTGGAATTCTATCTTTAGTTAAAACCATTTTATGTAATGGTTTCACGAAGGATAAGTGTAATGATAATATAGACATTTCAGAAAAATCTCAGACATTTCTCTTCCTTTCTCCTTTCTTGAGGAGGTTAGTAGAGTGTGTGTTCCATCAAAATAAAGAGTTAGGTCAAGAGAAATAGATATGGGATCCTCCCAAGTGGGAGGCGAATGAAAGCCCCACTATGACACTGAAGGGAACCCAAGGAGGCAGCTCTGCAGAGCAAGAGATCAACAGGTTCAGACTGAAACAGGAGTTTGGAGCCCAAACCTCAGGGACTAAGGGAATTCCTCACCTGGCTTCAGAAAGATGTCTCCAAGAAAAAGATGAGATTGATTAATTATCATGCATTTTAATGGAGAGAAAAACTATGCCTCTGAGGATAATTTGGTGGCAAATTATTGATAAATTCATAGACAAGCAATCAAAGGAAAACCTAGCAGATGTGTGTTGTTCTGGACATTATTCTGTAAGACTTACCATCAGCCCTTCTAAAGATTTCAGGAGCCCCTAATAACCTTTATAAAATTCCTTCCTGTTTAATAAACCTAGAATAATCTCTATTTCAGGTACTTAACACTAACTTAGAGATACAAATTGTTAAGAAATAGGAAAATAAAGAGCAAACGATGGCTGGGGCTCCAGCTCAGGAGTAGAGTGCTAGCTTTATGCATGCATGAGGCCTTAGCTTTTTGCTGAAGGTCTAGAATTTGTGGACTCTTAATATTACATGCATATATAAATTTGGTTAAAAATTTAAAATAGTCAAAACTTCATTTAGGAGGTAATATACATTTAAGCACTAAGACACATATTGAGTTTTAAAAACAAAAACAGCTGTTTACAGTGGCACATGCCTATGATCCCAGCAACTCAGAGGCTCAGGTAGGAGGATTGCAAGTTTCAGGCCAGCTTCAGTCAGCAACTTAGGGAGATCCTGTCTCAAATTAAAAAGGGTTAAGAATGTAGCTCAGTGGCTAAGCACCCCTGCATTCAATCTCAGCACCAGGAAAACAAAACAAAAAACTCCATATCCATGAGACTGGCTCTCTAACAGTGGCATCAGGATTTTCCTACATCCTGGAAGATTTATAAAAACATGATAGGGACCCACTTATAAATTTGAAAACCTGTGTTTTCTACCAATGCGTTGCAGATTTTCTTTACTTACCTCTTTATTCTTGTATCCCGGGACTGAGCACAGTGCAGCCCACAAAGCACCTCACATTTCAGACAATCACAGCAGATTGGGGCCCTACATTCTCCATCATCCCATCTCTCCTCCTGCTTGATTTTTCCTACTCTTACAGAAACTCAAGGCTTCATGGGCCCTCTGTCAATGAAACTGCTATGATCACAAATGAGCCTGTTCCCTTGAGCCAGCAAGATCCAGTATATGGTCAGTATACTAGCCTCAATCCTGGCCAGAGCCCAACAGGAAGGCATCTGCTCTTGAGGATAGAGACTCTAATGACTTGATTCTAATTCCCAGAGGTCTGTGCATATGTCCTCCTCAATTTCATTTTTTAGACTCTGCTAGATATTAGTCAAGTATTCAGAGATAACGAGGATTCTAAATCCCAAAGCCTTCATCAGCCAGCTGCAGTGGCCCTGCTGGGGTCCTGAGGGAGACATGTGTGGCAGACACTCCAGGCGAAGTCATTCCTAATGACTGGTGCCCTGGGAGTTACTTGGAGCCTTGTAATGGTCCAGATAGTGGCAGTTCAAAACTGATAGGACAGCTCCATAGTAAAAATTCTGTAACCCAGGCTGCTTCCAGCTTTCCACTCTGGTTATCCATAGGACACAGCACTTATTCTCATGATCCAGAGGGCAGGAAGTGTGACTCCTTGGAAGAGCACTTACCTAGTATCAGGAAGCCCTGGGTTCAATCCCCAGCCCCAGCACAGGATGCTACAGCGCCATCTGGGGGTAAGACATATGCCAGCCTGGACTGCCAAACAGGTGCTCTGATTTGTCCTGCGATTTCTTTGCAGAAATGCAGTAGACTTCATTCTAAAACCTGCTTTGGGCACACTCCCAGGCCTTGCTAACATCTCCTGGTCTCACTCTAAAGAAGGAAGTGAGTCCTACTGCACCCTGAGATCCTCCCTGTAATATCCTCCTATGAAAGGTAACGGGTGGAATTAGAGTGGAAATAGACAACACAAGCCAAGCACAGTGGTGAACACTTGTAATCCCAGCTACATGGGAGGCTGAGGCAAGAGGATCTCAAGTTCAGGGCCAGAATCACCAATTTAGTGAGATCTCATCTCAAAATAAAAAATAAAAAGGACTAGTGTTGTAACTCAGTAGTAGAGTGCACCTGAGTTCAGTCCTCAGTACTGCAAAAAAGAAAGAAAGAAAAAATAGACAAGACAAAGACAGACATAAGTGTATTCAAAAGTCAAGTTATGTTCTAGTTTTGTCTTCCATAAGGAATGTGTGTGTGTGTGTGCACGTGTGTGCATGCAGTACATTCGACATGCTCAGCAATGTCAGGAGACAGGACTTAAGGATATTTTCTTGAAATAATCCAAAAACCTCCCTCCTTTTCCTACCAAAATACAATCTGTTTCCACAACTTTCCTAATGTATTACTAGGCTATTATTGAGCCTGGATTTTCCATCTATAACTCTTTAAGAGGGATGAGATAGAACATAAAGTGAGAAAATAACATTGTTCCAAAATTGGCAAATGTTAATTGTTGAAGCTGCATGGTAGGTATAAGTTCATCAGACTACTTTCTTTATTTTCATATGTTTGAAATTTTCCACAATAAAATTTATAGTGTACCAGAAGGTCACAGGTGCTAATAATAAAGATAAAATTTCTGTTGCCCTTAGTGGGAGAGAATATGGAGAGTGGAGAATGCGTAAAACTTTAGACTTTCTAAATGATTCAGTTCCGGTGCTTTGATTCAGGGAGTTAAAGGTGGAGGGAATGAGGGCTGGCTCTTTAAAGGATGCTACAGCGCCATCTGGGGGTAAGAACACCCAAAAACCCTTAGGTAGGAAGATGCTATATAAAGCTACTGTGACCAGCTGATATCATTATGCCAGTTCTTTCAGTGATCTAATAAGTCAATAAAATAGAAAATGATTCAAAAAATAAAATTTGGAAGTTAAATTAATTAAAAGTACACTAAACAAAAATGTTTATGGTTAGTACAACAAGCTATCATTCTGCCATTAAATGAAATAATGTTCTGATATGTTATGACACAGATGAACCTTGTTAAAGTTATGCTAAATGAAATAAGCCAGACACCAAAAGAAAGCTTTTGCAGGATTTCACTTAAAATAAAGAAAATTGTATAATGAATCTCTATGTAAATATTCAAAGTAGGGAATCCAGAGGCAGAAAGTAGATTAATGGCATGAGGGACTGGGGGTAGGGGAAGTGGAGTGTCATCATTTAATGGGTACAGAGTTTCTGTTTGGAGTAGTAGACAATTTTGGAAATAGTGATGATGGTTTCACAACTTGTAAAATGTTATTAATGCCACATAATTATACATGCAAGATGGTTAAAATGGCAAATTTTGTCAGGTGTAGTGATGCATGCCTGTAAACCCAGTACTTGGGAGGCTAAGGCAGGAGAATTGCAAGTTCAAGACCAGCCTGGACAATTTAGTGAGATCTTGTCCCAAAATAAAATGTAGAAAGGGTTGAGGGTGTAGTTCCATGGGAGAGCACTTCTAGAATGTGTGATGCCATCAAAACCCAGTACTGGGGGGACAAAAAAAGAAGAGGAAAAGAAAGGTAAATTTTATATTATACTGCATATATATATTGAAAGGATAAAGAAATTGAAATGTAAAGGATAAGGTTTGTTTCAAGACCTGTAAAGTTTTTAAGTTCTGTTAAGTTGCATTTGGAACCTGAAATTCATGTGGCAGTTAAAACAACTCCTGGAGAGACCAGTAAATGTATGTTGAAATCTCCCCTGACTATCTGGTTGTTCTGTAAAAACAACCCACCCTCCCAGAAAGAAACTGTGCAGTCCAGCACGTATACACCTCAGGGCTTAAACCAATCAGTTTAAATATATACCCATCTTAGTACTGACCAATCACCCCCACCCGACCTGTTCCCGCCAGTGAATGTGCTAATCATGTTTTAGAGTTGTTATTTGATTTTCCCACGGTATGTAATGATTTGCTAAAGGATGCTATGATGTATGTAAAGTCCCTGCCCCCTCCAAAGAATGTATATAAGCTCTGCTCAAGTTGTTCCCGGGGCTCTTTGCTCTTTGCTCCTCCGAAGTGAGCTCTGAGCCCCAGCATGCTGGACCCCCAATAAACCCTTTGCTGTTGCATGAGACAGTCTCTTGGTGGTCTTTTCCTCCGACGTTCGCCCGACCTTTACAATATATATATATATATATATATATATATATATATATATATATATGACCACAACATGTCTTTTTTCTTTTTAATTTTTATTACAACATATTTTAATGAACTTGGCTACTAAACAGTTAAAAAGAAAGTTAAAATAAGGGAAAAGCATATCAAATACAATATAAAACTTACTGCCCTTAAAAGTACAAGAACAAAATGGACACAGTGAAATATTGAAACTAGTAGGTGGAAATAATAAAGTAATCTAAGAAATCCAAAATAATACAAATGAATAAAGACTAGGAGGAGGGGAGAAAGTATTTTATATTTGAAGTTAAAATTGGCCCCAATTTTAAAACTGTGGACCCATATGGAGAAATAAACATGAGATCCTTCAGCAGGGGTTCCCTGAAAAGTCACCTCAACAGCCACCTCTTACCCTGCCTAAGAGCATCTCACCTACAGGGTCACAGCCCTCTAAGAAGGTGTCAGAGAAAAAAAATAAAGTTCTCAGGGCTGGACTTTTTGGCGATTGCTTATAATCCCAGCAACTTGGAAGGTCAAAGCAGGAAGATTGCAAATTGGAGACCAGCCTGGGCAGTTTAGAGAGACCATATCTCAAAATAAAAGGTGGAAATGTAGATCTGTGATAGAACCCCCCTGGGTTCAATCCCTAGTACCAAAAAATAAATACATAATAAAGGCCCCAGGACCCTGGGCCAGATCAACTACAACACCCCAAGTGCTGAGAGTAGACAGAAAGGAAAGGAGAGTAAGAAGAATGAGAGGAGGAAGAAGCCAAGGAAAGAGAAGTAGCAAAGGAGTGGTAAAGAGAATGAGGAAAAGCAGGAGAAATGCTGACAAGACAAGAAGGAGCCACTCATACAGTGAATCCCGGTTGTGCAGCTCCTTGGATGGTTCCCAGGCTCTCAAAAGTCTTATCTAGAGATGAAAAAGAAAAAAGCTCAGAATCAGCAGCGGTTGCTGTAGCTGCTTCTTGGGTTTGGGAGGAGAAAGCTCATTTGGAGAGGAAGTTTGGAGGCAGTGAGACCTCAGGAGGTCTGAATGGGGGAGAAAAGGAAGCAATAGATGCTGTTTTGTGCTTATCCTACTGATAATCTTCACAGTGCTCAGTGTTGTCACTGTGGTTGGCCTGTCCCAGCCCTCCAGATCTCCAGTCCCCTACAGGGCTCTGGTGGAGCCTCCCCATCCCCCGCTGAGTGAGCAAAGGAGCCCAGATGCCTGTGCCTGCAGGAGGGGCCAGCCAGCTGGGTGCATCTCTCCAGGCAGGTGTTATTATCTTAACCGAGAAATCAGATGAGGTCCTGACTCTGCACAGGTGGAAGATAAGTTATTTGTTTCTCTTCTGCCTGAAGGAGAAAGCTGAATGGCCCTTTCACTGGGAGGGAGGTCCTGAGGAAGCCCTTAAGGGGAGGTGGACCTCATCTCATGTTGTTGTTGACATCTCCTGCAGAAAGGAATTTAAGGACAGATCATAGTGATACACAAGTCAACTTTATTAAAAGAAAGGAAGAAGCACACACTAACAGAATGGAATGTGAGTGGGCATTAGAGAGAAACTCGATGGCTTGATCTTGGCATAGATGTGTAAAACCTATATATATTTTTTTGTTTTGTAGTACTGGAGACTGAACCCAGGGGTGTTCTACCACTGAGCTACATCCCCAACCCGTTTTATTTTTTGAGACAGGTTCTTGCTAAGTTGCACAGATTGACCTCAAACTTGGGACCCTCAGCCTCTTGAGTCACAGACCTGATGCCACTGCATCCTAGCTAAAATCTATAGTTTTATAGACATGATCTAAGTTGGTATTTTTGATCTTCCTTTCTGTTAGTCACTTGACATGTTAATCATTACCTATTAGGGTTTTTGTTTGTTTTGTTGTTGAAAATCTGTTAACTTCTCTATCTGGATTTCATCCCCTGCTTTTTAAACAGAACTATATTTGTTTAACATTGAGAGTTATTGTGGGTTTTTTTTTTTGTTTGTTTTTTGTTTTTTGTTTTTTTTGAAGTCTGGCTGGTGTATGCATAGAGTAATCAGATCCTAAAAATAGAGATTTCAGATAAATCCTGTTGACCAAAGCATTTTTTGGCTTGTTTTTCTTTAAGTCAGGTCAGGAAAGAGTTATTTATGAGATCGCTAGATAAGATCTGATGATTGATTTAATAGAGCTGTTTGTGAGTATAGGAGGTGGAACTGACATTTAAATCCGGAGTTAAAATCATGGCCTCTAGTTAAAATCATGGCCTCTCTTGATTTGTCCCATATGTCTCCTTTCTACCTATCCTCTGTCTTCTCTCCTACCTCACCTTCCAGGGGTTTTCCGTTTGCAGTCTCTCTTTTGTTTGTTCAGGTGGAAGATGTCACTGCTGGAAAAGATCTGGCACTCAAATCTCAGAACACCGGAAGAAATTGGGGTTTTCATTAGAAAGACAGTAGGGGGTGGATTTAGGCATCATTGTGAGCCAGAGTCATAGAAAGCCATGACCACAGGAGACCTGAAGCTGAACTGGACCTGGAAAGGAGGGACCAGGTGAAGGAGGTGGCCCATGGCTGCTGTTTAGAACTCTGGGGCTCTCATCCCTCCAGCCGCAGCGCCAATGTCCGTGGTGATGCCCACGCGCCGCGCTGCGGTCTCCCGCGTGCCAAGGTCGCCCAGTCTGCCCCCTAGTGGAGGACCGCGGGGCGGCGCGAGGGTGGGCTCCCCTTTCCCTTCCTCACTGGAGCCTGGCAAGGATAATTAATGACTTTGGCCTTGACAATGCCAGGAATGGCAATAATTGTAGTAGCTGTGCTAAATGATTTGCTTGAGTCATCTTACTTAATCCCCACAAAGAGGGAGGTGTTATTATTTTATTTTACAAATGAAGAAACTGAGTCTCTGAGCGTTTCTTTGACCTGCTGCAGGTCAACAGCTTTAAGTGGATCCACCCAATAAACTGCTCATATTCCGAGTCCTGCTGAGTTGGTGTTTAGTTCCTTTCCTTTCCTCTCCCCTGGAAAGCATTTGCTTCGTATAAAAGGGGACAAGGGAGTTAGCTGTAGGGTATATTGCTCAGACAGTTCCCTTTGAGGGGCAGGGGGTGCTGGAGCTGGAATCCAGGGCCTCAGGTATGCTAGGCAAGCACTGGAATACTGAGCTACACCCCCAGCCCAAAACAGCTCCCTTCTGAACAATCCAGAAAAGAAACAGACTCAAGATTATTGCTGGATCCCCAGTTTTAGAACCAGTTGGTTCCTAAGGTAGAATACTCTTATTGGCTCACCAGGTTGTCTACCTCCTGGTGACAAGATACCTGGAAGGAAAGGCTGACTGCTGATCCAGATGTTGTCTGGTGACCAAGAAGTTAAAGTCAGAAGAAGTAGACATTTTGGGAACATTTCATTTAAGGCTAGTAAAACTCACTTGCAATAGAACATTGTATTTATTTATACCAGCCTTGTTTTAAACAATATAAAATAGCCTAAACACAATGCAAGGGGGGGGGGGGAACTAAGGCAAATGAAAAGTTAGAAAAATCAGATAAAAATCAGTGAAAGTATGAACATCATGCTGGGAGGGGATCACAAATTTGTCACTGAACTCTCTAGCAGCCAATTCAAAGAGGGAAATGCAACCATCACATGGCTCCCAACATACACAAGGCAAAAAGAGACCAGTCACAGAGGAAGCACAGCTATTCCTTCTTCTGAGATTAGAAAGCAGTTTTCATCTAATACCTTTGGATTAGAAGTGGTGTAGTAACACGACAACATCTCAACCATATTCTAACATAAATACAAGTTTCATAGAATTCATTTGTTGCTTCTATGTCTCTGTGACAGTTGTTGGCACTGGGGTCAGTTAGAATCAGGCAAAGAGAACAATGTGATCTGACACTGTGTGCCCCTGCTGTTGTTCAGGCTTCATCCAGGCAGGGATTCTAGCATAATCATGAAATAGGGGACACATATAGTGTTCCCTCAAAGTAACATAAGAAGTCCCTCCCTGTACCCATCTTTTGATATGCAGAGCATTACCGTGAGTTCAGCACTTGACCTTGTAGCCAATGTGGGCTGCTGATTAAAAGTAGGTTCCAATAGAATACTATACTCAAATGTGCCTATCTCTCCTTCAGGAGCAATGACTAAGCGGCTCACAGTTCTTGTCCTGTGGGCTCTCCTTTCTTAGATTCCATAAAAACCAGCCTCTTCTGTACCCACATTCTTTCTTCAGAACAGGCCCAGTGCCATAGATTAGATTTTTATTTTCTTATAATCTGTTCATGCATGCTTCCTGGGATTATCCTTTGATTGGATTTATTTGCTTCCCAATTTCCTTGGCACCCTTAGCAATTCCTTCCCCAGATGGTACCTCTCATTCACAGTGTACAGATTCCCTGCAATTTTCATTTATAGCGATTAGCTTCCATCTAATCTCCCAGGAAACACTTGCTAGCTGTGTGACTAGGCAAGTTACTCAACATTTCTGAGCCCTGTTTTCCATCATTTATAAAGTTGAGCATTCCTGCCTAGGAAGGTTGCTTGCCATTAAATAGTAACAGCAGCAAAAGTTTATTGAGTTCTTATGATGACAGACAATAAACTAAGCGTTTAACATGCAAATATTTGGTGGAGTCATCTCCATAACTCTATCACATGGGAACTCTGACTAGGCCCATTTTACAGATAAGAAAACTAAGGCTTAGAGTGCTTAGTGCCTGGCCCATTAGGCACAGTAGTTGTAATAATAATAATAATAATAATAATAATAACTATTATTATTATTATTATTACTATTTTGGTACCAGGGATTGAACCCAGGCACACTTAGCCACCGAGCCATATCCCCAGCCCTAACTATAATTATTTAATGTCATGAGAAAGACACCAGGAGCATGCAGGGGTCGTTAGGGCTGGGGAAACACTTGAACAATGAATTATCTGCAGATGGATGGACTTGTTTGGTTGTTTTGTTTCCATTGAAACCTAGCACTGGATATGGTCCTTGAAAAAGTACAAAGTGAAAAAGATGAAAAGTTTTACCACCAAAGAGTAACCACTGAATAGCATCTTGACCTTCCTGCCTCTCCCTCCTGTACTAGGGACCCAGCAGAGCTTTACCACTGATCTACATCCCTAACCCTTTCTAAAACCTTTTTACTTTAAGACAGAGTCTTGCTAAGTTGCCCAGACTGACCTGGAACTTGTGATCCTCCTAAATACCTAGGATTACAGGCTTGCCCTGTAGCACCTGGCAAGAATATACTTTTAAAAAGAGATCAACTTAGAGTATATACTGTTTTATTTTTCTGGGTAACATTTTCCCCACTAATTTGTACTGGAAGGATTACTTTGTATATGATTGTTTCAGCCTTTCTGGTAGTTTAAAACATGAACCTTTAGTTCTCATCTAATTAGTGATTAATTTTTTAAACAAAGCTATTTAGTTACATTTTTATTGAACATAAAAAATGGGTTGTATCTTTAGTCTTTCCCCTGAACCAAACACACTTTCACTTTTTTCCTTCTTCTATTTTGCTTTAGAGCATACCCTCCTAGGATTCCCCAGGTTTGGGAAAATCCAGAACTGGAATCTGGTGAATGAATGGACCATTTAATATTAGAGAAAGTGAAGGTGGGTGATAATAGGTGCAAGATACAGAATGGCCCAGGGTTCAAGGCCCAAGTTCAAGTGTGGGCAGGGACCTTGGAACATTGATGCATTCATTCATTGGTTCTGCAAACATTCCCTGAGTCCCAGCAGTAATGTCTGCCTAGACTGAGGATGAGAAGTAAAGGGAGCCAGCTGCTTAGAATGGCAAGCTCCAGACTCTGCCAACAGTCAATACCTGAGCAGGGGAGTGGTGTGACAGCTGACTTAAAGGATGGGCTTGAGGTCACAGAGCCTGTGGGTATGAGGTCAATTAGGAGATTGCACTAACCACCCAGGCAGGAGGGCCAGGAGGATCCCCACGTGAGAACAAAGGGCATAAACAGGAAACAAATTTAACAATCAAACAAAAGCACCTCCTTAACAATTAAACAAAAGCATCTCCCTCTTGCATATATCTCTGCCAGGCCCTGCAGAAACATCTGAGGAGTCATTTCCTCTCCTGGTGACTTGCCTGACTGCAGACAGTCCTGATGAGCTGAAGGCCTCCACTCACTATCAGTGCACTAAACCACCCATTACCCATCTACTGAAGCTCCGAGATCACCCGAATCTATTTCTTAGCTCACCCACACTTACTCTGCCCCCTCCAATCCCTTCACCACCAGGAGAATCTTCTCCCTTCCCCTCCCTTCCCCTCCTCTCCCCTTCCCTTCCCTCTTTTCTTTCTTTCTGTTTTTCTTTTCTATAGTACTAGGGATTGAACCCAGGGATGCTTTGCCACTGAGCTACATCCCCAGCCCTTTTTATTTTTAATTTTGAACCATGGTCTGGCTAAATTGCCCTGCTGGCCTCGAACTTGCAATCCTTCTGCCTCAGACCCTGAGAGCCACTGGGATTACAGGTGCGCACCACCACATCTGGCTCAGAAAACCATTTTACAAGGCAAACATGATCCTATTACTTTCCTGCTTGAAACTTGGAATTCTCGTGGTTCTTCAGATAAGGCTCAATGTCCAAATCCCTGAGAGGGCCCATGGGCCCTGCAGGATCTGGCCAGTCCCTCCCCTTGGGCTGCTATTAGGCTCCCTTCAGTTATTTAAATGTTCCAGATTCTGTCCCTCGGAGGTCTTACATGTTTCTTACCACTGTCCCCCACCCCCTCCTATACCCAAAGCTTTCTCCCTCAATATTCTTTATATAAACATGGGGCCTCAGTAGTCCAATGCATCTCATTCCCTCTGGCCACAGAGCCTAGAGATAAGAAGTACACTATATAAATGAATGAATAATATGACCTGCTTTCAAGAAAATATCTTAAAGCCGCTGGACAAGGTGGTGCATGCCTGTAGTCTGAGGCAGGAGGATTGCAAATTCCAGGCCAGTTTGGGCAATTTAGCAAGACCCTGTCTCATAAAAAGAACTGGTGGTATAGCTCCGTGGTAGAACACCCCTGGATTCAATCCCCAGTGCCACAAAAACAAAGAAAGAAAATTCTTAAAGCCATTTGCTCTTAGTTGCAGATGACTAGAAACTACTTAGGTGATCCCTAGAGATATGTCAGTCCAAGATGATGTTCACTGAAGAATGTGTATCAGTTTGCTAAGGATGCTGTAACATAGTACCATCACCTAAGTGGTTTAAGCAACAGAAATGTATTGTCTTGTAGTTCTGGAGTCTGCAATTTGAATTCAAGGGATCAATAGGGTTGGTTCCTTCTGAGGACCATGATATAATATGTTCCAGACTTCTGTCTTGGCTTCTCATGGCTTCAGGCCTTCTGACTTGTAGATAGTGTCACCCTGTGTCTTTATATCAGCTTCCCTCTCTGTGTATTCCTGGTGTCCAGATTACATCAGTCATATTGGGTTAGGACTCACCCTAATGACTATATTTTAATTTAAGTACTTTTTTGAATATCCTATTTCCAAATAAAAGTTACATTCTGAGGTATTGGGGATAAAGATTTCAATATATCATTTTTGGGGGGATGCAGCAGGACACATCTTAAATGACTGTAACTTACATGGGCCCTAGCTAGGTAAGAATAACAGATGGGAAATCACTAAGCACTTCATGGTGACACTTATGCTCTAATAAAAGTAGGATGTGATAATATCTTTTAAGTTAGCCAACAATGTCAATTGCCTAACTTAGGTGTAGGTATCATGCCCAGGGTCTCACACATACTACTTGCATGCTCTACCACTGAGCTATGTCCCCAGCCCCAAAGAGAAAGTGTTTTTACCACCAACTCTCATGTGGACCCCCAGCACCCAGCCTTTGTTTTCAGATACTATTCTCCACCTAAAGGAATGAGAGCCCCTTAGAATGCAGGGCCTAGACAGTAGCTGAGACAGTGTATCAGGGAAGGGAAGAACTAGGATCTGACATTTCCAGAAAGCAGTGACATCTTCAAGAATGCCAAGGATGGTACCACATGCCTTTAGTCCCAGCTGCTCAGATGGAAAGTTCAAGGCCAACCTTGGCAATTTAGCAAGACTGTCTCAAAATAAAGAGACTCTGAGTGTGTAGCTCAATGGTAGAGCATCCCTGGGTTCCATCCTAACACTGAAAAAGGAAGGAAGGAAGGATTAAGAAATAAATAAATAAAGAGTGAGTCAAGGAAAGTGTTAAAAAGGAGCCAACTTAAAGGAGCTCCCATTGTTTAGGAGATGACCGAGCATAAGAAGGTGCTGAGGGAGAGAAATGACAATTATGGTTGGTTGAAGTAAATTGAGACTATGGAAGGCCCTGAGATCATTATGATTCTCAAAAAATTCAAGTTTATATAAAGGGCACAAAAGATGGCTGTAACAGGAAATAATAGTTGTTTTTTTTCATTGATTTGAATAAAAAGGGAACTGTTCATTTTGATTGTTCTATTAATTATGTGTCCATTCAGAAGGCAGAGGTAGGTGCTTATTTTCATCTATGTAAGCTGAAAGGAAACTCACAGGGAATGGTGAGAAAGCCAAGCAGCCCCACTATATGCATAAACTTTAGCAGCAATAAGCCCATCTGGCGCTGGGTGTGGTGGCGCAGGCCTGCAATCCCAGCAGCTGGAGAGGCTGAGGCAGCCTCAGCAATTTAGTGAGGCCCTGAGCAGTTTAGTGAGGCCCTGTCTCAAAATAAAATATAAAAAAGAGTGGGGATGTGGCTCAATGGTTTAGTGCCCCTGCGTTCAATCCCTGGTGCAGAAATAAAAATAAAAAATCTGGCAAGAGGCAATGTAGGAAGCAAGAACGCAAGAGAAGGCAGTATCAGTATAAGCACCAAAAAATCCCTAAAGAGGAGAGCTAACCACATCAACTCAATTCCTCATTCCCCTCAAAATTAAATATCTAGACTGCTTTTATGGTTTGGATATGATGTGTCTCCCCAAAATTCCTGTCTTAATATTCAGAGGAGAAATTATTAGATCATGACAGCTGTAACCTAATTATTCCATCCTAGTTTGAATGGACTGAGTGGTAACTGTAGGCAGGTAGAGCATGGTGGGAGGAGGTGGGTCCCTGGGGGTGCACTTTGGGGATTAAATCTTGTCCCCCGGTTCCTCCTTCTTTCCTATTCCTGGTTGCCATGAGCAGGGAGCAGCATTCCTCCATCAAGCGTTTCTGCATGATCTGGCCTCACCTCGGGCTCAGAGCAATGGAGCCAGCCAAACTTTTCCTCCCCTAAATTGTTCCTGTCAGGTATTTTGGTCAAAGTGATGTAAACGTGACTAATACAACTAACTTAATAATCATAAAAGGAATTATATGCTGAATGTTCACACCTGTAATACCAGCAATTTGGGAGATTGAGGTAGAAGGATTGGAAGTTCAAAGCCAGCCTTAGCAACTTAGCAAGGCCTTAAACAGCTTAGTGAGACCCTCTCTCAAAATAAAAATAAAAAGGGTTGAAAAATGGCTCAGTGGTTAAGTGATTTTGGGTTCAATCTCTGGTACCACAATAATAATAATAATAATAATAATAATAATAATAATAATAATTACAAAAAGGAATGCACAAAATTTAATAATGCTATAGATCACATCAACATATCATAATGCAAGGAAAATGGATTATGTAATGTAAACCAACACATATTTTATTTTATTTATTTTTTTATTAGTTGTTCAAGACAATACAATGATCTTGACATATCATACATTTGATTCAAATAGGGTATGAATTCTCATTTTTCCACGTGTACAGATTGCAGGATCACATTGGTTATACATCCATGCCAACACATATTTTAAAGCTATTTTATATTAGCAGGAGAAAATAGATTACAAATTAGGCACAGTGGTGCATGCCTATAATCCCAGCAGCTCAGGAGGCTGAGGCAGGAGGGTTATACATTCAAGGCCAGCCTCAGCAATTTAGTGAGGCTCTGAGCAACAAAGGGGCGGAGGTGGATGGAGATGGGGATCAGTGGTTAAACACCCCTGGGTTCAATCCCTAGTACCAAAAAAAAAAAAAAAAAAAAAGCAAATAGGTTGCAAAATTCTAATATTATGAAAGATGAGCACCTTTAAAGAGTTTCATTCCCCGAGGGGATACAATTTTGCACGCATTAGGCTATTATAAAAAGATAATAACAAGTGTTAACAAGAAAGTAGAAAAATTGCAACCCACATACACAGCTGGCTGAGTGGTAATTCACTCCTGGGTTCAATCCCCAGGATTGAAAAAGGGTTGGGGGGGTGGGCATGGGGGCAGTGAACATGGAGTTGCCATATGACTCAGCAATTCCACCCCTATGTAAATATGTCAGAAAAACAACAATACACGTCTACCCAAGAACTTGTACACAGATATTCATAAAAACATTATTCACAATAGCCCACAAATAGAAACAGCCTAAAATAGCCATCAGTTGATGATTGGAAAATAAGACGTGATCTATCTATATAATGGAATAAAAAGGAAAAATGTTTTAATTAATTAATTAATTAATTAATTATTGTGGTGCTGGGGGTTTAACCTAGGGCCTCATGCTAGCCAAGCACTCTATTACTAAGTTACACCCAGCCCCCTTAAAAAGGCATTTGACAATAAAAAAAGAGATGAAGTATTGCTATATGCTGCAACATAGGTGAACCTGGAAAACTGTGCTAAGTGAAAGAAGCAATCATGAAAGACCACACATACATTAGGCCATTTACATGAAAAGTCCCAAATAGACAAGTTCATAGAGACAGAAAGCAGATTAGTAGTTACCTAGGGTTTGGGGTAGGTGGAGCTGAAGAGGAAGGGGGAGGAAGAAGAGGGGGAAATGGGGAGTGAATGCTGTTACATGAGGCTTCCTTTGGGTTGATGAAAATGTTCTAAAATTGATTATGATGATGGTTGCACAAGTCTGTGAATATGTTAAAAAACACTGATTTATGCTCTTTACATGGGACCTGATGGTCCTATTCTCCTCCCAACATCCTGGACTGCATGTCTAGGGCAACACCCTGTTACACAATAGATACTCCTGAGGACTTGTAGGAATGTGGGCTAGCAAAGGTATCTCAGGGGTCTTTGCACAAGTCCCTTGAGAGCAAAGGGAGAATGTTGACCTACAAAGGAGAGGGAAGCACACTGAAAACACCCTCCAGGTTGACTAGTAAGAGAAACAGAGGTAAGTGCCCGGTCTAGGGAGAGAGACAAAAGCAGGTGGCCTTTGAGTGACATGAAAGATGAGTGAAGGCTGAGCACAGTGGCACATGTCTGTAATCCCAGTGGCTTGGGAGGCTGAGGCAGGAGGCTCATGAATTCAAAGCCAGCCTCAGCAGCTTAGTGAGGCCTTAAGCAACTTAGTGAAACCCTGTCTCTAAATAAAAATAAAAAGGGCTAGAGATGTGACTCAGTGATTAAGTGCCCCCAAGTTCAATCCCTAGTACCAGAATAAAAAAGGGGGATGAAATGTGAGCCAGCATGGTGGTGCATGTCTATAATCCCAGCAACTCAGGAGGCCGAGGCAGGAAGATCATAAGTCCAAGGCCAACCTCAGCAACTTAGCAAGACCTTGTCTCAAAAAAAAAAAAAAAAAAAAAATTTAAAGGATCAGGGATGTAGCTCCTCTGGGTTCAATCCCCAGTAACCAAAACAGGAAATGGATTTGTTGAAGGAAGGACTTCAAGTGGCAATTAAGCTGTGGGAGCTATAGAATCTTATTTTCACCTGCTCTGTGCAGTTTTCCCACCCATTCCTGCAGTGTTCAAATAGTGCCTTAGCCTACCTCAACCCCTTACTGACTGTGTGACTTTGGGTAAGTTACCTAAGCCTCAGTTATCCTACCTGTAAAATGGAAATGAGAGTAAGTACATCCTAAAGTTTAGGAAAAAAAAAAAAAGAATTATTTTTTTATTTTTTTTGCACTGGGAATTAAATCCAGGGCACTTTGCCACTGAATTACATCCCCAATCCTTTCTATTTTATTTTATTTATTTTTTATTTTAAGACAGGGTCTTGCTAAATTGTTTAGGGCCTTGCTAAATTGCTAAGGCTGACCTTGAATTTGTAATCCTTCTACTGTCTTCCAAATTGCTGGGATTGCAGGCTAATGTTGTTAAGATTGAAATAATCTTGCAACACATCTAGTTCATGGTAAATGTAGGATGATGGGAGCTATTATTATTACCACCCAGAGTGTCACATCTGACAGGCAAGCCATGCCACAAGGGGTTGCGCCAGACTGTGACAGATGATAGGAGGGTGAGTGCTTCCTTTGGGCTCTTTCTTTTGGGCCTCCGAATGACACATCTTATGCCCAGATCAGTGGGGTGAAATGCAGATTTATGACCCTATGGATCATAAATCCATACTTACCCTGTCACCTACAAGGAAGGTAATAAGGAGGGGAGCTGGGTGTGGCCCTGAATTTGCAGTGTGCTGTCTGGAAGCTCTTAGTGTTAACCCAGGTGAGATGGAGCTGCCATGGTCCTGAGTTCCTGGATCCCATAATTGACAAAAAACACAACTACAACCCTGTGGCTGAGCTCACTGAGAAGTATGACCAGGAGCTCAAGAAGACTCAACTCACCAAAGCTGTCCCAGTGAGGAAACAAGCTCCGTATTTGCAGGCTCAGTGATCAGTACTGTTTGCAGACCCAGTAACTAGTAAGTTCACCAATGTGATGATGAAAACAGAAAATGAAGTACATGACACAGACCCTAGAAGCTATAAGAAGGAAGCTTCTAGAGAAGCACCATGCTGCTGTGCAGAGGAACAGGCAACCATCAAATTCAACCCCTCCATAATCTTCCTCTGAAAAGCTCTGAGCCTGTGATGGGGTTGGTACCCATCCTCAAAGGCCACATTTCCACCAGGTCCCTGTGTCCCTAAATGACTTACATTGCTACTCCCTGCTATGTAGTGGATGATAACTGAGGACTGAGAAAATAACCACCAGAAGATGCGGAGGCCAGAGGAAATTGTCACACAAACTCCTAGAGGCTTTCGGCAACCAGGGACCTGGAATCAAGAGGAAACGCGGCATGCACAAGATGGCGGAGGCCAACTGCTCCCTGGCCCACTACCATGGGTTGCAGGAGAGTAGAAGTTCCAGGAGGAGCTCAGGGGCCTCTGCCATAGGAAGCCACATGAACCACTGTCACATTGAAAAATCCCTTAGGGTTAAGGGCATAGTTCCTTTTTAAGGGCAGGCAGACCTCACAAAAGTGATGAGCAGCATGTTTATTGCCCATTAATCTTTCTTTCTGTGGGGCTAGAACTGGCTGTTCCTGCCACATCTCCTTATAAAGAGATGACATATCAACAGGAATTTACTCCAAGAAACTTAGTACCCAGTCTTTTCTTCCCTCAGCTTGGTGTGGGCCTTTAGGTAATATGAAAAGAAACAGTTTTAGTATCAGAAAAAAAATTATTAGAAAAATCTCACCATAACTGGGCACAGTGTTGCACTCTTATAATCCCCAGCTACTGAGGAGGCTGAGGCAGAAGGATCCCAAATTCACGGCCAGACTCAGAAACTTAATGAGGCCCTCAGCAATTTAAGAAGACTCTGTCTCAAAATAAAAAATTAAAAGGATTGGGGGTGTATCTCAATGGTAAAGGGCCTCTGGGCTCAATCTCAAGTACCCAAGAAAAGAAAAGAAATGAAAAAAAGAAGGAAAATTCTCACCCTGAACTGTTGTAGCATGTGATACAGAACTACATTCATTACATCTGTCTGGAGGGAAAAAAAAAATCTGAATGGCCAAAGGTGGTTTGTTTAAGGAATAAAATATTTAAATGAGAAGGAAGCTTCTTGATCTTGGACTCCTTCTCCTGAGTGTGATTCCCTGTGGGGAGTATCACACTGACCCCTCCCAAACTCAACCACAGAGTTAATTGCAGCCATGTCACTATCCCACTGTGGCCTAAGAACTATCCTACATGGTATTGCCAGGGCAGCCTCACTGAGACAATGTGCAGCATTATCATCAATCCCCCTTGCTTGCTCAGAGATTTTCAGTCTCTAATGCACTTTGTCACCATCTTTTTTTTTTTTAGTTGTAGGCAGACACAATATCTTTTATTTTATTTATGTGGTGCTGAGGATCGAACCCAGGATGTCACACATGTGAGACGAGTGCTCTACTACTGAGCCTCAGCCCCAGCCCAACTCTGTCACCATCTTAATTAAACTTCATAACAACCCTGTGAAGTAGGCTGTACATCTCCCTTCATCCCATTTCACAGATGAGAAAACTAAGGTCTACAGAGGTAAAAGATTCTCCTAAACTGGCATGGCAAGAAAGGTTGTAAAGCAGGAGGGGAAATGTGATCTTCCAGCTTCTGGACAAGGGCTCTTTCTCCTATAGCTTCCTTCCTCTTGGATAGGAGAAATGATTCTTGCTGTTTCAGCCACCATTTCCACCAATAACCACAATAAAAATGTAATAATCAGCTGAGCATGAAGGCACATGCCTGTAATAGTGGCTTGGGAGGCTGAGGCAAGAGGATAGCAAGTTGGAAGCCAGCCTGGGCAATTTAGTCTCTGTCTCAAAAGACTCGGAATGTAGCCCAGTGGTAAAGTGCCCCTAGGTTCAATGCCCAATACCAAAATAAAAAATTAAAATTAAGATCAGTACACCAGCAGCAGTCTCCATTGCAACATTGGCATCTTTATTACATGGCAAATTACCAACCCCCTCCCTTTAAGCAACAACTAACCTTAAGCCAAAGACCACTCTGATGGAACTGGCCAGAGCTACCCAAGACCCTCCTCTGTTGCAGACCCAGCTTTCCTAAGCCATCAGTGCCGAACTTCACCCCCTCAGCTCAGTGTTGCCTGCATGCAAGCCCTTCCCACCTTTCTGGGCCTCAGTATCTCCCCTACACGTGGGGCCCTGCAGGACCTGGAGGAGTTCTTAGGAGGACTAGCTGGAAGGGTGTGTGTAAAAACACTTTGTCCAGAATCTAGCACAGATAATAAAAGTTAATTGGTATTTCTGTTAATTGCATATTGTACTTGAACATTCCCTGGACAGATAATAAGAAAAATTAGCTTGAAGTCACTGCCTGTGTCACTTGTAAAATTTCTCTCTTAGTTTCTCCATCACTAAAAATAATCCTATAATACCTTCATCATGAATAGAAGGTTAAATGGTGAAATGTGCAGAGTATGGTATGAGTTGAGAAAGGTTTACATGAGATACAAGAGGAAATATCAGTGAGGCTGTGGGAAGGCCACAGCAGGAGTGCAGATCAGGCTCTGTGTGCAGTCATGTGGCTCAGGAAGCCAGTAGAAGAAGAAAGAAAATGACAGAGGCTTAGTGCATTAGCTTTCTGTTACTATAACAAATACTTGAAATAACTTATAAAGAGAAAAGGTTTCTTTTGGCTGTCAATTTAGATTCCAGTCCATGATCAGCTGACCCTGTTTTTTTTTTTTTTTTTTTTTTGTATGTGTGTGTGGCCTGTGGCAAGGCATCACATCATGGCGGGAGCACTTGGCAGAGCAAAACCACCCACTTCATGGTAAGCCAGGAGCAAAGAAAATGAGGAAGGGACCAGGATCCCACAGTCCCCTTTGAGGGCACACCTCCAATGACCTAAATACTTCCCACTTTAGGCACCAACCCCTAAAGTTTCCACCACTTCCAAATAGTGCCACCCTGGGGACCAAGTTTTTAACGTATGAGCTTTTAAAGGACATTCCAGGTCCAAACTAGAGCACTTGTAGAGAGATGGGGAGGAGGTTCACCCTCTCCTTCAGTGTTGCTGAGCACCTGCCCTGGTCCAGACACTGTTCCTGGTGCCAGGCATGCAGCAGTGAAAAATAGACAAAGTCCCTGTCCACTGGTGCTTACACTAATGAGTCTGGGGAACAAAGTAGGGGATTTCTGATACAGAATGTAAAAGTGCAAATAGGAGTGATTATAGTAAAGGGGCAACCAAAAAGAGGGACAGGAAAAAATGTGCCTGAGAGAATGATCTTGGGCCTGATAACAGCTCTTCATCCTTGCCCTAGAACCAGGAGAAAATGAGACAGTCCAAGTAGGGGAAGTAATTGGGCAAGGAGGTGGAGGTGATGGAGAAGAGGTTGATGAAGGAAAAGGTGGGCTGATGGGGGAGGGTCCCTAAAAGGAATTCCCAATGCACCTTCTCACTCAGGCAGGTGGCTCTCTAGGGCTCTGGCGTTGGTCCTCCTGTTGCCTGTTCTCCCACATACTGTCTAGTCTCCTGGACCTGGGGTGCTCCCGGGCTGTATGGAGCACACATACCTGCACACTGAGAGCGGGGTAGACAGCGTGGGGAAAAGAGAATCTAGAGACCCAGTCAGCTCGGTGCCCCTCCTGCTAAATTCTTTCTGCACTTTTGTAGATTAACTCTCCACTATCCTCACACCAACTCCTGTTCAAGGATGCTGAGCTCCTGGGAAAACCAGAGGGAGGCTGGAGAAATATCAGCGTGACCACAGAAACTATGTCATCCCGTGGGAACAAAAGTATCAGATGTTCCTGTAGGCAGGATTGTTGGCTCCAAGTTTCTCTCCCTTTCCGCTCCCTTTTCTCTTTTTCTTTATCACGGGCTACTATGCACTCAACAAATGTTCAAAGTCTGTGGTGTGGTTCTCCGGGGCACAATGCACTAAGTGATGCATATAAGGGAGGAGATCCATGTATCTCCACTTCCAAGAAGTGTGACTTTCTGGGGAATAAAAGATAAGCATAGACAGGTGACCTCTGGTTCTCGTGTCCCTGTGAATAGAAGGGTATTATCCCACCTGGCCCTGGTGCTCACTTCCTGGTCCTTCTCCCTCCCTCCTATAGCAGGTGTCCTCTCATTGAGTCCTGCTACCTCTCCTCCCCTTTTCAGACTCCAGCTGTGGTGTTCCAAGAGAAGCCAGGAGGATGAAGAACTCTTGGAGGACACTGAGTATTGACAAATAAATATTCCCCTAGCTGGTGCCTGGATATTGATTAATATCTCCCCATGGCTCCCAGGACACCAATTAATATTCCCCCAACTGCTACTTGGGAATTGATTATGGATACCCCAGATTCTAGGAGGCTGTGCTATGGTCCTTGTTCCCCATCCAGTCCCAGGACCTCCCCCTCCCCAGAACACACCAGGATTCAGAGTCCCCCAGGGGAGGCCAAGCAGAAGCCTATGGATGAGACGCCAGAGAGACCATTCTGAAACCAGCCCTCCCACCCAGACAAGGTGAGACCATGAGGCTCCACCCACATACACCTGGGCTTTGATATTTCACAAAGATGGGGATGACAAGAGAGGGTCAGTTCACAGGGAACCTTAGAGAAACATGGGGATGGCTAGAAAACTGGGATGGACCAAATGCACTTCAGTTTATACCCAGAAACAAAGACACCGACAAATAGCAAATTCAAGAGTTGCTTATATTTTATTGGAGATTAGCGTAGAGCAGTAAGGGAGGAGGTAAAAATGGGGATAATGTTGGAAAGTGCTGATGGAACCTGATTCAACTTGTATCATGAGGGGCTGGAGCTCCACTCCCTCCTCTGACTCGGGGTTCCTCTCACCATCTCTACTCCCACTGCTCATCAGGGTTCTGAGGATTAGGGAAACCAGCTGGGGTGTTCCAAGAGAGGCCAGGAGGATGAAGAACTCCTGGAGGAAACCGATTATTGATACCTGGGCGCAAATGAATATTCCCCCAGCTGGTACCTGGATACCGATTAATATTCCCCCAGATGCTTCCAGGATACTGATTAATATTCCCCCAGATGCTTCCAGGATACCGATTAATATTCCCCCAGATTCTACCTGGGAATTGATTATGGATACCCCAGGTTCCAGGAGGGCGTGCTATGGGCCTTGTTCCCCATCCAGTCCCAGGACCTCCGCCTCCCCAGGACACACCAGGATTCAGGGTCCCCCAGGGGAGGCCAGGAAGAAGCCTATGGATGAGAGACCAGAAAGGGTGCTGGGAAAGAGCTTGTCTCTGGGCTCCCAGCAGGTTAGAACGTGGCAGCTGTCCTGACTTTGAGTCCTGCTGGAGAAGTGAAGTCTCAGATGAGGGCTCTTCCTGGTGAGCAGAGGATGCCACAGACAAAGGACGGCCACCCAGTGGGACAGCACCAGCACTGGAAAGGTAAGGCAGTCCTTCAGGTGGCATCTCTCCCAGCTGGTCCTCATTTGCAGCATCCATCACCTGCCAAGGATCCTCAGAGGGCCAGAACCCCAGAGGAGGCCCCCAGGATGGAGGCCACCTCCGCACCCCAGATCCTCCTGCAGGTTGGGAGCCATCTGGTGGAGGAATATTGGGCTTGAGAGGAACTCCCTCTAAGTCATTAGACTCAGAGTTTGGTTTCGGCTGAGGATGTCCGTAGTTGGTGGGACCAGTGAAGGAAGGTTGTCCCAGCAGAGGCAAGTTTGTCCCCAAGTGTGGAGAAACTTTCTCCTCCATGGCACCGATGCTCCGGGCAAAGAAGCCTGAGGGAAGGGAAGACAAGCAGTCAATGGACTCATTTTGGTACCAAACATCCTCCTTTTCCTGATTCTCTTCACTAAAAGTCCCTTCACTTCCCCAACACCAATTCTTATCTCTTCAGGGACCCAAATCTGTACCCTCTGTGTATATCCTGCTGCCTTTACCCTCCCTGTTATTCCAGCTCTGGAGGGGCCCATGTCCCCTCCTGCCCAAGGACCAGGCATGGACTTCATACCTGGGAGATGCAGACAGACCAGGAGCAGGCCCAGAGGAACCCGACTCCCTGCCACACGGGCCAGCATCCTGCTCGTCTCCAGCATCTCCTTCAGTCCAAGACAGCACCTTTATCCTGTTAGTGGGGTGAGGGACAGAAGAAACAGGCTGGGCCAGTGGTTTTAGAGACAATAGATCTCACGGTCCACCCTCATTCTTGATTCAGTCTGTGGCAACAGGTGTCACTTGAATGTCCCAGAGAAAGCTGGGTGTTTCTATGCCTGGCTCCTTTCCTTAAACTCCCTGCCTCTTCTTGATCCAGGTGTTCTGGCCCACAGCTCATTCTTGGTTGCCAGATCTGCCTTTCCCTAGTCCCTACATCAGGCCCACTAGGACCTTCACCCTTAGGGGTCCCAACATCCTCATTGCTTCCATCAGTAATAGAAAAACTTGGTTCTTCTCTCTCTTTGTGATCCAGATCATTCTCACCCAGCACTCTCCTTCATGCATGCCCATATCTCCATCTTGAACCCCACCTACAGGGGATTCTGGGGCACGGAGTGGCCCCGCATCTGAGGAACTGCTTCTACACATATCTCCTTCCCTATATCTAGGGAAATATAACTAGTTCCCATCCATGAGATGATAGTGTATTAATTTCCTGTTGCTGCTGTAACAAAGTACCACAAACTTAGTGTTACAGTTTTGGAAGTCAAATGTATTATGTTACAGTTTTGGAAGTCAAAAGTCCAAAATGAGTCTCAATCAAAGTGTGGTAGTATGCATCTGTAATACTAGCAAATGGGAAGTCTGAGACAGGAAATTAGAGGCCAGCCTGGGCAAATTAGTGAGGCCCTATGCAACTTAGTTTCAAAATGAAAGGGCTGGATGGAAATATAGCTCAATGATAAAGCCCCTCTGGTTTCAATCCCCAGTTAAAAAAAAAAAGTCTCCAGGTTAAAAATCAAGGTGTCATCAGGATTTTAGAGAACAATCTAATCTGTTAACTCTCCTTTTCCAGTTTCTAGGACTACCTGCATTCCTTGGCTGGTGATTCCAAACATGGTCTATCTTTCCCAAACACCAGGTTCTTCTTACACTGTATCAAGTGTCTTCCTTTTGCCTCCCATATGCACTTTTTAAAACCTGTGATTATGTTGGATCCACCCAAATAATCCAGGATAATCCCCTTAAATCAAGGTAGAATGACTAACAACCTTAACTCCATCCACAACCTTATTTTTCTTTGCCATGTAATATGACATATTCATGGGTTCCAATGATGAGAACATGGACATCTTTGGTGGTATTGGGGGTGTTGGGCATATGGTCAGATATGTTCATAAAATGTATGAAATACTGAGAGAGAGCAGCTGTTTCCAAGGAATAATAGAGCTGGACATTTAAATGCTATTGTCAAATGGCCATGACTTGCAGCAGAGTGGTGGGAGAATAGGGTCTGTTAACTCTTTGTCTATTTTTAAATATTGGTATGTTTTACATATGGTTTGGCTGTGTCCCCCACAGATTTGTATACTGAAGCATGGTCCCTAGTGTGGCAGTATTGAGAAGTGGTAAACTTTTTAGAGGCGAGGCCTAATGGAAAGCAATTAGGTCATTGGAATGATCAATGTTGGACTCTTGGAGTGAATTAGTTCCCACTAATTCACTAATGGGTGTTTTAAAAAAAAAGAGTGAGCCAGACCATGGAATTTTCTGGCATCCTGTCTTGCCATGTGATCTCTCCCTCTCACATGCAATTCTGACATGTTGGGACATAGTCAAGGGGTGGGGGTGGGGGTCCTCACCAGAGCCTAGCAGTTGCTAGTTCCATGCTCTTGAACCTAGTTAAATGAACCTCTATTCACTGTACATTACTTAGAGTCAAGTATTTTGTTATGGCACAGAAAGTTGGCTGTGAAATACAAATATTTTAAAAATGTTTAAATAAAAAGTTAAGGGCTGGTCTATAGCTCAGTGGCAGAAATACACTGAGCCCTGGATTCAATCATCAGGAACACACACACACACACACACACACACAAATGCCTTTGTTCTCTTCATTTCTTCTGGGAACCCAACCCCCGCACACATACACACACATTAGATAGGCTCCTGGTTGCTTGAGGAAAAATGTGAGCTGTTACACAATTTTATTGATCTGGTCTCATCCTCTGACCCTGTGGGCTAGGTACTGGAAGAGTGACAGAACTCTGTAGTACAGGGAGCACAGTACCCCTTTTTGGAAACATCCAGCAATTTTACAAAACTTTTAACCTGGTCCACTTCAGAAACTAGAGTCGCCGTATCACAGGGCCTATCTCCCCTACTTTTCCCATCTAGAGAACTTCTGAGAGCTTTTTTTCCTGCCATTGACTGAAGTTTGGGGACCAGGTGCTGAACCAAGGGTGACTCTACAGTAATGACAGAAATAGGACTGTTTGGAGCCCTACTTTGTCTCCAATCAACCCTGAAATTTGGTTCAGCTGCCCTAGGTCATTTCTAGTCAATGTAACATATTGCTGCTGGTTCTGAACTTGGAACTTCAGCAGTTCTAAATTCAGTACAAGCCTACTCCACTTTGAAAGGAGGGGAAAGGTTAGATCCTAGGATGGGGTGGATTTCTTTGCAGCAAAGAAAGGGCTCTGAGAAGTGGCCAATGAGGCCTTTCTATCAGGACACATAGTGCCCCCTGCCCTCCTTGGAATGTAAGAGCATCCTCAACCTCAGCTTCTCCTCTGCCATCTAAGGATGTAGATTACATGACCCTGTCCATACTCTCTACTTTTTCTTCTCTTTTCCATGAAGGCCACCTTCCCTTCTGCACTTGAGCACTCTAACCTCTTAACCGACCACAGCTCTCACTCTGGATCCACAGCAGAAGCAGCAAGTGTATGGAAGCAGAGAGGACACTGTTGGCTCTGGTCTGCATGGTCTGCATCTTGTTAAGTGAGTCAACATGCTTGGCTGCACTTCCTGCCAGCCTCCCATCTTGTCTCACTCTCTCCGCCCCCAGCTCCCAGAACAACCAGGCTCTTATTCATTCACAAAGAATCTGGTCTGAGTTGTTGTATCTAAGCCTTCCCAGAGTTCCAGGTGTTCCAGAAACCCAGGAAGTCATCAACGCTGGGGACTCCCAGAGAGGATGGCGTCTAGAAGGTGAGGCACACTAATGGTAGAGGAGACAGAACTTGGGTGGAGAGGGGAAGGAAATAATGAGGATTTTATATAAGGGAGAAAAGGACTCCAGTGTGAATGGGGAGTAGAGAGAGACTGGATCTCCTGGAGCCAAGAGAGAGGGGGAAAGTGGATGGAAGGGTCTGGGAAACCAGGCAACTTCTGCTTTCAGTTCAACAAATATTTATTGTTTTCCTTCTTTGTGGGAGTAGCTGTAAGGCATGAAAGAAATACTGGGCCAACTTATGAATGGAAACAGGGACATGGAGACCTCTAGAGGCACAGGAGGTTCACCACCCATGTCCTAGGAGGAGACCCAGGACTCTAAGAAGGCAAAAATTCTGCATCGAGTTCACACAGTTTATTGAGCCATGTCCAGGATCCAGAGAAAGCAGGGAGATGGCTCCATTCTCAGCAGGTGCCCTGGTGTCTCACACAGGGCAGCATCTCAGCATTGAGAGAAGCGACAGCCAGGGAGAGGGCTGGCTTTTTGATGCAAGGGTGTGTTGGAAACAGCATCCAGTGGTATAGAGGTTTGGTTGAGCAGATGGTGAAGACAGGTCAGTGAAACATGGTCATTATCTTCGGGTAACAATTTGGACTTTGCTTTATCTGGCAAAGGAAGGAATGACTTGTCCAGGCATCAGAGATCAGGGGTTTCCTAGTCAAGAACCTGAGTAGGTGGGTTTTGTTAATGGACTATCTCAAAGAAATACCCAAGGAAAATTTAAGGGGTGGTGTTCTGGTAGAAATGGCACTGCAGTAGAATGGGATCTAAGATATCGGAGAGAATGGGGAAAGGGATTTGGAGTCTACCATTTGGGCTAGTGAGTGATAGGAGGAGAAGAAAGAAGAGGTAATAAGGGAGAGTTTGCAACACTGGAATACTGGAGGAGGCAGAGCAGCTCTTTTAGAGAGGATATGAGCTAACCCCATGTCTGGGCCCCTGGATGTCTCCCAGCTGGGAGATGGTATGTGTATATGTGTGTGCCCGTGCATGCATGTACAAAAAGCTGACTTATGGACTGTCAAGTGACTCTCCCTGGGGTAGGAAAACTTCAGGGTCAGCTAGCTGGGGCCCTAGAGGCTTCACTTGGGTCAGGATGTCCCGGATAGAGCGGCAAGGGATCCTTCCAGGGCTGCTGAGGCCACAGGGCTTGGCACCAGCAGAGGGATCAGGCTGAGGAGAGCCATCGGGACCCCCACTCAATGTCGAGGAGGAAACAGAAATGCAAGGTTGACCAGAAGAGCTGGACTTGATGCTGCAGGGCTGAAGGATGATTTTGCCACTGGATAGGGAGCTGGAGCTGGAGCTGGAGCTGGAGCTGCCTCCTAAGGAGCCAGTGCCTGGTGGGGAGCAGGGACCCTGGGAGACACCACTGCAGGGGTGGTAGGATGAACCGGAATTGCTGGATATGCTAGAACTGATATGCACTCCAGAACCAGAAGGGGAGCAGGGTCCCTTAGGTCCTGTGAAGCCGACTCCACAGGGCTGGACCCCACCAGAGCCCACAGGCTGGAATGCAATGGCTGAGGAAGCTCCTGACTGGTGTATGTTGGAACTAGATGAGCTGTGGCTGGGGATGATGGGATTGCTGGAAAAGTATTTTCCCTCTGAGATGGGGGGCCCAGCTGCAAAGGACGGGGACCCTGGAGACCCCTTGACAGGGTTATCTTTGGTGAAGTAGCCCACAGGGTAGATTTTACCCTTGCTATAGGTCATGCCTGGGACCAGATAGCTGTCAGAGGAGCCACCTACCACCTCATAGCCACCATAGGATTGCTGTACAGATGTGATGGGGGGGCAGGGCTTGCCTGGGAGGCCACCATTGCTACAGGGGCTACCTTGAATCACTCCAGGGCCACCAGAGCCATGCTGCTCCACCACCACTACTACGGGCCTCTGCCCCCCTGACACAGAGTGGGAACTGGAGATGTAGGGGCCAGAATGTGAGACAATGGGTCCCCCACTGCAGGGAGAGTCAGGGACATCTGAGCTACAGGGACGCAGGTTGGAGCTGCTGCTTTGACTACTGCTGCTGGACATCTGAGAGGTTTGGGAAAAGGAAGAGCTTCCTCCAGACATATGAGACTTATCATTGACCGGTAGAGCAGAGCCATCCCCTGTTCCTTTGGGATATCCTGATCCTGGTTTAAATAATGCAGATCCTGCAGAACCACCCTGGTAGAAACTGGATCCACTGGAGCCACCACTGGAGATACTATAACCACTGGAGCCACCACTGGAACCACCCCTGGAGCCACCACTGAAGCCACCACTGGAACCACCACTGGAGATACTAGAACTGCTGGATCCACCACTGGAGCCACCACTGGAGCCACTGGAACTGGAAATGGAGTTGCTGAAGCTGCTGGAGCCACTTTGGCTACTGAAGCTGCTGGAGCCACCCTTTCCAGTGAGACATGGGTTGTTCGGAGAAGTGATTCGTGTGGGGTCCTTACAGGGGTCTGAAAGGGTCCCGATGCTCTTAGCCAAAGTTCCTGGGGAGGAAAGTAGCCGTCAGTAAGGGCCAGAGAGGAGCCTGGCTTTCTCTCTTACCTTTTAGACCAATCCCAAGTCCTCCTCCATGCTGATTTCTCCAGAGTGGAGCCTATGAGATTTTTTTTTTTTTGAGGGTGGGGATACTGGGGATTGAACTCGGGGGCACTCGACCACTGAGCCACATCCCCAGCCCTATTTTGTATTTTATTTAGAGACAGGGTCTCACTGAATTGCTTAGTGCCTTGCTAAATTGCTGAGGCTGGCTTTGAACTCGTGCTCCTCCTGCCTCAGCCTCCCACGAGGCTGGGATGACAGGTGAGCCCTATGAGATTTTGACAGCAGAAGAAAAGGGAGGGAGAAGTGGTTGTTGTCTCTAAAGGATATCAGGGTGGCAGAATAAGGGCAGTTTCATTGTTCTGGGAGCGTGGTGTTGGGTGGGGAAGAGGTTCAACATTTACTAGAGAAGTAGCCAGCCTCCAAAGGGGGAGGCATTGGAGGAGTAAGCAGCAGAGAGTGAAGAATGTGAACAGACAGGTCCAGGAACAACTAGGTCAAAAAGAAGACAGTGGCGAGGCTGAAACTCTGAGAGGTAGGGAAATCTGGAGGAGAAAAATCCCGGGCCAGACCCTGGGACCAAACAGAAAGAAAAGATAGAAGGCGAAACAATAGAAGAGAAAATACAAAAAAAAAAAAAAAAAAAAAAAAGATAATGGGAAAAGAGACACCCAGTGGCAGAGGGACCAACACAAAGAAGAGGGTAACACTTGGTCACCAGCTCCCTCCTAGAGAACAGGCTGAGGGGAGGATGGAAATCCTGATTCCTGTCTCAGTGCTGACCATGCCAGTGAAGCTGGGTGGGGGCCCGGATGTGGGGGCACTCACCTGTTGCTTCAGAACCTGCTGGTACCAGTGTGACAGGACACCGTGCCCTAAGCCACCCCTGCTCTCACTGGCCCAGCCTAGGGACACCAGCATGAAACCCTCCTTGGAGGCACGTGACCATTATCAGCTTTCCCTGCTCCCCACCCAGCCTTCGCACATGTGCACCTGCTGTCCCCACCCAGCCCTGTATCTGACTCCTGCTGCCTTTATTTGCCTCAGCTGTGGAATCACTTCTTCTTTAACCATTCCTCTGCTCCTAACCCCCAGGCTCAGCTTACCCCAGTTTGTCTTCACCGCTCTCTATTACCTAAATGTCTTCTGCCCACCTTTGTCCTTTTGGGTCCTAGATGGCATGGACAGAGCCCACACTAGCAGATCACTAAACTTCTCTGAGTTTCACACACACAGGAGGCCAAATCTGTCCTGCTTTCCTTACAGCATTACTATGAGACTGAGTGAGATCACCTACTTTCAAAAACAGAAAGCCTTAGACATTATGATTCATTATTTATTGCTACTCATCATTGAGCTCTCCACCAACAACCAGACCTCTAGTCTGCAGCATCCCTAGTCTCTCCTCAAAAAGAAATCCTCTGCGTGAACCTCCATGCACCAGCTCTGCCACTGCCCCTCACTCCACGTGAAATCATCTAGCACTCCCGCCTCCTCCATTGCTCCCCCAGACGATGTGCACCCTGCTCTCCACCTGCCCACCCAACCAAGGGGGGAAGGTCACAGAAAAGCCTCAAGGGCCATAAACACCTGGTGGTCAACAGTACAGGCCCAAAAACTACCCAGCCTGGGGTTTGAATCCTGGCTGAACTGCTTCTAACCATGATCCTGAGCCAGTTTCCTAACCTCTGGGAGCCTTGTAAAAAGAGAACCATAAATATTCTCTTATTGTTTTTATTATAATCAAAAATGCTACTATATTTGAAGTGCTAGAACAATGTCTGACACATTAAAAATAATTCCAAAACAGAACTTTGGGGCACATATCTGTGATCCCAGCAGCTTGGGGATCCCAAGTTCAAAGCCAGCTCATCAGTTTAGTGAGGCCCTGAGCAATTTAGCAAGACCCTGTCTCAAAATAAAAAATAAAAAGGGCTGGGGATGTGGCTCAGTCATTAAGCACCCCTGGGTTCAATCTGCAGTACGGAAAAACAGAAACGAAAACCTCCAAAAATGGTAGCAATTCTTTTTACTACAAAATATCCAATCTTCACCTACTAGTGTTCCATAATGACAACCACAACATTGATACAGCCCTCTAGAGCTTCCAAAACACCTGTCACACACATTAGCTAATTTGAGACACAAGGGAAAATTAGTACTAGGTGTTATTTTAAACCCCACCTTAGAGTGTCAGAAACCAAGGCAAGTTTAAGAAACTTGCCTGAGGTAACAAAGTAATGAGGAGCAGCCCCTAGACTCAAAGGTCAGATTCCAAAGCCCCTGCCTTTCTCCCTCGCTGGATTCTCTCCTAGACCCTCCTCAGGCACTGAATTCCCCCAGCCTTCCCTGCCCCTGGGTCTGTGTTCCTTCTCTCCCACCCTACCCTCCCACCCCCAGGGCCCCCAGCCTCCTACCTGGCAGGAGGAGACCAGCCAGCAACAATGCCATCATCCCTTGCCCTCCCACACGCCCCATCTTGGGTGCCCGAGAGGAGCCCATCTCGGACGGCGTGGCCTTCTGACTGACAGCAACTCGTGGACACCCAGGGCCTTTATGTTAGGGCTGGACATTCTCTGGGCAGGAGTCACTATGGGGAGGGGAGGAGGGGCGGAAGGGGTGGGTGCCCGGGGGCAGTTGGTGTGGCCCGAGGAGCTGAAGTAATCAGCCAGAGCATCTGCCTACTCAGCAACAGCGGTGGCTACAGTGTGGGGGACCCATGGCCACTGGGCCCCAGATCCTGCAGCCCGACCGGCCTGCCCTGGATCCTCATTGCTTAACCTGGAACCAGGTGCTCTGCCCTATGGCCACCCACTCTGGTGCTGCCACTCTCACCCTGGGACCCAGTCTCCAGTTCCTTCACTCGCTGCCTCCCAGGGTTGGCCTGCCCAACTGCCATCCTCCCATCTTCCCTCCCCTCGAAGATGTGGGCATTTCAGCTTTCCCTTTGGTGCCTGGGAAGTACCCCACCCCTGCTCCAGCCCCCACCTCACCCTGCTGCATGGTTCTGGCCCCACTGGGTTCCCATCCACAGCCCTAGGTCTGCCCATTTCCTTGGGCTCCTGTTACTCAGCTTCTACTTCCCTTCTTCAGATATGAAGATCTGCCCCCACACCTCTGTCTTTTGCTGCTGCTGTTGCTCAAGCGCCTGCTTGCCACTTACCCATTATGTGTCTATCAGTGAGTGAACCTTTTCCCTCTCAGAAATTGAACATCCACATTCTGAAAGCCAGCTCATTGGCATCTCCCTTCTGGGGGGTCCCAAGGACAGTATGAGGGGCACTGGGTGTCAGAACTCAGCCTGGGAAGAGGCCTGGGCTGGGGACCCCTGTCATAGCTGGGCCTCAGTTACTCACAAGCCACTCATAGCCTCTCCCCCAAGGTGGTGACCTAGACTTCTCAGGGTGAGCAAGAGGCTAATAAGGCTAATTGGAAAGGTGGTGGCCTGGCAGCCCATTAGCTGGCTCTCTGGCCTGAATGAGTGAACAGGAAGCAGTAGCTAGACATGTCTTAGTGGGATAAAGGAGGCCCAGGTAGTCTCCTGAGTTCCTGAAAGACAGAAGGCAAAGAGCCCTGGGATCTGCTGGGAGGTGGTGGTTTCTCCTCCACTGCATCTCCCTCCCTCCTGCTCTGGTCCTGGCCCCACCCTGACCAATTTCTCACCGGTGTTGCCGAGAGTAGAGAGTAGGGGAGTATCAGTATCAAAGGGAGGTGCCCAGGAGGCTGTCCTCCTACCCAGTCTCCTCAAACAGCCACCAGCCCCGTGAAGTCCTCCTCCCCTCACCTGAACCCATTTCTAGAACTTCTTGTCTCCTCACAAAGGTAGCTCTGTCCTTGGAGCCCTTTGGTTGGTCTATCCTGTTCTCTCTGCCTCCTGACCTGCCTTGGATTTGTGGCCAGCATGGTGATGGAGATGTCCTGTATCTGTGCTGTCTGATGCTATAGCCACTAGGCACGTGGGACTACTGAACTCTTGGAATTCACTGAGGAATTTCACTTAACTCTAATTAATGCCTGCCTTGGAAGGTTTTTGTAAAGATCATATAGGAAATTATCAGAAAGAATGATACAAGGGCACAGTCCCCCTGGCATGGGTACTCAGGAAATGGAGCCCCACTGCTGCTCCTGCCTGCATCCTCCCTTTGGGGGAAAACAAATAGTAGAAGGGTTTACCCACAGCCCAGGCTCTCTCTAGCCCATCCCCCACTGGGAGACTCTCCTCTGCTCCCTTCCCACCTTGGGTAGAAAACCTGAGGCCCGGGCTGTTTAAAATGATGTTGCTCTCTCAGGACATCAGCGCCCCTCCCTAGACTCTCAGGCCCCATCTAGGATCTAGGGAAGGGGAAAGGGTGTGGAGCAGGGACAGGAGTGGCAGGGAGAAGAGGGGAAAGGAGCCTTATGGCGGAGAGCAGCTGGGCTGTCCCCAAGTGGGTGGAGAGAATGCAGGGACTCTGGGTTGTTCTTTTCCAGCACATGCCTCCCCTGAGCAGCCAGAGTCTTGTTTTCTTCTTCACATTCCTCCTGGCTGCTGTCAGCCTTTGGCCAGGACAGTCGGGCTGGAGGAGGCTGTCTCTCTCGGCCTCCAGGCAAGTCTCCAACCACCCACATGGGCATTCCTCCGTGGGCTGCTCCCCTCCTGTTCTATTTCCACTCTTCCTCTCATCCTGCCACCCTGGGCTGCCCAGGTCCCCAACTGTCCTTCCTACCTCTGGGCCCTGAAGCTCCAGTCAGCCCTCCCTGAAGTCCCATCAGCTCCCCTGTGCAGTGGTCCCTGTCCCCCATCCATGGTTTCACTTTTCAGTTGCTTTTGGTGGGTAAATATAAAATTCCAGAAATAAACAAGTCATAAGTTTTAAATAACTTTCATCATAAAATATAGTTATAATTGTTCTATTTTATTGTTGTTAATCTTCCTGTGCTTAATGTATAAATTAATCTTTATCATAGATACGTATAGACAGGAAAAATCATAGTATAGTACACATAGGGTCAGGTAGTAGCCACTGTTTCAGTCGTCACTGGGGGTCTTGGACTGTGTCCCTTGCAGTTAGGGGGTGTAGCTCTATTTTATTCTGCTGTGTTCTTTGTCCTCACCATTAGCCTTTCTCTCAGCTCAGGCAGGGAAACCCTGAAGTTAACGGGCTAAGGAAGGAAGGGAAGGGACATTGGTTGAGTGCCCACATAGGGCAGGGTCATCCTATGGGGAGCTGGTCAGTCTGGGGATGTCCATAGTAGTACAAGCAGTTCAGCTGGATTCCACAGTGAGACTGTACTGACTCCAGCAGAAGGACCAGAGCAGAGGGAGGACTGGGTGAGAAAACGTGGGTGGAATGAGCAACCCCCTCCCCCAGAAGGAAAATCAAGTTCAAAGTGGTGCCTTCTGCAGACAAGAGATGGGAGTCCCTGCCTTGCATCTGTGAGGAAGAAGGTGGCTATCCACTCCAGTCTCCTCTCTGCCAGGAACTGGCTCACCACACCTGTGCTTTGGAAGTTCAGTGAAGAGGAAGATGGATTATTCCTTGCCCTGAAGGAGCTGCAGACCAGCTGTCGACATGCAGCACAGAGAGAAGCCTTGAGTGGAAAAGGCAGGTCCTTGGCTTTGAGTAGGTGGCAGATTTTTCCTGGGCCTTGAGGAGTGATGAGAAGAGCAGGAAGCTCAGACCTAGGGCCTGGTGGTGGGTCTGTCCTTGGGGTGTACTGAGAACAAGTGGATGACCGGGCACATGCACAGGAACAGTAGGGTGGACGGATAACCAGCCTGTTAGCACCAGGATTCCTAGTGACCTTTAACACCAGGCAAAAGAAACTTGGATTTTATAGGAAATGGAGTAAATATAGAGGACACAGGGAACCAAAGGCTTTTGAATAGACTTGTATGGTCAAAGAGGAAGCCAGGGGAGGAGAGCCCCATTGACTGACTGCCCAACCTGGTACTGGATCTTTATTGTCACGTTGAATCTTCACTATGGTCCCTTGGGGTAAACGCTTCTCTCCCTTTTTCCCAAAGGAGGAAACTGAGTTTAAACAATATGTCTGAGCCAGCTGCTAAAAAGCAAAAAAAAAAGTCTGGAAAAGACTCCAACCCAAGTCTGCGGGGCCTCTAAGCCCACTGAGATCCTTCCACTCTGCACCCCAGCGCTGTGCCTCACACTATGGCAGTGCTTCACAGACAGGCTTCAGAGCTTCCTCACACCCTGTAAGCATGTGTGTGAAATTCCTCATGCATCTCTTTTTCCAGAGAGAAGGTTCCTGCTTCTCTCCAAGTCTCAGAAGTTAAGGACCTTTAAGCCAGGGAGTAAGGGGCACACGAGGTCCCTCACACGCAGCTTTCCACCCTTCCATTTCACCAGTGGGTCTAAATGTCAGGGCAGAAGTTCTAGAACAAGGATTCCATGGAGGGAAACTTTGTAGACCTGGGAGAGGCTGGGGAAAAGGAAATGGAGTAGACAAAGATGAGGGAAAGCTTGAAAACAGATATAATTTGTGACAGTAGAGGTGGACAGAGGACACCCAGAGTCCCTCGGAAGCCCAGGACCCAGGCTCCTCCCTGCCTCTGCTCCTCTCGGCTCAGGCAGAAGGCCTTTCCCCCTCCTCCCCTCTCTTTCTCCATCACCCTTGTCACCTGGTGGACTCATCTCCAGTCACAACACCCACCTCTCCCTCGAGTGGGAGCTGACACTCTTGGCCCACTCCCGCTGGGAATGTCCTCTGAGTTGTTTTTCCTGTAGTAGGGACGGGTGGCCCTGAGTCATCTACACGCTTCACTTGGCTACTCTCGTGACCAAAAGGGCAGAGAAGGAGAGGACTCATCTGCATGTGGAGTTCCTGCTGGTCTGTGCAGGATGGGGCAGACCCCACCTGTGCTGCCCCATGTGACCAGGGGAACCGCTCCCCTCAGTCCTGTCTCTTAATTCTCTGCCTCCCTCTGGGGAGCACCCCACTGCCCTCTGTAGGAGTGGACCATGGTAGATGGGCAAGGGTGAACCAGTTCGCGCTCTCCCTGGCCCTGACTCCTACATCCTCTTTTCAAATAGATTCCACGGCATGTAATTTAGACTTCAAAATGTGGCAGAAATCATTTCTCTTCACCCGGAGGGTTTCAGGACAGTGAGCACAGCACTCTTGTGTTTCTTGAACTCCCTGATCTTAGCTGTGAAAGGTATACTTGATGATTTTTTGGAATGAAAGAATGAATAAATGTGTCCAGGCTAACTTCCCTCTTTCCACCTTACTCAGGAAAAAGTTTCCCTCCTTTCTGGCTTCCTTGTCCTCTCCCCTTCCAAACACATTCACCATGTGCAAAGACCCCAAAGGTTCTGGGGTGGGGGTGGGATACACTATGGCAGTGGCGAGGCCTCCAGGAGAGCCCTGTGTGGGAAGCAGGGAGACTGATATGTGTACCTGGCTCTAAAACAGAGCCATTCACCAACTCCCTGTGTTCTCTCTGTCTGTCCAGCCCTCATTCCTCATGAGTGACTAACTCCCCTGAACCACTCTTCTCTCTACAGGATTTTTTTTTTTTTTTAAGACGCAACAAACTTCCATTAACAAATAGCAGCATTCACATGGCTGTGATGAGGAAGTGCAGGGATTTTCCCTTGGACAAGGCATTCATCTTGTGCTGGGGGTGGGGTAGGACAGTGCTGGGTATTTTAACAATTCCCTAGGGGGTTCTGCTAGGGGTCCCCACCCAGATAACATGTTGCCCCTGGCTAAGAATCACTGCTCAGGGGAGCAGCCTAACCCCTCAATCCTTCTCCCTCAGAATATCCAGTGGTATGGCTCTTCTCTGCTCAATCCTTCCTTCCTTTTTCCCTGCCTGTCTCCCTCTCTGTCCCTCTTACCTCCAGAACTGCCCTCCTGAGTTTGGCCTAGTCAGCCTCCCTTTTCCATACCCCACCCCTGTTCCCATCCTCTTGGCAGGACCCAGGGCCCATGGGAGTGAGGACTGGGATCAGAGTCAGGTGCATCTTCAGGCTTAACTCCTGAAAGAGGAGGAATTGACAAGTGAGGATCCTGCCCATCAGGCTATCTGCACCCCCATCTTTTTAAAAAATATTTTGTAGTTGTAAATAGATCTTTTATTTTATTTATTTATTTATATGTGGTGCTGAGGATCGAACCCAGGGCCTCACACATGCCAGGCAAGTGTTCTACCACTGAACCAAAACCCCAGCCCCTGCACCCTCCATCTTATCCCTTCACCCCTCCTTCCCCAAAGCAGCAGGGAGTCAGCTGAGGGTCAGTCATGCTCCCCGAGCTCAAGACTTCATGGCCCTGTTTAAGTGACATCTAATTTGGCCACCACCCCTCTCATCCTGTGAGGAGATGCAGATAGAGGCTGTGATTAGCTCTCAGAGTAACAAAATATTTTTCCCTTCTCTGTTCTGTGGAGCCAGCATCAGGGAAACCAGTGCTCCTTGTCTGCTCATCGTGTGCATCTATTAAATAGTCCTTCTTTCCACTTACTAATGCTTTTTATTGTTATTGGTCACCCGGAATTACAGATCCAGTTCCCTTCCCCATGGAGGAGAAACTTGCAGGAGAAGAGGCCCTGGGCACAGCCTGACTGTGGTCTCATGGTCTAGGGAGAGGTTGGGGGACTTGTACCAGGAGAGGGACTTTTAGGCTGGGTGTGGCCCTCAGAGCCCCAGGGACAGGACCTCTGTGGTGTCTTCTAACCTGTCTGAGCACCTCTGGCCAAGGGTTCCTCATGAACAGCTTCTCCAATTGGCTTCTCCCATTCCCAGTTCCCCTGGTACATGATACACCACTCAGCACACAGAGGTGACCGGTAAGCATGGACTCCTATTGGAGTGGCTGATCCCAGGACTACACCATCTGCACCAGAGAACAGCTCTGATTCCTGGACAAAGTGAGACATTTAGTTCATTATCAATATTTTAGTGCACAGGATTTATCTAGAGTCTCTCAATGACCCTAGAAGATAGGAGTTATTATCTGTCCTTTGGACAAATAAGTTAAGGGAATTAAGCATGATGCCTACTACCAGTAGTTGGGGGTTTTGCATCCTGATGCTGCATTCTACATACTATACCAAGCTGTTTCTTTGCCTCTTCTCCCCAGATATTCCCATAAGCCTGGTTTGCTTAGTTATTTCACTCAGTTCTTGTTATCTGTCATTTCCTTAGGTAGATCCTCCGTGACTTTTTCATTTTTTTAACTTTTTTTTTATACTGACAATTGAATCCAGGAGTGTTTTACCACTAAGCTATACCACTGGTCCTTTTTATTTTATTTTATTTTGAGACAGGGCTCCCTAATTTGTTGAGAGCCTCCCTAAAGTACTGAGGTTGGCCTTGAACTTGCCATCCCCCAGTCTCAGTCTTTCGACTCACTGGGATTATAGGTATGCACCACTGCTCCCTGTCCTCCATGATTTTTCTACTTTAAAGTGTGTCCCAGCCCCACACACAAAGCATCATTCTCCTTCCTCTGCCTTACTGTGCTTTATAGTATTTATCACTACACAACCTCGTATTACAGATACCCTGTATGCCTATTGAGCCTTCACTTCCCCCACTGGGAGGTAAGTCCTGTGAGCATAGTATCCCCATTCCTTTGCCTCATAGCTGTTTCCACACCCCTAAAGCACCTGCTTTTGAAGGAACTCAATAAATAATATATGAAGACTGGGGATATAGCTCAGTTGGTAGAGTGCTTGCCTTGCAAGGCCCTGAGTTTGATCCCCAATACCACAAATAAATAATATATGAGAGAAAGAATCAGTAGTGATTGTTGGACCACTGGCCAAGCAATCTGAGGGCTGCATTTTACTGGGGGCTCCTGAGCCTCCCTCACCTCACCTTAGGTGTCTGGCTGGCTTTGAGGGGTCACTTGGTGACTAAGAGGATTCTTGTGTGTGCTGACAATGGCCAGGAGTGCATGATATTAATAAGACCAACGGGCAAGGAGGGAGAGCCAAGAGAAACACCTGAGAGGAGCCTCTAGGCTGCCCTCTGGTGGCAGACTGAGAAACACCCACGCAAAGAAACCAGGGTTCTCAGCATTGCGCAAGTTTAGAAATAATTAAAGGAATTCCCTAGAATTACATCCCAAGACCACACGGATAATATATGACAGAGTAAGGACAAGAGCCTGCATCACAGTCTGATGCTGTCACCACACAGAGATTAGGCTACAAAAAGGAAAACTGGGGCAATTGTTGACTACCTTTGAGGATTTCAGGCTGAATTTGTTTTAATTCAACAAGTTTTTAGAACTAATGCCAGGCACCTGGAGGGCACTTAATTAAAAATTAGAAGCCATGGGGCAGGGAATGTAGCTCAGTGGTAGAGTAGTTGCTTAGTATGCACAAAGCCCTGGGTTCCATCCCCAATGCAACACACACACACACACACACACACACACACACACACGAAAGAGAGAGAGAGAGAGAGAGAGAGAGAGAGAGAGAGAGAAAGAGAGAGAGAGAGAGAGGAATCAGGAGCCAGCTATGGTAATGCACACCTGCCATCTGAGTCTTAGCTACTTGGGAAGCTAAGGAGAGAGGATCACTTGATCCTGTGAGTTCAGGAGCATTCTGGGAAACATAGCAAGACCCCATCTCAATATAATAAAATAAAATAAGAGGAGGTGAGACTGGGAGTGTGACTCAGTGCTTAAGGGCCTGGGTTTCATCCCCAGCATCCTGGAGAAAAAAAAAGAGAGAAAGAAAATAATGTACATCAAGAGAGCTTAAATTTATACCAAAACAAATCTTTTTTGGTCAAATGAATTCCAAACATAAAACTGGCAGAGGACTGGGGACTTCTCTCCTGGGCTCTTGCCTCAGATGTGCCCTCTTTTATCCCATCTTATTGCCATGATAGACATGCTTGTTTCCTCCCTAGACCCAGAGCTCCTTGAGGGCAGGGAGGACTGAAACTGCCTCCTGGGATTGTCACTGTGACCCAGCATCCCACACAGCAGAAGCTCAATAAATGCTGGATGTATGGACAAATGAGGAAACAAATGGGTGGTTTGGAGTTTCCCTGTCTGGAGATCTTCAAAGCAGGGCAGACAACCATCTCCTCTGTCTAGTCCAAAGACATGATTCTCCTGCCCAAAGGCTGAGGGCTGTGCCCGATGCTTTCTCGGGGTAACTTGGCTTCTGTAATTAGACTATACCAGGACACTAGTTCTAGATTCTTTTCTTTCACTGGCAAGCATTTATTGACTATCTGCCGTGTTCAAAGTACTATGCTATTGTTCTGTAGATCTGTGATCCTATTCTATTATTTAATTCCATGACTCCTTGTTGACATAAGATGTGACACTGTCCCCACTGCATTCACTCCCAGGTGAGGTCAGCCAAGGCAGACAAAGAGCAATTGGCATTGTCTAACCTGATGGATAAGGTGACACAATGGGTCTCCCTGTGTTAATACTCCATACCATCCAGTCTCAGTCTCCCCAGCTAATAAACATGGCATGTTTGAGTGCCAATACCCACTGCTATTAATAGGTATTAAAATCCCCAATGACCTCATGCTTCCTCCTTCTCTCTCCCTTTCAACCCACCTGTGGTATCAAATTGAGAATTGATTTGAAGCCAGGCAGTCTGACTTTGGCATCTGTAATATGTTAGTACTTAGTGAAGTTTCTTATTTTTCTATTATCTTTTATTTTTTGATTTTTTGATGGTAGGAGGTGATGATTTAACAGAAGGGCACTTTAGCCAGGCACTGTGGTGCATGCCTGTAATCCCATCGGTTCGGGAGCCTGAGACAGGAGGATTATAAGTTCAAAGCAGCCTCAGCAACTTAGCAAGGCTCTAAGCAACTCATGGAGACTGTCTCTAAATCAAATACAAAAAGCATTGGGGTTGTGGCTCAGTGGTTAACTGTCCCTGGGTTCAATCCTTGGTACCAAAAAGAAAAGAGGACACTTTACCACAGAGCTTCATTCCTAATCCTATTTGTTGTTATTGTTGTGTTTGTTTGTTTTTGTTTTGTTTTATTTATTTGTGTGTTTTTTTGGTTTTTTTGAGACAGGGTCTCAATAAATTACTGAGACTGACCTCAAACATGCCATCATCCTGCCTCAGCCTCCTGAGTTCCTGGGGTTACAGGGTTGTATCACTGTGCCTGTCTAGCATAGTTTCCTAATCTGTGAAATAAGGCTAAGAATTTGTTTTATTGAACATCTTCTGGACCAGAGACTAGGAGGAAAGTAAGGGATACAAAAACTGCTCCCAGTCCCTGTTCTCTGGGAGTTCATACTTTACAAGGAGAGAAAGAAATGGAAACCAACATAATGTTGAAGAATTAAATAAAATAGTAGGATGTTGCTAGGGATGGTGGCCCACACCTATAATCCTAGTAATTTGGAAGGCTGGGGAAGGAGGATCTCAAGTTCCAGGCCAGCCTGGGAAACTAAGTGAGACCCTGTCTCAAAATTTAAAAAAAGACTGGGTACAGTAGTGTATGCTTGTAATCCCAGTAACTCAAGAGTCTGAGGTAGAAGGATCACAAGTTTAAGACCAGCCTCAGCAATTTAGGGAGACCCTTCTCAAAATATAAAAAAATAAAAGGAGCTAGGAATGTATCTCAGTGGCAAAATGCCCCTGGGTTCAATCCCCAGTTATGAAGGAAAAAAAAAAAGTAGGTAGCAGAATGTTAAGAACTACAGATGTAGCTGTGTACAGTGGCACATGCCTGTAATCCCAGCAGTTTGGGAGGCTGAGGCAGGAGGTTCATGAGCTCAAAGCCAGGCTCAGCAAAAGTGAAGTGCTAAGCAACTCAGTGAGACCCTGTCTGTAAATAAAATACAACATAGATCTGGGGATGTGGCTCAGTAATCAAGTACCCCTTATTTCAATCCCTGATAATCTTCCACCCCCCTCAAAAAAAAAGGTACGTTAAAAAGTGATGAGAGCCGGGCTAGACATGATGGCACATGCAGCTCAGGAGGCTGAGGCAGGAGGATCCCAAGTTCAATTAGCAACTGAGCAAGACCCTGTTTCAAAATGGAAAATAAAGTGGTCTGGGGATGTGGTTCAGTGGTTGAGCGCTATTGGGTTTAATTCCTGGTACAAAAAAAAAAGAAAGAAAGAAAGAAAAGAAAAGAAAGTGATGGAGCTAGGGCAAGCCTGATGCCTGTAATCCCAGCAAATCAGGAGACCGAGGCAAGAGGATGGCAAGAGGAGGCCAGCCTGGCCAAATTAACAGAGACCCTATTTCAAAACAAAAATTAAAAAGGGCTGGGGATGTAGCCCGACAGTAAGAGCTCTTCTGGGTTCAATCCACAGTACAGTGTGTATGGGGACTGGAGGGGTGGGGGAGGTTTGAAAGTGGGACCTGGAAGGGAAGGAGGCCAAGCAAATGAGTAAAACCATTGGAAGTCTCAGGGAAGGCAACTTTGGTACAGGGGATTGAAGTATTGATGCCTTTATATTGTCAGTTATTCATATTGTCCCCAGGAGTGGGAGTGGGTGTGGTTGTGTGGGAGGATGTGGAGGGAAAACTTCCAGCAGGAGGCACCAGGCAAAGTTCCCTGCAACCCAGCCAGAGGCATGGGTAGGGATACTGGAAATGATACAGCACACTGGGAATCAGTCACTAGGCACTGAAATGGTGGAGTCTACAAGAGAAGAAATGTATCAACACAACTGTCTCTGCTCCCAAGAGGCTCATGGCCTGAGAGGGGAAGACACGGTGAATAAAATCATTGCCTGTGTGTGTGTGTGTGTGTGTGTGTGTGGACCCTGGTGCAGTAAAGCCTTCCCAGAGGGGGAACAACTGGTTGGGGAAAGGGCTGGGGGAGGAAGTCCTGCTCTTCCAAATAAAGGGAAGGCACTTGCACAGGCAGAGGCCTGCAATTGCCTGGCCACCCAGGCTCCTGGGTTCTTCTGCCGCTTGCTTAGCCTGCGATCCCAGAGCTGCCCTGTGAGCACCAGCTGGCAGCTTCCTCCTGCCACAGCCTGCCTTTCCTCCAGGTCCTGCAGGGGAAGTACTTATAGGAGCCTCCTCTGACTATTCCTACCACGGTGGTGACTCTAAACTCATAGTGTTTACTGCCAAAGCCACTACTTTGGTTCTTATTCACATACTTAGTTATAACTCAGCGGTAGAGTGTTCACCTAGCACGCGGGAGGTGATGGGTTAGCTCCTCAGCATCACACACACACACACAAAAATAAATAAACAAATAAATTTATTTTATTTAATAATTTAAATTTATTTAATTTAATTTAATAAAGGTGTTGTGTCCAACTACAACTAAAAAAAATTAAAATAAATAAATGAATCCTGTCTCTCTTGGCTTCATTTTAAACTTCCTTGAGAAGAAAGTACAAATTTTTATTGTTTATATTCTTATAATCTCCCATGGCTCCAGGAATTGGAGGACATATTAAGGGTGTAAGATAATAAGTGAATGGGTAAATTTGATCTATTTGGGGGACTATTGAATCCTACTAGGGTCTGGGGCAGGTGGCACACTCCTGTACTCCTAGAGACTGGGAAGGCTGAGGCAAGAGAATCTCAAGTTAGAGGCCAGCCTGTTAGTGAGATTTGTCTCAAAGTAAAAAACAGAAAGGACTAGGGATGTAGTTGGGTGGTAGAAAATCTCTGGGTTCAGTCCAGAGTAATCATCCCCCACCCGATGTCAAAAAAAAAAAAATCCTCCCAGGCTTACCCTTATAATTATTTTATGTTATAAAATTATTACTAAACCCTAAGCTTATTTTTTATTTTTTTATTTGGGTCATCTGTAGGTTTCAATGGGAGTTACCACATAAGCAAACGGGATACTAAGGGGTAAGTTTAAGGTCATGTACCTCAATTTCTTTTAACCCCTCCTCAACCCTCACCCTGGTCAGCCACTTGATTAACACTAGAGTTAAGAATTTGGGATCTCTGAACCCCTGCCTTTTAAAGTAACTGTTTCATAAAAGAATTTTGAAGAACTATGTACTCCTTACACATTTTTAAGACAACATCTAACAGTTTAAATATGAAGCTAAATTTCAAAGGATATACTACTTTCCAGGGATTTGAAAGTACTTACCTGTGAAAAATCACTTCACTCTTTTAAATGTAGCAGATGGAATATAATACCATAGACTTTCATATCTATTTAAGAAATATATGAACAAGCCCTTGTAGTGGCACCCCCTTTCTCTACAAAAAAAATCTTAACTGGGCTTCTCCACAAATCTTTACCATGGTTGATTTTAGGAGTGTCAGCAAAAGAGTCTCTACAAAAATGTTCAATGTAGTTAAACTTCCTATTTTCCTGTTGCTCTATTTCACTTGGCCATTGGCCAGGAAGAAATCAGCACTTCAGGTGCTGAATGCCCCTTTACTTGTTTTTCACAAACTTGTATCCAGTATAGTAGTTTGTAGAAGTGTGTTTGCAAATTAAAGATGTAATTTAAAAAAAGGACAAATCCTATAACAAGGCCTCTGGCCTTGAGCTGGAGCTTCACAGAGATGTCTACATTTCTATGATAAGACAAGTTACCAATTGGGCTCCGTGGTAACAGCTAACAGGGGAAGGAAAGAAAGGGGAGAAGAAACTCTCCCCTTCTTAGGTGTTGTCCTTGAAGGGTTAACTTGCCCAGAACAGTGAAAGAAAGAGCTGCTTTTATGTGAACTTCCACAGATTGTGAACTTCTGAACCCCTCCCTTTACATGCTGGGTATAAAATTCTGAAACTACCTGAACTCGGGGTTCAGGGAATTGATTAATTATAGTAAAAGCTGTGCCCTCTGAACCTGGCTGCAGCCAAATAAAACTGTTTCCTGCTGTCTTTGGTGCCTTGCCTCGTCTGTCCCTACAATACTCTTTAACCAAATAGAAATTTGCCTTGTTCCTTTTTCTCTTTAGTTCCTTTTCCAGTCTCCTTTTCCTATAGAATCTCCCCTAATAAAATTTATTTTTTATTGTAGATCTCTTTTATATTTTGTTGTATACCTTTTTTTACTAAGTCTTTTATTATATATCTCTGACAAAATGTGCATATAAATTGAAATTTATTTCTTACAATCATAAGACTCTGTTAAATGGTTCTTCTTCACTGGGTTATTGTAAGACAATTGGTCAAAATAACAAACATAGCAATATTTAGACATTAAAAAGTAAACTTTTATTGAAAATGCTTCTCTTAATGAGATGAAAGGGGCTGATTTACATTTCCCATTGGCTTCTTTTTTTGTTTTTTTGGTGATGCTGGGGATTGAACCCAGGACCTTATACATGTGAGGCAAGCACTCTACCAACTGAGCTATATCCCCAGCCCCCCCATAGACCCTAATTTGGCAGCTCCAGGAAGAGTACCCTGTTAGGCTCAGGGTGAGCAAGCGACTTACTTATATACATCTGGAAACTGATTCCCTTAAAACTGCCCATATGCACTGGATGTGGTGGTGCACACTGTAATCCCAGTGGCTCGGGAGGTTGAGGCAGGAGGATGGCAAGTTCAAAGCCAGCCTCAACAAAAGCGAGGTGCTAAGCAACTCAGTGAGACCCTGTCTCTAAATAAAATACAAAATAGGGCTGGGGATGAGGCTCAGTGGTTGAGTGCCCCTGAGTTCAATCCCTGTACCCAAAACAACAACAAAAATACTGCCCACACACCCCTGGGAAAGTTTGCATGTACTGCCAGAGGCATGCAAACTATGAGTCATTAAAGAAAGACCTAACTTCCTTTCTCACTCTTCAATACAGGGGTCCCATAAATAAAGGAACTTGGGTCTGAACACCATTGTGATTCTGCTAGATGCATTTTCAAGGCAGAGTCCTACACCTTTTTGCATGACATGTAGGAAAGATAGGAAACTCAGATTACTTCCAGACCTCTGCAAATTGAGGGCTGTGAGAAGGGCATCTGAATATTCAAAAACATAATCAATGGTAAAGAAGTGGCCTAGATTCAGAAATAAGAAAACATGGTTTTTATTTTTCTATTTCAGGGAAGCGCCATCCTTTTCTACTGATGGGTCCCAGTCATATACCACCAGGTAGCAGCAGAGAGCACAGTCTGCTGACATGGCCCAAGAAATCCCAGGTCCCAGGGATGAGGAAGAGAAGGTGGAAGGTAGGGGCAGCGAGAGAACTAGGTGAGGTAGGAGTGTGTGCTTATGCTGTCAAAGAAAAAGAGGGAAAATATGGGGACTAAATAGGGATACCAAGAGGTGACAAAACATCGATGATTCCTTCTGAAATCAGAATAAGTTGAGGAAATGAGGAGTTAGACAAAATTGGGGAAATTTTAAGGGGAAACAAAAGGGTAGAGATGGGCTTGGGAGTACTCTGCCTGGAGGCCCAAGTCACCTGGGGATCCCTGTTATCTGTACTCTTCCCGGGGAGGGTCAAGGTCTGGCTCATCCCGAGGGCCATGGTCTACCTCAGGGGCAGGGGGCCATGGGTTTTCTGGGGGCTGGGGTCCTGCTGGCCAGGGGTCATCAGGCCGGGGAGGTTGAGGAGGATCAGTGCTGGGTGGCTCAGGGGGCCAGACACTAGTTTCAGGCAGGTCTCTCCAGGGACGGGTAGGGCTTGGAGGTGTAGGGTCCTCAAAGAGAGGGGGTGCCCCTGGCCAGGGGTCACCAGGTATCGGAGGGCCCCGAGGCAATGGTGGGGAGCTCTCCTCCTCTCTGCCCTCTGTGGGTGGGGTAGAAGGTTGGTCCTTGCTGCCCAAGATTCCTGTAGAAGAGGAAGGAGAAAGGTAAGGGGTGAAGAGGAGCAGTTACCCCCCAACCCCAGCTACAGACCAGGAGACAGAACCTCTTTGGGATGGACAGTCTGAGCTGTCCAGCTAAACCTCAAAGTAATTTTCAAAGCACTCTCCATACATTTATCACAGTCTTAAAATGACATGAAAATTGATTTTGAGCCATTAATTTGCCCAATGTTAAGGGCCTGACACCTCCCCCAAATAATCTTCATTCTATGCCCACACCTAGCTAGCATGGGCCCCACTGTATCCCAAAGTGGTCTACACTTTGGCCACATGTGGCATCCACATCCCACCTCCACAATGATCCCACCATTCCTAACACATTCCTTCCTCAGCCAACATATCTGAACTCTGAAACAGCCACATGGTCCCACCCGAAAGAGCAAAACATTGATTCTGAACCAAAATGCTCTGAACTATACCCTTCATATAAATTTTCAGAATCCCTTCCACCTTTGTGTGCCTGATTCACCCCTTTCCTTTTTAGTGGTTATGTTCACTAAGGGTTGGTCATCTTGGCCATCCCCATTACCCCTGATATTCCTGGCCTGCTCCCAGCTCACCTCCAGTAAACAGGCAAAGGACCAGGATCCCCAGTAGCTTCCAGTTGATCATCATGGCTGTCTACTGGCCCCCAAAAGTGGGGTGCTCTGAGTCTGGGTGTCTGGGAATCCCAAGAGGCTTTATAGGGGAAGATGGAGAGGAGGAGGCCAGTCTATAGGGAGGGGCCGGCCCAGTGACACAAGGAATCCCATCAGAATCAAACTGGTCAAACCCGTTGGGAAGGCCCTGGCTAACATGAAGCCTGACTATGGCGTCTCTCATTTTAGTCCCCTAGCCCAAGACCTAATCACTGGCTCTCACTATCATTGACCCAGATGATCACCCCACCCTTGTTTTTACACCTGCTCCATCCACACTCTGCAGAAATCTATACCCACCTGTCATCTTCATAATCACAGGGACCTCCACCCTTTCATCCCTGGTAGCTATCAGAAGCCAAAGAATGGGAGCAAGCTCTGCTTGGGGAAGCACCATAATTATAAGGCTGTGAAGCAGGACGCTTGAGCTGATGTGGGGGGAGCCTTTGAAACCTGGGATGCAGCTGATGCAGTGTCCACTAACATGCCTGCCTCAGCCCCCTTACCCTTCATTTTAAGGGCTTCCTTCCTCAGGACCAGGCATGCTGCTTTCTGGCATGTGCCTGCTTAAATGGGACCTCCCAGTGACAGCCAAAGAATTCCATGTGGGAGGCATCTGGGGTGACGATGAGGAGGAAAGACACACTAGGATATCCTGCTTCCCTTTCCCTACCCAGAACTGGTGGCATTAGTCTCCAGCCAGAGGTTCAGGAAGAAGCTGCCCCTCCTGTAATCCTGGCCTCTTCCTCCTTCCTCAGGAACTCTTTGCTCCAGCTTTTTCTGTCCCCATTTTCAGGTCTCAGTTCAAAAATGCATCTTCTTACAACATGCTAATTGAGCTGGGCATGGGGGCACATGCCTGTACTTCCAACTACTCTAAAGGCTGAGGTAGGAGAATTACAAGTTGAGGGTAACTTCAACAACTTAGAGAAACCCTGTCTCAAAAATATAAAAAGGGCTGGGGGAGCTGAGGGTATAGCTCAGTGGCAGAGCACTTGCCTAGCATGTGGGAGGCACTAGGTTCGATCCTTAGCACCACATTAAAATAAACAAAGGCATTCTGTCCAATTACATCTTTTTTTTTTAAATAACTAAAATAAAAAGGACTGGGGATGTGGCTCACTATTAGAATTCTCTCTGGGGATTCAATCCCCAGTACTACAAAAAAAAAAAAAAAAAAAAAAGTAAATTGAAACTGGAGCCCCTAGAGCTTTCTATTGACTTTGAATAAATTTTAAATTACTTGCCAATATTGGCCTCTTCCCCAACATCCTCTGTCTGGGTCCCCTTAATCTCTCCTGGCCTCAGCACAAAGTTCCTTGCCTTTCCTGGCCCCTCACCTAAAGCTGCCCCTCCCAGAGTCCCCTTCTATCATATATCTGTATCTTACTTTCTCTTCCTAGCTCTCCTTTGAAGCACTCATTTATTCTGAGGTGCTTGTCTATTTGTCTCTCCCATTAGAACATAGGCACCTGGGTGCAAAGGCCTTGCCTGGATCTAAGATTCTTGTTGAATGAATGAATGTTTATCTTTCTCTCTCCTGGCATTTATCACATTCCAGAGGAAAAGAGTTTTAAAATAAAAAGTGAGAATAAAAGAAAACAGGAGCTTCTCAAAAGCTTCTAAAACAGGATAGAAAAGATGTTTGGAAAGAGGTACCACTTTTCACAGCCTCAGGAAGAATTCCCCAAGATAACACTTCCAGACAGTAGTTCAAGTGGAGTCATCTTTATTTAGTGAAGGAGAATTTAGACTTAGAGGAAGTTGGTGTCTGTGAGGCTGGAAGGGGAAGTAGACTGGGCTGGCCCCCACCCATTCTCCAGGATCTTTCTGGGGATTCAGCCCTTGGGCAGGCTTCACCTCCAGCTCTCAGCTGTAGCTGCTCAGATGTGGACTGGAGCAGAATTCTGGTTGTCTCCTTGACAAATAACTTCCTCCTTGGAAATGGCCTCACTCAGGCCCTGTAGACTATCAAGCAGGACAGAGAGGGACTCTGGGAAAAAAAGACACCCAAGTATAGACGCTGGTACTGGATATCGTGGTATGAGGGACAAGTTTCTTGGGTCAAAGGTGGGTGTGGATGGAAGAGGCCAAGGCATACACACACAAAAGGGTCTGGAGTAGATGCCAGGAGTGCCCCCATTTGTCGCTTTATGATTAGTCCATTACCTTTTGTGGGCCCCCTGGAGGACAGAGCTGCTGCCAGTGGTATTGAGGATCCGGGAGGCCTGGGGCTGGACTCCACAGATTTCTCCTTATCCAGTATAGAGGGAAGAACTGCCAACAGTCGCTGCTGCTTGTAATGGGAGAGGAGACCCGCCTGCTGCAAGGTGGCCTGGGAAGGAGAGGGTTAAACGCCACCTAGCCCGGGGAAAGCCTTCCCTCCTTTTTCCACTCCTTTACCTATCAACCAGTAAACCATGGGCCCTGGTCTCTTCAGTCTCCTACCAGCATGATGTTCTTGTCCCTCTCCAGGTCTTGCACTCGCTGGGTCAGCCGCTGCCCCTCCTCCTTCCGGGCCTCATCCTGCAGACGCCTGAGCTCCTGGTTCCGCTCCTTTTCTCTAGTGGCTTTACGTTGGATCTGGCGCAGAGACACCTCTGTGGAGAAGCCAGGGTGGAGAGGGAGGGTGTGGGTTATCCTAGAGGTGGCCAGGCACCATGAAAACAAAACTGGAATGCCAGGGCAGGTGCCCATATGGGAAGTTACTCTACTCTGTGGATCCCAGTGTCTCTTCCATTCAGCTGGAGAGGTGGGATGATGCTCCAGGTTCCTGTGTATCTGTGAACCCAAGTACCTCTCCCATCCCCCAATCCACCCAGGAGTTCCTTAGGGGAGAACTGAACATGGGCTAGATATTAGATTTTGTGCAATTAGTACTCATATTCTTATAGTATGATCATAGTATTGCAGTTACACAGAATTTCCTATTTGTGGGTGATTTGGCTGAACAATCATGTTTGCAATCTACTTTAAATAATCAAAAAATGTATATATAAATATGTGCATGTATACACAAGAGCAAATGTGGCAAATGTTAACTGCCATCTCTAGTTAGAGAAGATACACTCAATAAAGTTCTTTTTTTGGGGGGGGTGGATACTAAGGATTGAACTTACACTCTACCACTGAACTACATCTCCGGTTTTGGGCGTGCGTGTGTGGTGTTTGGTACAGGAGGCTGAACCCAAAGGCCCTCTACCACTGAGCCACCACCCTAGCCCTTATTTTATTTTGAGAAAAGGTTTTAGTAAACTGCTGAGGCTGGCCTGGAATTTGCAATCCTCCTGCCTCAGCCTCTCAAGTCACTGGAATTACAGATGTGTACCCCCATGCCAGGTACCCAAGTACTTTTTAATTTTGAGACAGGGTCTCCTGAGTTGCTGGGATTAGAGGATACACCACTGCACTCAGTGTGTGCTGTTTCTTGACATGACACTAAACTTCATAGTATGTCCACAGGTAATGTGCCATTCCTATCCCTTCATTTGTGGCATGCCTCAACAACAAGTTTTAGTGGGGAATAATAACTTTCTGTCTCAACAATTCCTTCTTTCTAGAAGGCCTACATCTATCCTGGCACATCTCACCAGCCTTGGCCTGCTCCTTCCGAGCCTCGTTCAGTTTCCTCTCTGTGTCTGAGAGCTGTTCCCGAAGTCGAGTCTCCACCTCAGCCACCTTCTCTTGCAAAGCTGGGATGAAGGTGCAATGAGTGTCAGAAGGAACCACCCCAGACCACAAAGGGGTGCACACTTCCCCTCCCCCACACCTTGCCCATAGATCTTCTGCTGCTGAGTCAGCTCCTTTCGGAGACTGGCAGCCTCTTCAGTGCTCTCCTGCTGGCCCTGGCGAGCTGCTTCCAACTGTAGTCCTAGGCTGGCCAGAGACTCCTGGGTTTGCTGTAGTTCCTGCTCCAGCTGCTGGGCCACCTTGCTCAGCTGCTGCCGCTCTGCTTCCCCTTAGAAGAATATGCTCACTCAGACCTCTTCTTGTGCATGTGCTCTAGATGTCAAGTCTTCCCTCTTCTTCATCAACGTCCCCCATCTATTTATCCATCCATCTACATGTACCTTGCTCCTGGGCCCGGCCCACTTCCTGCTGGATGACATGGGCACTCAGCTGCAGTTCTGAATCCAGGCGATTCCGTTCTTCCCGCAGCTGCTCCAACTCAAGGTTTAAATCTATGTCAGGTGGGGGTGGAGGTGGGGGAGGGGGTGGAGGTGGAGGGCAGCTAAGACAGAAGAGAAACAAAGTCAGCTGTTGGCTAAGGAATTTAGAGCCCCTATCCCTCCTCAGTCCTCATTGTTTGGGATTCCAGCAGCCAACACCCTAAAGCTTCACCTCCGCATAACACCCCCTCCACCTTAAAGTGCCCAGACTTTACCTCTCCAGGCGCAGCTGGGCCAGAATCAGTTTTCGAGCCATCAGGCCTGGGAAGAGGCAAAAAGAGATGAGTACACAGAGGAAAAAAGGACAGACAGGGGAGTAAGGGAGAAAGAAATGCTGGGGCTGGCAAGAAGGAAACAGGAGGATGGATGTGGGATCAGAAAGAGCTGGGCCAGGAAGATGATGGACAAAGTAAGCAGGACGCACTCACAGTTTCTCTACCCACCCTGAATGGTGTGGACCTTGCGGACAGCATAGCTAAGTCGGTTGCTGAGGCTGGGAAGCCGGGCTATAGCCTGTTCCACCTTAGTCAGAGTGTTCTGGAAGCAGATCTGAGAGCTGGAGAAGGTACAGGTCACTAACCCTCCACCCTCACCTCAACCCCCAAAGACCTGCAGGGTCTTGTACAGACAACACTGTTATACAAGTGAGAAAAGCAGAGAAGGGGAATATGAGAGAGGAAAAGAGAAGCTGAAGCCACTGGGAAGGGTAAGACCTTAGTGCCCAGCCACTGTGCCCCATAATGGAACCACCGCGTAAATCATATCTAAATTCCTTAGCCAACAGAAGCAGAGAAACTGAATGCTTAAGGCCTTTAGTAACTGTCAGATAAAATAATCCAACTGCTAATAAAACATAAATATTCACCAAGTCATTCCTGGTAGCAAATGCTACCAATAAGCTACTTCTACAGCACTTTTTTTTTTTTTTTTTGGTACTGGAGACGGGACCCAGGAGTGCTTTACCACTGAGCTACCTCCCTTTATTTTCAGACAAAGTCTTGCTAAATTGCTTAGGACCTCATAAATTGCTGAGGCTAGAGTTGAACCTGTGATTCTTCTGCCTCAGCTCCTGAGTTGCTGGGATTTCAGGAGGGTGCCACTGCATTCAACTCCTCAGTACTTTTAAATTTTTATTTATTTATTTACTTATTATTATTTTAAGTTATAGACGGACACAATACTTTTATTTATTTTTATGTGATGCCAGGGATTGAACCCAGTGCCTCATGCAGGCTAAGGCAAATGTTCTACCGCTGAGCCTGGCCCAACTTTTTTAAAATTTTATTTTGAGACAGAGCTAAGTTACCTAGACTGCCCTCAAACTTGTGATCTTCCTGCCTCAACCTCCCAATTGTTGGGATTATAGGCGTGTGCTTCTGTGCCTATCCTGATCAGTGTTTTTAATTACACCCCTGTAAAAAAATAAAAATGACAACATTCATGAGGTCCTATCTCATCTTGACCTATAGCCCGTAACTCAGGAAAGTGTTCAGTAACCATTCTATAGGGGACAGCACAGCTGGTACCATGAGGCTGGATGATCTCCAGTTGAACTAGACTTTATTACCCACAGCCATTGCTCCAGAAATTTCATTGTTTGGTACTGTATGCATCACACTCAACTATATGAACTTGAGTGCATTTTTCTAAGGACAAGGCTCATAGTTTCCATCAGTTTTCTAATGGGCCAGTTCTCTTGGCCATAGCCCAAGAAGACATCAAATGACCATATAGATTTTTCAAGTAACTACAAAGTTTATTTCTCAGAACCTATTTTTTGATTACTATTATGCAACAGAGACCAGTTACCCTCAGGCACAAGCCCAAGAATGGAGATTCCCTGATACCAATGAAGGGCAAGTCCATATGCTTTATCAGGGGGCTAAACCAGAGCCACGACCAACATGGCTCAGGAAAACTGAGAAGTGAAAAGAGCCCCCAAAGAGGGACCAACACTGGAACCTTCTTAGGAGAGTATGAGTTCCCCCTAGCAGAAAAACTAATGATGAATTGACAAAGCTGGCAGCAGAGCAAAGACTACTCTCATCTGAAAACTATTTGAGAAGGTGGTTCCAAGACCTACAGTGGCTCTTATTAAAACCATTTTCTGGTAGTTTCCGGTCATCTAAAGAGTTGCTAACAAATCTGGCAACAACCCACCTGGACTGCTTTAAGCCTGGAGGGCTCTTCAGTAATAAATCATTAACAAAAATCATTTTTGTGATCTTATGAGACGAAAGTAAAAATCTGTCCTTGACATATCTCTCTTCTCCTATAAGTGGAAGATTGTTGCAATGGACTGCATCTGGACAGTGGCTCCTCAGAACTAGTCTAGTTCTGTGCAAGTTTAAAACTCTGCATCTTTTTTTAGTGGGAGATGGGGATTGAACCCAGGGTCTCACACATGGTAGGCAAGCATTCTACTACTGAGCCACACTTTGTATAGACTACCTACTTCAGTTATTGCACAGATGAAAACTAGGGAGAGGCTGTTACCATTGCAAAGCAATTCCTTAGAGGTCTCATTAAAGATTATGTAACAATTATCAGGGATTAAAAAACCAAGAATTTGGTAAGAAACATAAGCCTGCAATTTATTTAGGACCCTGATATACATTTTAGATGGACATCCAGTAAGCAAGTAGGAGACAGATTTAAACAAAATATTTTCTAACCAGCTAATAAGCACAATGGCACATGCCTGTAATCCCAGGGACTTGGGAGGATTATAAAAAACAAGGCCAGCCTGGGAAACTTAGTGAAACCTTATCTCAAAATTAAAAAAAAAAAAATTAAAAAAAAAAAAAAAAAGTGCTGGGGATATAGCTCAGTGATAGGATGCCTCTGAGTTCAATTTCTAATACTGCAAGTTAACATACTAATAAAAATTATTTCAACCAAACAGGGCTTGCCAGGCATATGTGAGGCCCTGGGTTTGATCCCCAGTACTGCAAAAGAAAAAAAAAGGAAGAAGTAGATCATATATTTCCATACCCATCCCTGAACAATTATAAAGGTGGAGATCCTCCCAGCTGCTCGAGCAGGTACTACACTAAACTAAATCATTAGGCAGCAGTGCCTCACCTCCCACCCAACATAAAGTGGAAGTTCACAACAGAGCCTGTAGTACCTGCCAAATGCTGAGATGTGGCAACACCCCAAGAGAAATCAACACAGAAGATTTCAGAGGAATAAAGGCCTTCAGCCCTGTATCTTCCAGCTGCCAGATTTTTAGACTCTCTCACATGATGCTTTTCAATTCCAAAGGTGCCCCCAAAGCTGGGGAAGCAGCTGGAGAAGCAGAAATGCTCCTCCACCTGCCCCTCCATCCCAGATACCTGCCGACAGCACCAGCCACAATCTTCAACTGCTCCTCAGCCGAGGCTGCCTGCTGTTGACACCGCCGCCTGGCCTCCTGAGCACGGCTCAGCTCCAGCTGCAGGGCCTAGAGAGGATGAAGTAAAGGAAAGGGTCCCTTCCTGGGGCCCAGCCCACAGACTGAAGCCCTCCCTTTGTCTCTGCCTGTCTCACACACTAACCTTGGCACCCGTCCGCTCCACCTCCACCTCTGCAGTTTTGTCCTGCAGGGCGCGCTGCAGGATGGCCTGCTCCTGGCTCTGGGCTGTCACTTTTTCCTGGAGCTCAGCCATCTGGGGGAGAAGAGGGCAGGGCAGTCTAGAGCCAAAGCTATGGGGGCCACTGGAGACAAAGGGATAGGGGGCAGAAGTCTTTGAAGGAATGCCATATAGAGAAACAAGTGGCTAGGGTTTTCCTGAGAATAGAGTCTGAGTCCAGTAGACCTTCCAGAAGCATGTTTCATGTACTCTCGTTCTTTGAAGAATACCCCCTGATCCATCTACAAACACCCACCATCTCTGACCATGAGACCAACTCAAAGATGCTGTCATCTTGTCAGAGAAGCCACCCCTGACCAAACTACCTAAAGCAGACCCACTATGGTTTCTTTGTTACATCATCTTTAAAATGTTTCTTTTCAGCACATATACTTGCTTGATGTTACCTGGCTTTTTACTTGTTGAATCTCAATTCTAGAACATAAACTCTTTGAGATCAGAGTTGTCTTGTCTGCTTTGTTCAGGTTGCATGTGGTAACCACTCAATAAATATCTGTTGAATAATTGCCATCCCTGTGCAAGGAGCTGGGAGGAATGCAGGGAGAAACAGCCACTGACCTGTCCCTTCAGCTGCTTCACACAGTCTCTGTGCTCCAGCTCCTGGGCTTTAAGCTGCACCATGAGTGCAAACACCTTCTCCCGCCAACGGTTTAGTAGAGACTGGCACTTCTTAGTGAACTCAGGTTCCAGTAAATCTGAAGGTTGAACCTGAAGATGGGGAACAAGTGTGGGCTCCTGGAGCAACAGAGGAAGGAGGTACCATCTTTGGCTTTTCTCTGTTCTGCCTAAGCAACAGAGGCCATGGGCTGCCCAGGAGGGCCCTACCTTCCTGAGCAGCTCCTCCTCCTGCAGGGTGAGCATGTGCATGAGGCTCTGCACACGCACCTGCATCAGTTCCACGGTTGCATGCAGGCCATCTCGGTCCTCCTCCAAGTTCTGTGAGGGAGGAAGAGTAGAGTGTCTTAGGGCTCCATGCCTGCTCCAAGGCACCAGCCAGTTTGGGCCCAGCAACATCACTGCCTACCCTTTTAGGTACTATACTCTCCTCCAAGGGTGACCACATCCCCTACCCTGATTCCTGGTGTCTCCCTCCAGACCCACACCCTGTATTCTCCCACCTGCACAGTGTCCAGAAGCTCCTGTCGCTCTGTTTCCCATGCCTGGCTAGGGGTCTCAAAAGGGCCTTGTTCCCCTACATATTTCCTCAGATTCTCAACCAGGGTCACTTGAGCTGTCAAATCTTCTTGTGTCTTGCTAGGATTAGCAAGGGTAGAAACAAGGCAGTCATTAAGGGAGCACTGTGAAGAATCCCACATCACCAACCTCTGGGCCCCCTCAACTGTCCCTGTCAATTTACCTGAGCTCCTTCCGCAGCAGCTCAGCCTCCTTCTGGGCCACAGTCAGCTCCTTAACTTCCATTGCCCTCCTGGTTTCCAGACTATTCAGAGACTTCTCCAAGCCCTCAGCCTTGTTGGTCAAACTAAAAAGAGCCTCCTGGTGAGCCTGTGTCAAGGAGGATAGCTGTGGAGAGAAGAGTGGGCTCAGCTCAACCTTATATCAGGGTATTCCAAACTATTCCTGTGTTGGCCTTGTCCCTCCACTCCCACTGTCTGTGACCTCAAAGAAAGACAGATCACTTAAGTTGTCAGTTTCATCCATGAGGACAAAAACTCATAGGCAATTTGGTTATCAAGTCTCCAGCTCCTATCTCAGGGATGGAAAAGAGAAGTATTGGGTTTCCCGACAAGAATTACCTCCCCTTTTCCATTCCTCTATAGGGGCCACACCCACCTTCCTCACAGTCTCCCACCACACTGGAATCAAGGTACCTACTTCCTTCTGGTGAGAGGCCACTTGAGTCCTGAGAAACAAACAATCTGAATAAGATCAAAACACCTAGATTTTCTGTCTTTCCAAGCTGCCTGCTTCACTCCTTTGCCAAAGACCTCATGGCTTAACTGCTCTTGGGGATCTCTTCTGATAATGACTCTTTGTTAGGAAGTTCCTACCCAGCTACCCTGTTATGAGTTTGAACCCATCCTGCCCCTACATTCACCTGCTCTTGGTGCAGCCTCTGAACTTCCTCCAGCTCCTGCTGGCTCTCCTCTTCTAGTTTCTTACGTACAATCTCAGCCCCAGTTAAGGCAGCACGCAGGCCCTCAGCCTCAGCTCGGCCAGCCTTCTCTGCCCGTGCCAAAGCCTCCAGTTCCATGGCCTGGGCCTCCAGCCTCATCTTTTGTTGCAGTGAGGTCTCCCGCAGGACCTGGACTTCATCCTCTAGCTGCCGCAACTCTTGTAGCTGCTGAAAGATCAGCTCAGCCTGCTGGCTCAGGGCATGAGACCCCTGCTGCTCTAGGGACCTTCAAAGACAGGATGGCACAGACAAAAAGGTGTCTCTTGTACTAAGAGGGAGGCCAAGAGCATAAATGGAGACAAGAAGAGGACCCCTCTGTCCTTACATTGGGAGGTGGGAGATGAAGTTGGGGCATGGGAATCTCTATATTCACATCACCATTGTCATTCATTGAGGCTCTACTAAGCACAATAGGTCCACTATCTGGATTCACAGGACCTAATGGCTAGTGAGATCATGGAACATGATTTTTCTGGAGACCTACATACAGGCAGATGTATCAAACATCAAATGCACACATCATGAGGCCACAAGTTCTGAGTAAAGAGGTTAGAAAAACATGTAAGACTTCCGAATTTTGATTTAAGACTAGGAAAAATGAGGGAAGCATGGGCATAGGGGTAAATCTTCCTGGGCTTACAGTATCAATATGGCAAGTCCAGATGCTAGGTATAGGCTTTTACAGAGTGTTTGGCCTACTGTATGAGGAGTCTGAGAGGGCAGAATAATAAATGAGACACTCCCAACCTTTGGAGAACACTTTACTGGTGTCATTTAAATTTAAACCAGTTCATAACATGGCTGAGACAACTCCCTCACTGAGAACCATACTTTATTTTACTTTTTTTTTTTTTTAAATAAAAGAGATCCTTAGGTTAGGGAAAATAAGTGAGTTGCCAAAAGTCCCCTACCTGGCAGCCATACTAGAAATAGAATCTCTGTCTCCTGATACCAGGCTAGTATTTCCTTGATGTAATCCTCACTCTGGATTGACAGTACATTTGGGAAACGATATATAAAACTGAAAGAGTAAGAATTCTTTCTGGGCACATTAGCACATACCTATATCCCCAACAACTCAAGAGGGTGAGGCAGGAGGATCACAAGTTTGGGGCCAGCCTGGGCAACTAAGAGAGACTCTGTCTCAAAATAAAAACTAAAAAAGAACACACAGTGTCGCATGCTTATAATCCCAGAAACAAGGATTGCAAGTTGGAGTCCAGCCTTGGCAACTTAGCAAGACCCTCAGCAACCTAGTGAGACTATCTCAATAAAAAATAAAATGGACTGGGCATATAGTTCAGTGGTAAAGCGCACCACATTCAATCCCTAATACCACAAAAAGAAAAAAGAATTTTCACAGCACATTCACAGAGAGTGCATGCCAGATCAAATGGAGTGTTCTCCAAAAAGGCTTTCTTCAACTACTTCATCAGAATGAACCCATGCACCACAGCACTGGGTCTACATATCTAGTCTGCACTTCATCTTGTTTTATCTGGTAGTTTCCAAATATTTGCAATCAACCTATCTCCTCCCTTAGAAATTTATATTCTTTATAAGTTGAAGATTTAAGGCAGGCTCTCATTTATTTTTTATCTCTATTCTTGGAGTCTAACACTCCTTATTATATTGGTATTGTAGATACCAATAATTGCCTATGTAAAAATGTATATTATTGAACCAAGGGCCAAACAGGGCAAGGAATTTACTTCAGAGAGGAAGGGTCACGAGCAAGCACAAATGAGAAAACAGAAACAATGGATCCCTACCTGCCTCTCCGCCCTGGCCCTTGCCCATTTCCAGAAACACCCTGTTCCCACGTGGTCACTGGAGACCTCTGGATGTCTAGTCGCCTCTCTGAGACACCCTGATGGGCTGGTGGTTGCACCTGGGGAATGTCTGAGACCCACGTGGGAGCCATTCTTGAAAGAGTTGGAAGGGGCTTGGCTTGGAAGTGGGAGGGGGGAATCAGCCCAGTGAAACCTGATGAATCATAAGAGCAAAGATGGTCATTAGTTTCCCAGGAAAAGGCAACCAATGGACCCCTTGCCTGGCCCCACTGACCTGAAGGTGGCAACATCTCCTCGTTGGCTGATGGCTCTACATTCTTTCTCTGGCCATCTTTCTTCCCCTGGACATGGACAACAGGAGAAACAAGGACACTCCAATTTAATTTTCAAGCCACCTTCAAAAGCCAAAAAGCCCCTACAGTAACAAAGTCATAGTCCTTAAATTACAACCAGTTTTAGCAACTCTCAGTTCCTTTCTCCTGGGTCCCAAAAAAGATAGTGGATACCCCAGGTCCATTTGCTTGTCCCATTCTGCCTCTCTATAGAACTGGGCAATAACCAAGATGTGGAGAGAATTTACTGAAATAGGCCAAGTTGAGGTTCTTAGGGCTTTATTCCTACTTTTAAGATTCTGGGCAAGGCCTTTACCTTCTTCCTCTGGGCTGGAGGTGAGAAAGGAGGTACACAATGCAGGGGCCCTGAGCTCAATTTCCAGAGTTCTTTCAGTGATTCAGCAAGGCCTTGGGGAAGACCATCAAGGCACCACAAAGCCATGACTTCTGATTCCTTCACTATTAAAGTGCTGACCCAAGGCCTGGCCCCACAAGAATGTGGCACATACAGGGTTAGTCGCCACTCACTCCCAGGACCCCTGGGAATGCAGGCAGCCTAGAGCAGGTGGCAGAAAAGCCAGCTTCCTGATCTCATCCAAACCTCTCTTACTCTCAGTTTCTCTCTACTATCCCCTCAGTTTCAAGTCCTGTTGCCCTTCCCTCGAGGCCCACAGCCCACAGAGTGAACTCTTCTAAGACTTTCCCTGACCCTCCCACCCGATTTCATCCACTGTTTATCTAACCTGGGATGCCTACCCACGACCCCTCTTACATCCTATCTGCTTTTTTCCTGAAGGGATTATTGTGGTCCCTCACTTTCACCCTCATCTCCCAGATTATTATGCTTTGTTCTCTTTACTCTCTCCCAAATACCCTGGTCTCTTCATCCTGCGAGCCTCTAAAGCTGTTTTTACCACCTCATCTTTTCCTTTACCCCGGCCCCTGTGACCTTCTTCCCCTGTGAACCCCGTGAACCCATCCCAGAACCCCTTTAGCCCTTCCCACCCCCAACCGACTCTTCTCGAACGCCCCTTACCGAGCTCGAGAGCCCCCTCAGCCCTTTGGCCACACCCCCTACACCTCGCTCGGGGCCTGGCCTCCTCCTCTCAGCGTGCATGCGCAAGGCGGGTGTTTTAGCGGGTCTCCCCAGTCCAGTTTCGCTCTGGAAGGAGGCGGGGGGGGGGGAGGTGCACGCATGCGCAGTGGCATCTAAGGCTACGCCCAATCAACTCATCGGGGCAACTCCGCGCCCTGTCGGCTCCTCCCCACTCCGGGAACCCGGGAAAACTCCTAAACTAATCAAAAAAGGCGGAAGGCGGGAGATTGGGGACCCACCCCGAAGGCCGCCCAATAGAGAGGATGAGGGCAAATAAGAGGGCCAATCAGGAAGGGCACGGGGGGCGGGCACGCTCGGCGCGAAGTCAACCCGGGAATTCCGAAGGAGGGGTCGACTCTGCCCGCGCGCAGAGGCTGCGCCCCTCCCTGCCTCAGCTTCCTGGCTGTCAAACTGCTGCGAGAGCGGGAGCGGGAGCACTGGCCTTTTTGAGAAGGATATTGCCTGGAGCACAGACCATTCCGAGACTGCACTACGCGGGTAGATCTGAAACTGGGCTGGTGCCGGGACGTAAAAGGCCGTTTTGCCTTGCGGAATTTCAAGGAACTTCTTCCCGTTTGATCCCATCCAGAGAAGCCGGGACGTAAGGAGTTCGATCCATTTTGTTGAATCATTTAGGGGCCCTTTTGCACTGTCCTTTAGAGTGACAGTGAATTCACTTGGGTTGGAGCTGAGCGAGGAATTGGCCAGAAGAGCGGGGCGCGGTCGAATGGGAGGGGTGCTCTTATCTGGAGAAGCAAGTCTGACAGCAAGCTTCTCTTCTCCCGATTATACTGTGATACGTTCGTATCGCATTTTCATGTTTGTATAACAGGATCGCTCCCCCCGCCCCCCACCACACACCGTACACCTCAGTTTGCATTTTCCCAGAAGCTGCCTAACATACGATTCGTTGCCTTGCACAGATTGGAGGCTCCCCGGATGTTTGATGGCCTAAGGATCCAGCTTAACTGAGGTGTCATAGGACGTGTTCCTGTTTTTGTATTGGGCCAGCACCCTCCCGGAATTCTTTAGTTGCAAATTTGCTTTGTAATCAACTTTATACTGCATTCAGTCTACTTGAGCTCTGAATTTTCACTACTCGACCTGTGTACTCAAGGTTGAAATTACACACAACCCAACTCACTTTTCAAACTGAAAAGTTAACTATTAAGCTAGAGGTGCATGTCTGAGGTGTGGAAAAGGTGATGGATTCCTGAGAAATAAGGTGGTGTGGAGGGGGCACCGCCCATGCTACCCTGCTTCCAACTACTACGCATAGGGGGTGGCAGGGGCGGTGATCTCTACACCTTCCATCCCCCCACTGGGGCTGGCTGCACCTATCGCTTGGGCTGCAGGGCCGACCTATGTGATGTGGCCCTGCGGCCCCAGCAGGAACCTGGTCTCATCTCTGGAATCCACGCAGAGCTGCATGCTGAGCGCCGGGGTGATGACTGGAGGGTTAGTGTGGAAGACCACAGCAGCCAAGGTAAGCCTTGAGAGGGGTAGTTTTTCCCCAAGGCAGTTCCAGGTTGGAGTAAGCGGATAGAAGATCTTCTGGGAACCTGTCATCTGCCTCCCCAAATCACTATCAAGTTGGACAGTCAGTCTAGTTCTTGAATTTCCATCAGAAGCATGCACTGTCAACTCTGTAGAACTTAAATGCTCTATTTAGGGCTTGGTGGATCAAGGGCACAGGTCATCATCTGGGTAGTGTCACAGTGGGCAAGTTTTGGGGCCAAGCTCAGGATTGACTGTTTTCATCTTTGCTGAGGTATCTTGTTCCTGTTAGATGACTCATAATGATGATCTGCACATGTGTTTTTCCTTCCTACTAAAGGCAGCCACGGAAGGCTAGGGCTCAGTTGTGTTCTGCCACTGGCTCCTGGTAAAACCCTGATCAGGCCTGTCACTCCACTTCCCCAGGTCTTAGTTTCCTTTATATAACATAAAGTTTGGTAAAGTCAATGCTGGGGGTGCTGTAAACATTAGACTATAGTAGCCAACATTCATTTAGTCACCAGCTAGATATTTCTAAAGCGCATTCAATGTGGAAGACACTAACACCCTCAATTAACAGCTGAGGAAAATTAGGCACAAAGGTTAATAAACAGCTGATAAATGGCAGAGCCAGAATCTGAACCAGTCTGAGGCTATCCTAAGTAAGCATGAGAGTTGGACCTAAGCACTTTGGGAGGAGCTTCCAGCTATGGAGATCACAGGTGGTGTTATTTGCCAAGGGGTTTAGAATGTGAGGGAGAATTTGATTCTCTTTCCTGTGTCCCCTGAAAAAAAATCAAACAGGTCCTTTTTTCTCTACTCCTGATTGGTCATTTCTGTTCTTGTCATTGTTTCATGCCCCACCATCAACAGGGACTTTGGTCAATAATGTCCGACTCCCAAGGGGCCACAGATTGGAGCTGAGTGATGGTGACCTCCTGACCTTTGGCCCTGAAAGGCCTCCTGGAACCAGCCCCTCGGAGTTCTACTTCATGTTCCAACAAGTCCGGGTCAAACCTCAGGACTTTGCTGCCATTACAATCCCACGGTCTAGGGGAGAAGCCAGGGCTGGTTTCCTGCCCATGCTGCCCTCCCAGGGGGCCCCACAGCGGCCCCTCAGCACCCTCTCCCCTGCTCCTAAGGCTACACTGATCCTCAACTCCATCGGAAGCCTCAGCAAGATCCAGCCCCAGCCTCTCACCTTCTCCCGGAGTGGGGGTGGGCCACAGAGCCTGCCTGTTCCCACTCCAGCTGGGGAAGTGGGTACCACGCCTGCCCCACCCCCAAGAAATCGGAGAAAATCAGCTCACAGAGTGTTGGCAGAATTGGACGATGAGAGTGAGGCTCCTGAGAGCCCCCAACCAGTCCTCACAGAGCCCAGGAAGAAACTCCGTGTAGAGAAAACCCCACTGACACCCAGTGGGTAAGTGGCACACTCAGTGTCAGCCTACTCTCACTATTTCACTGCCTTTGATTCCTTTTTAAGAGTCTCAGGCTGTGGAACCCCACTGCTTAGGAGGTGAACAGATAGAATTGATCTTAGAATGGCAGGAGCTGGGTTAACTCTGACATACATACATATATATACAGGAGGAAGCAAGTTGGTATTGCGGTATTGGTTAAAATAGGAGTGTAGGAAAAAATAAATAAAACTTGGCAAAGGATGGTAGTGCACACCTGTAATCCCAGTTACTTGGGAGACTGAGACATGAGGATCAAATTTCAGAACAGCCTGGGCAATTTGACAAGAGCCAGTCTCAAAGAAGAATCCTGGTCCGCTTAGTGTTAGCGTTTTCCTAGTGTGTAGGAGGTCCTGGGCACTACCCCCAGCACAGTAAATAAAGTTATGAACTCCTTGTCTACTGACATCCTGTTGTTTGGGGTTAAATTTGGGGCCTCAGGCATGCTAGCTAGGCATGCACTCTGCTACTAATCTATACCCCAATCCTAAATCGTTTTTATTCATTTATTTTTGGTGCTAGGGACTGAACCAAGGGGTACTCTTACCATCAAGCCACATCCCCAGCCCTCTATTTTGATACAGGGTTTCATTAAGTTGCCCAGGCTGACCTGGATCCTCCTGCCTCCGCCTCCTGAGTAACTGGGACTACAGGTGTGCACCACCATAGCAGAAAGTCCCTTTTTACATTGAGGACTTGCACCTTTCTCCTAGTGCTTAAAGACAGGGAATTAAATTTCCAAGGCTCACATTATCTAGTGAGTCTTTCTAGATCCACCCTATGTTATCCAGGGCCAAGGTCTAGGTTTTTCCTACAGGTTTTCAATGACCCTGGTATTTGTTGCTTCCTTTAGAAATCGACGTGGCCGTCCTCGGAAGCACCCAGTGAGCACCCCCATGACTCACCCTGTAATTGGGGATGGGGAACCTTGTGCAGCCCCTTGTTGCAGCCTGCCCCAAGAAGAGACAGTGGCCTGGGTTCAGTGTGATGGTTGTGACATCTGGTACCATGTGGCTTGTGTTGGCTGCAGCATCCAGGCTGCCAGGGAGGCAGATTTCCGATGCCCAGGGTGTTGTGTTGGGATCCAAACCTAACATCCACCACCAAGGCACTAGAGGACAGAACTGGCACCTCCTATCCAGGATTGAACACAGTAGTGTGCAAATGGATCCTAAGAAATGCTTCCCTTCTTTCCTTCCCTCCACAGGAGGGAATGACCACAAGGAGAGGTCCATTGCTATGGACACTGATTCAGGGCCTGAAGCAGGCCCTCATGGCCAAGGTGGTTTCCTGCCAAAGAAAGTGCTGCCTCTCCAGAAGTTGCCAATGAGCTGGAAATTCCCACTGTTACAAGCTGTAAGGCCTTGTTGTCATGGACACCAGAATATATCATCCAGCACATATCATCTGCAGAAGCTATGCCTGGGAAGAAACAAGAGGGAGTTGCTAATGTCCTTGAATGGCATCTATCTAATACACTCTAGGAAAATCAAGGGCACAGTCCTGCCTGCCCCCAACTTCCTTATACTGCTTAGTCCTCTCCCTGACCGTATCTCTGATCTGGCTTTTCAGAGCTTTGCTTTTATTTCCAAATAAAAACCAAGCAGCTTCATTCACTCTTTGCTCTTCTTATGGCTCTGATATTGTTTTCCAACTTTGGGAAGAATAGACTTGGTAAGGTCTTGGAGAACTAATCCAGTTTCTTAAGGGAAGGAGGGAAGAGAAATACAAACCATACAAACCTGTTCATTGGAAAGGCTTGAATATGTGGGATAAGCTAGAGATACGTATCAGGGGAAAAAGAGGAATGGAAATTACAGGGAAAATATCTACTTCCATTAAAATAAGATAGTTGAGATTTAATTCACAAGGATGAATTTTATAGGCTTCACCAGGAAAAAAGAAAAGCTGGTGAACCAGCTATAGCAGAAGCTGATCTGGTCCAGTGTGGATTAACCTCTTAACCCATGTACATATCATACATGTGATGGTGTAAAATGGGCCTTGCACCAAGCCAAGATACTGCTGGAGTCTACAGCCACCCTGAACACTACCGATCTGGTCTGATATTGCTGAGTGTTGCATCCTTTCTATAATTTGTATGAGAAAAGCTGTATTTTGACCTATTCTATTGCAACCTGTATGTCCATCCTCTTTCTTCTGAGACTCACCAAACCCACATTTTGCCCACATTAAGGAAACCATTCCAAAGTCCCCTAATTAACTAGTCGCAGAACCAGGAATAAGAAGGTATATAGCAAGTTACTTAGGAATAGTATGTAAGTGGAACTCAAATGGACTCTGGTAACAAGAAAATACAGTGGGCTAGGGTTGTGGCTCAGTGGTAGTGTGCTTGCCTAGCATGTGTGAGGCACTGGGTTTGATTCTCAGCACCGCATACAAGCAAATAAATAAATAAAGGTCCATCAATAACTAATAAAAATATTTTAGAAAAAGAAAATACAAGGGGGCTGGGCACAGTAGCTCATGCCTATAATCCCAGCAGCTCAGGAGAATGAGACAGGAGGATTGGCTAGTTCAAAGCTAGCCTCAGCAAAAAAGCAAGTCGCTAAGCAACTCAGGGGGAGTTTTTAATTAGGGTGACATGCAGTGGAAGTTGTATTGGGAGACTTGATTTCTTAGTATACAGCCACTGAGGATTTCCAGAGTAGCACAGGTAAAATCAGCTCCTAATAGGTAACAGGGAACATGGTAACTACATCTGTTGGTATTCAATTTAAATACTCGAAGACCCCAAGGACTAGCTTAAGCTTCTAAGATCCTCTACAAAAAAACAGGGGTTCCAATTTCAACTCTCTTAGGCAGTGAGAAGTTAGTTTATTCTAGAGATTGAATCCAGGGGCACTTCACCATTAAGCCAGTCCATTTTTATTTTGAGATAAGGTGTTGCTAAATTGCTGAGACTAGCCTCAAACTTGTGAGCCCCCTGCCTCAGCCTCCCAAGTTGCTGGAAAGATCTTGAATAGTTGAAATGGCACGTCAGTTTCAGGGTCACAGGTATGACAGCAGTTAGTATCTAACACCAGATTTCTCTAGTGCCCTTCAATAATTAAAAGAGGATAAACCAAAGACAAATTTATCTATCTACTGTGTCCCAGGCTTCTTTATTATTTAAGAACAAAGTATGAGTGATGTGGGGATTAAAATCAAGAGCATCATTGAACTTCACCTTCCCTCCAACCAGTTCCCCAACTCCTCACCCCACCCTTTGTGCTTCCAATTCCTTCCTTAGTGAATGAAGAACTTAATCCCAAAAGCCCTGGTCCGGACTCCAGGTTCTCTCCCTAGCTCCTCTTTCCTCTGCCCCCGTACCTGGGAAAGGCAGGTACCTCAGTTTGAATGCATGGGAGAGCCCAGAGTGGTGACAGAGACAGAGGGAAAGGCTTCCCCCTCAGGAAAAGGAACCGGGGAATAGAGTGTGGTGAAGTGAGGGCTTCCATAACCTGAGGTACCAAAATGGGGCCCTGGGGCCAGAGGAAAGGATACAGGTCCCCCTGAGAAAGGAGAAGCTGCAGCCTCAAAATCCTCTCGTTGGGAATAATCAATGCTTGATCGTTTGCCCTTCTGGCGCCGGTTACAGAACCACACTCGGACCACCTGGGAGTGGATGACACAGGAGAGTGACATTAGACTATAAGCTCCTGGAGTTGGGTCTGGCTTTGCTTGATCATTTCACCCAAAGCCCAAGTGGCAGGAGGAGGAGCTAGAGCTAGAGAAAAGGGAGTGGCAACTGGGGAGGCAGAGAGATGGCGTGGACAGGGACAGGTGCACTCACGTCCTTCTCAAGCCCTAGCTGTTCAGCAATGTGGCTGATCTGCTGCAGGGTGGGTTTTGGGCACTGCAGGAACATGTTCTCCAGGTTGCCTCTCACTCGGTTCTCGATACTTGTTCGCTTTCTCTTCCGGGCTTGCAGTAGGGTCTCCGCTTTGCATATCTAGGCAGGTAGGGAAGGGGTGACAAGGTCAGGCTTTGAACCTTCTGAACAACAGCACCACATTGAGGGGTCAGTGACATGAAAGCACATTGCTAAGGAGACAGTGACTGGATTGGTCCCCAGAGCTAGAGGGTATGAAAAATGAGGAAATTGGAAGGGAGGGTTTAGATCACCTAACAGAATGAAAGGATTATACTCCATCCCATTGAGAAGTGCTGCCCTGGGCTGGGGAAGGAATTGTAGCTCAATGGTAGAATGTGAGGGCCAGGCTCTGGATTCAATCCCTAGCAGACAAAGAAAGGGAGAGAGAGAGACTGCTGCCCCCAAGTGGTAGAGCAAGAGCTGCAGGCCAGGGAGGGAAGCAATGGAGACTGGGCTGACTCAACAGGTCCCAGTGCATCCTTCCCGCTCTCACCTCCTGAAGGTTCTCATTGTTGTCTGCTTCCTCCACCCACTTCTGCAGCAGGGGCCGCAGCTTGCACATGTTCTTGAAACTGAGCTGCAGAGCCTCAAAGCGGCAGATGGTCGTTTGGCTGAACACCTTCCCTGGGAGAGGCCAATTGAAAAAGAAGCACATTAGGCAGGGTCCCTGGTAACCTCAAGACCCAGGTGGTCCTCACAAGCTCCCAAACCAGAGTCCAGCTTCTTCCCAGAGGCAGCTCAAGACCAAGTGTCTTCTCCCTCCCTCCCTCCCCCATACCCCCCGGAGAGGAGTGGGGATAGGAACTGCCCTGACACCCTGCCCACACTTTCTTGGTGGAGAAGACCTAAAATTAGGGGAGATGCGGTCCCTGTGGATCAGAACATGCTGAGGGGGACCCACCAAAGAGAACCCCCAGGGTAAGCCCCACATCGGCCTGAGTATATCCCAGATTGATCCTCTTCTGCTTCAGCAGCTTGGCAAATTCCTCAAGTTCTTTCTGCAAAGCTTGGATATCTTGGGACTGCATAAAAAATGGCAGAGGACTTATAAGAACATAGACACACTCTAAACAAACAAACAAACAAAAACCCAAAAACCACACAGGGTTTTTGAATCTGACTGAGGCCCCAAGGAATGGTCTGTGAAGTATCTCAGCCTCCCAAGACACCCACATAACCTCTAGAAATAGCTCATTTATAAATGTCTAGTTCACCCATTTACTGCTCTTCCCCCAGAAACTGGCACATCTAATAGATATTAAACACCATGCAAGGGACGAAAAGACGGGCCTAGGCTCCATGAGAATACCTGACAGATTATGTAATGACTCCTGTCTGCTAACTCTGGCCTTAGGATGGACTCTGACTCACAAATCACTCTCCCCCACCCCCATTTGAGAATAGAGAAATAGAGGATGATATCTGTCTGAATCTAAGTTCAATACAGCCCCAGGGCCCCAAACTAGGACATGACATGCAGACACAAACATACTACAGTAATTAGCCAGGTACAGTGGCACATGCCTGTAATGCCAGCAACTCAGGAGGCTGGGGGCAGGAGGATCCCAAGTTCAAGGCTAAGCCTGAGCAACTTGGCAAGCTCCTGTCTCAAAATAAAAAAGGGCTAGGGATATAGCTTAGTAGAGTGCCCTTGGTTCAATATCCAGTACTATAAAAATAAAAAGTCTTGGGGAATCATTATGTACAACTATAATGCACCAATAAAAAGTGTGTAAAGATTTTTTTAAAAACACACAAAAAAAGACCTGAGGATGTAGCTCAGCTGTAAACCAACCCCCTCCCAGTTCCACAGCACTGCAAATAAACAAAAAAAACATGAATAGTATTTTCTATATACTTGATTATCAATCTTAAAGGCTCATTTATGCTTAATTTTTAACTTTATCTTTTTTGTAATATATAAGCACTCTCACTGGTAAATCAACAGATTTATTGAGTACCTTCTATAAACCAGTAGTTACACAAAGTAGACAAAAAGTCTTTTGACTTTATAAAGTTTACATTCCAATGTGGCAAAATAAATTACTATCCTACATAGAAGTGCCAAGGAAATAAATCAAGTAGGGGTAAGGTACAGGAATGGAGTACAGCAGGATAGGAAATTATCTTTTTTTTTTTTTTTGGTGATGCTGGAGATTGAATCCAGAACATTCTGAATACTGGGCAAGGTTTCTACCACTGAGCCTTATTTTAAATTGTCATCCCCCAGCCCAGGAGGATGACAATTTAAAATAAGAATTCAAAGAAAGTGATATTTGATGAGTTCAGAGGAAGAAGAGCTGGACAGATCTTGCAGATGCAATAGCAACTTCGATTTACCAAGTGAAATGATCCAACTCTTCTTGGGTATTTTAAAACACTGACTCAAACTGATAGGTTGTCCAGAGACTATGAGGAAGCAAAGGTTTAACTAGGAAGGCTTTTGCTGTGGTCCCAGACATTAGTGGCTGGAACCAGAGAAGTAGGACATGTTAGACGCAGGATGAACTTCGAAGGTAAAGATAACATTGTTTCCTAAGTTGTTGGATGGGAAAGGAGCAAAAACAGCTGGTTCTGGCCATAAGCAACTGATGAGGTGGGGCGGTGGGGGCCAACAAAGAAGACAAAAAAATGCAGTTGTCACTTGATGTCTAAATGGCACGTGAGCCTTGAGGGTGGGTAAGAGGAAGGAAGGGTAGATAGAACAGAAGTTGAGGTTTAAGGACTGAGCCCTGGGGCACTCCAGTGTAGGAGCAAAGCAGAAGCAGCTAGTAAAAACCTACATAGCCTTTGCAGTCCGGGAATGCTTAAGGAAAGTATTTCAATGGTGACTGTATCAGATTCAAACAGACAAACTTTCAATACCAGTTTCTGCTCAGCCAGTGTCTTCTTAGCTTTTCCAAATCCTATTTTTGCCTCATGTTAACAGTTGGGACACGTGAAATAAGCTAATAATGCCTCCCTAGGAATTTCTGTGATAGCTAATGAGATAATGATGTATAAACTGAGCACACAGCCAGGTATTTAGGCAGTGGACCCCAATTGCCAGCCATTATTATTCAACAATCACCTCCTGTAAAGAGACTGGGGCTACTCTCTCACACCTGAATTCACTTACACCTACTCTGAGGGCGAAGGCTTTGTACTAGATCTCTCTAACAGCTTACACTTTTTGCTTTGGAGGACTGGAAGATGCTTAGTCCCCAGGGGGGCTGGAGGCCTTCTTCTCCCTCAGCAAACCCTGCGCACTTTACAAAAAGGCCTGTAGGAAACTTCTCCCACGATTTTCTTCTTCTTTATAACTTACGGAAGTGAGGCTGAAATTGATCAAATTAGTACTTCCAGCTCCCTTCAAGGGGACACCAAGGTGTGTGTTTAATATCATGGTGACTCACAGGCAGGAGGCAGAGGTCAAAGACCTACAGGCCCTAAATTTGACTGGAGGTAAACCATACTCCACAAGTCTACACAAGGCCCAAACAGGACCTCCTATCAGAAACTAGGCACACCCTACCCTTTCAAGAACAATAACTCTGGGATAAGCACTGTTTTTACCTTCAGGCCACGCTCAACCTTAAGGCCAAGATCCTAGATTTGATAAGGATCAAGTTTTCCAAAAGGGCTAAGGGCGGGAGAGTCCAAACCTACCCCAGGCCCAAGCCGGTGCTAGCCTGGTATTGAGCGAGTGAACTGACCCTGGGCAGATAAGGGCCAGAGTTGAAGAAAGGACCAGTCTTGTTCAGCTGCAGATTCTTCCCGGTAATTTCAACTTCTAGTTTTCATCTTGTCTCTCAGGAGTGCCTGCAATCACCACACCCCCCTCCATGCCTAGGGTAGACAATCCTGCCTGCACCCCTCAGGTTCCAGGCCTGGGCAGCTGCAGGTCACCACTTCCCCCTCATCTCTGCCCTTGCCAGCCCAGCCAGTTCCCCATGGCATCTCACTCACCTCCTCAGGGTTTTGATCCACCTTCTCCTTCTCCACTTTCACAACAGCAGGGTGAGCAATGCAGGGCTCGGGGGAGGCCCCCTCAGAGTTGCTCTCCATCCCAGCTCCCACCTCAACCTCAGGCTGAGAGGTCTCCAGGCCACCGTGGGGAATCAGGCCCTTTCCAACCTGAGGTCCACAGTATGCCATCCCTCCACAGAAGTCGTGGGGCGGAGGGTATGAGGGAATCCCCCACACCTCCGAACCTGGCCCAACTCCTGGCCCGATTCCTGGACCACCGGGAGGGCCTGGGAAGCTTAGCCACGTCCGATGGTCAATCCAGCCTGGCTCTGGCCCTCCTGGCCCATCACCCCCACCGCCCGGAGGGGGCGAGAAGGCAAAGTCCGAAGCCAGATGTCCGGCCATGGGTTAAAAGGGCACCCCAAACCGGGGCCCTGAAAAAATAAGGGCTCACCAAGGAACAGCTCAACACCTCTCTCCCTCCCCAATCCCACCCACTAGCCTTGACCTCTGGCCCCGCCCCCTGGATGGGTGGAGGAGAGAGTGGTGGGGGGTGGGAGAAACTGAGGCGAAGAATGTTTGCCTTTTGGTAGAGGTGCTGTCAGTGGTAGGAGAAATCAGGGGGTACCCAACTGGGCACCCCTCTAAGACCCCCTGGGGCCTTCCCCTTCAACTCCCAACTCTCAGGCCCGGTACATCTCAGAGATGTCTGGGATCCCCTCTTTGTATTCTTCATGAGCCAGGTGCTTGACCTCCTCTCCAAAGACCCTCTACATTGCCCTCTCATTGGGGTTCACCCAGCCACACTCTCAGCTCTTTAAGCACTTATTGAACACGAATGTGCCAAGCACTTTTAGGGGCCACCCTTGATTCATTAACAACCACAAACACAAACACACTGGCCAGCTGCCCTCCTCTAGCTCCCCTACCCCCATCCAGAAACCTAGTCCTTCCTCTGCAGATACTGGCCAAATCCAGTTATCCTGCAGCCTCAGATGCCTGCCACCAATCTACCCAGCCTGCCACATATTCCACAAAGCCTCTATTCCATACCCTGGTCCTGTGGCTCCAGAGTCCCCTCACCTAACAGGTTCACTGATTATTTTCGCCCCAAACACACACTTCCCCTTATAGGGACCAGGCTCTGGATTGACTGAGCCTGTTTTCCAACCCAGGTCCAGACGGAGGGAACTGACAACTAAAAGACCTGAACATCAGGTCCCCATTCCTCCCGGCCAGAGACTCAGACATTTAATACAGCAGCAGGCCCAATTCCCCCTCCCCCACTTCCCCATCCAGGCCTCCAATCCTAGTTCCTGGGTGGAGAAAACCAAAGGGGTGGGGGGTATGTGGAGAAAAAAAATATCTGACTTCAGGTTCAAAGAGGCCTGGGAGGCACTGGGGGAAGGGGCAGGACAATGGCCTTGGCTGTACAATCCCAGTCCCCAGAGGGGGCAGCTCTAACCCTAAACAAGTGCTCAACCATTGAATGGACCAGGATGGCTCCCCTGGGGACAACTTCCTGCTCCCCAACCCCCCCAGCTCCAATCCCTCACACACAATCCCCCTCTGAGCGCCCCAGCAAACCGCCCCCCACTATCCCCTCAAAGACTGAGCCTCAGACAGGCAACAGGAGCCTCCTGCCAGGACCCAGGATTCTGTACCCTCTTCCTCTGGAGACTAGGTATCCAGCCTCGGCACCCACCCATCCCCCAGCCCCCCAGGTCACGGGATGTGCTTTGTTTAGGGGGACTGGCAGGCAGCGGAAAGACACTGAGAAGATAGTGATTTGGAGGAGGGGTGCAGGAAACCTTCCCTAAGCTGTCCTCAGTCTATTTTTCTGGGCCTATCTGAGCATCTTTGAGGGCTCATGCTGCTGGCCTAGTGCTCCATTCGGTTTGCAAGAGAATAGCCATTGGAATGCCTGTCTGCATGGGATAATATTTGTCTGTCTACTCCTAAAACTTATCCTAAATGAAGAAAGGCCCCAGAATAAATCAGTGAGATCCAGAAAGGCTCTGGACCAGAGTTCCCCAAAGCTTGAAAGGCCAGAATTTTGAGTGTGGGACCTCTACCAACTCCAGGCCTAGCCCAATTTGGTTTTATTGCTAGGGTCAGTGGCTCTGTCTGCCTTCTGGGAGACTGTCCCTTGGGAGCCCCCTGACTGTGGTCAGCTATCTTAATCTCGGAGGTATCTATGAGTCTTTTGAATTTGTTTCGTATTCTTCCCTCTGAGTCTGTTATATTGCCCCTGCTTATGTGCCCATATCTCCCTTCCATGTATACTTTTTGGTGTCTAACCATAGGCATGAATATCAATGCTTCCATATGGCAGTTTGAAGATCTACAAGGCTGTGGAGCTGGAGCCATGTTCACATCTCAGCCATTAACTTCCCCAAAGGCAGTTGATTAAGGGGCCTGGCGGGGGTGAAGAGATGAGTTTTGAAACTGGAGGAGCCCCTCCCCTGCCATCTCCTCAGCCCGCAGGACCGAGCCATCAGGGCACCTTTGTCATGCATTTTTCTGCTGTCTGCCTGGAAGACGGCCTCCTGGAGGAGGGGGAGGGGCAGGCTGAAATCCCTACACCAGAGCTTGCCCTTCTCTTAACTCCTAGAAACTCCCACTTGCTGCCTCTGCTTTCCAGGTGCCCTCTGCCCCAACTTCCTCATTTAATACCACCCTTGTTTTTTGGATTATAATTTGTGGTTGTTCTAGGCAGTGTTTCTGGCTAGGGCAAGAGGCCCTGGCTGCCTTGTGACTGGATATGTGAAGCAGGTCAGCCCATGCTTGCTGGAGTCTGACCTGGAATTTGGGAACTGGGCTGACAAAACTCTTCACATAAATCTTTTAGCACACTGTCAAGGACCTTTGGCTGGAGACCCAGAGACAGTAGGTGAGTTCCACCACACCTCATGTGGCACACTGGCATGGCTGTAAAATTATGAGGGTATGATGGGTGGCTTTGCTACCGAGAAACCAGCCACCCCTCCCTGCGGTTAAGGGCTGTGGTTTGACTGGAAAACCAGTTGAAATGACTCAGAGGGGGCTAATCGAACCAGAGCTAGGAAACTGCTAATTTTGACTTCTGGGTTCTGTCAATCTGAAGGCAAAAAGGGGGAAGACATAGGAGTTGAGAAGAGAAGTTTCAGGCCTGGCCTACCTTGGAGATGATCTCCCTTAATCTCAATTTACATAGCTTCCGCTGCTCACTGCAGACCAAGGCATGACTTCTCAGCAACAGGCTCCCCCTGGGACCTGCAAACTAAGCTCTTTTCCCAAATCCAGATACTGTGACCTAAATGGAGGAGTCAGCCCTCTGGTTTTAGTCTGCAGGGAGTGAGGAGGTGGGGAAGCTGAGAGGAACAGTTAGGGGTACACTAACAGGCCATAGACCAGGGTTCTAGGCTTCCCAGTCTGGCTCTGGCTTCCCAGTTAATGACACTTCCTTTTCTGTGCCTCAGTTTCCTCGCTGAATTTAGAGGACTTGGAATAAAATGAACTCTAAACTTCCTTCTACTCAGAAAATGCTGCTCCACTCCTATACACCCTCCTATCTTCCCTTTTCACTTAGATGACTCATAATATAGATTTCTCTCTGTGTACCTGTAAAAATAAATGGTCTTGGAGAGGTGAGAGAGGGGGAACCTGCTGGTACAGGCCTTCCCCACCCCTTACCTACCACTTCCAGATTGAAAACTCTGACAGGTTTTCCCCTCAAGGTTGATTAAACTTCATAAGGAGTTTGTGAATCCAATTTGGATTTGGTTCTCAGTGCTCAGGTGTCAATAAGAAACACATTCCATCCGGGCTTCGTGATGCATGTCTCAGCAACTCGAGAGGCTGAGGCAGGAAGATCACAGATTCAAAGCCAGCCTCAGCAAATTAGCAAGGATGTAAGCAACCTAGTGAGACCCTCTCTCAAAATAAAAAATAAAAAGGGCTGTGGCTGTGGCTCAGTGGTTAAGTGCTCCTGAATTCAAACCTTTGTACTAAAAAAAGAAAGAAAAATACATTCCAGGAGGTAAAACTCCTCATGGATAAATGAAGGGTGAGAGTGAAGGAAGAATAGAGGGAAGGAGAAGAGGACATGGATGGAGAGAAAAAATAGAGACAGGGATGTCCAATAATCCCTAAAGTAGCTTCCATCTTTAGTACTGTGAGCATCTCTGCTGACCTGCCCTTTCTCAGAGGAAGGTAGCTGCGGCTCCAAGTGACCTCTACACAAGCCAGAAACACACAGACATCCAGGCGAGGGGTTGCTTAGTTTGGGGAACCTGTTTGAGGCAAGAAAGCACATGGTAGGCAGGCACTGTGGAGCACACCTGTAATCCCAGCATCTCCGGAGGCTCAGACAAGAGGATTACAAGTTCAAAGCCAGCCTCAGCAAGGGCAAGGTGCTAAGCAACTCAGTAAGACTGTCTCTAAATAAAATACAAAATAGGGCTGTGGTAGCTGAAGTTGTAGCTCAGTAATAAAGTGCTTGTCTAGCATGTGTGAGGCACTGGGTTCAATTCTCAACACTGCATGTAAATACATAAAAGAAAGGCCCATCAATAACTAAAAAAAAAAAAAAAAAGGGCTAGGGATGTGGCTCAGTGGTCAAGTGCCTCTGAGTTCAATCCCTGGTATCCCTCCCCCCCCCCAAAAAAAAAAGAACAAGAACGTAGTGATCAACAGACCAGCAGGACTCCCCAACCTTTTCCTAGCCACACTGGTCATTCTCCACTAGACAGGAGAGTCTCTGCTCATGTCCAGGGGTACCTTAGGACCTGAAGGTGCTACTCAGTGGTAGAGCACTTATGTAGCATGGACAAGGCCTTGAGTTCTATGCCTAGCATCACAAAAAAAAAAAAAGTGGGGGGGTGTTGTTGGGGGATCACAGTGAACAGCTATCTCTGAGCAGAGTCATTCCCCATGGATACTGAAGGCTTAAGAACCGAGGGACTCTGGAGTCAAGGCAGCCCATGACTTAATTAAGTTGGATGGACTATTAGAGGATGAAAGCCAGTGGCCCACAGGTTAGGATGGGAACACTTCCATGGACTTTATAGGAAGCCACATGCATGTCCCAGGTGCAGATGGGACTAAAAGGCTAGTGAGAGAGGAAGGAGTGATGGCAAAGGAGACCTTAAGACCTTCTAGACAAAGAGAAACTGGCCCCATTTCTACTGCATTCCAAGGTCACTATAGGTAGATACCCTGCCCTGAGTCAGACCTTGAACATCCGGTGGAGAAAAAGCTGACCCAGTGTGTGAGAGAAGCAGAGCACATGGCCAGGTGGCTCATTGAGGGAACTGTGCTCACATTAAGACACAGCCAATCAAATGGAGTTTCTGAGACTCCCCAGACCTCCTCATAATGCCATCAGCTTCTCCACCTTCCCTTCTACTGGTCAATCAGTCCCCACCTGTCACATGTATTATAGATCACGGCCCCAGCCCAGCTGCCAAGTGTTTCCACAGAGAATGGATACAGCTTTGGCTTGCCCCCTCCACCCTTCCACTGTAGTTCGACCTTTTTTGATTTGTTTTGCTCGAGTTGAAAGCCTGAAATGTGCTGAGAAGGAGGTCCTGGCCATCATAGTTGTATTGCCAGTGTACCCTCAGGTTCTGGTTTCCCAGCCACTCACAGATTACTATGGGCTGGAAGTTTAGATGACTCTAAAATGCCAAAGTCCCAGAACTCCAAAGTTTAAAAAACACCACAACGGTGGCCCTCTTCATCTCCACTCCCACCACCTTCCAAAATGCCTGGAATTCTCTTCTCCTGATAAACCCACACTCATTCTTTAACATATAGCTTCTCTGTCATGCAAGTCCCCAACAAAATCATACTGCACCCTACTCTGTAGCCCCTGCAACAAGTGTTGCACTCCTATGTCCCCAGCAGGCATCACTCATGGCATGTTACTGCTCTTGCCCACACTGTCTCCTCATTAGCTATACACCCCACCACATGAGACCTGTTGAAGGCAGGGACCATGCCCTGTGCCTGACACAGGATCACATTTAACCCTTAGCTCTAGGCCAGGCATGGTGGAATGTGACTATAATCCTAGTAGCTCAGGAGGCAGAGGCAGGAGGATTACGAGGTCAAAGCCAGCATCTGCAACTAAGTGAGGCAATTATCTCAAAATAATAAGAACAAAAAGGGCTGGGGATATGGCTTAGTTGTTTAGTGCCTCTGGGTTCAATATCTGGGTTAAAAAAAAATCACAGATCTAAGTACTACGTACTGACTATAAACCCATGGTGAATGTAACTGAACCTCACTTTTCTCATCTGGGAATTGAAAAAGATAATAATTCTTACCTCCCAAGTAAAGATTAAGCCAGGCATAGTGGTATGTACCTTTAAACCCAGCTACTCAGGAGACTGAGGCAGGAGGATCAAAACTTCAAGGCCAGTCTAGGCAACTTAGTGGAGACTCTGTCTCCAAACAAACAACTGGGTAAGATTGTTGTTTCTATGCCTATAATCCCAGCTACTCTACTCAGGAGACTGATGCAAGTTCCAGACCAGCCTGATCAATTTAGGGAGACATTATTTCAAAATAAAAAGGAATGGAAATGTAGCATAGTGGTAGAACACCCCTGAGTTCAAGTACCACACCAACCAATAAACAAAGAACCAAACAAATAAAGATTAAATGGAATAACATATATGCAAGTGTTAATGTAAAACTTACCAATAAGAATTTGAGATGGGGGCTGGGGAATGTAGCTAAGTGGTAGAGCACTTGCCTACCATGCAGGAGGCCCTGGTTCAATCCCGAGTATGGCAAAAAAAAGGAGGGAAAAAAAAAAAAAAGGAATACAAGATGAACCTAGTTCAGTCAAAGAGCACTTGCCTAGTATTGCAGAGGCCTTGGGTTCCATCTCCAGGACTGCTAAATAAATAAATTTAAGAATTACCAGGGGTTGGGAGTGTGCTCAGTGGAATATCAGTTGCCTATATGTGTGAGGCCCAGGGTTTGATCCCCAGCCTGCAAAAACAAACAAAAAGGAACTAATAGCTGCTATTGGAAGGTATATGGGGGGCGGGCGGGGGGGGGGGGGGACAAAAAGCACACACACACAAAAACAATGTATATTGGAATATCCTTTGCTTAAGACCTTAACCAGATTTCTAGTGGGGGTGGAGGAGGGAAGGTGAATATGTCAGAAAAAGTCCAGTTGTTTCCCAGTTTCTAAATGTGAAAAATTTGGATAAATTTTTTTTTTCTTTCATCAGAAGGGAAGGCTTGGGAGTTTTAAAGACAATTGATAATAGCTTAGAAACTTATTCCCTGAGTGGGGAAAGGGGGAGTCTTATACTTATGTCCCATTATTTCCAGCATCAATATCCAGAGCTTTGGCACCATTGGTTAGATAACAGGGTTTAGTGAGTGGTGAAATGCCTCAGAGAGATGGAGAAAATAATATTAGAGTCTTAGTGACGAGTTCTCGCACAGAACCTGACACAGCTTTTTTTTTTTTTTTCTTTTTTCTTTTTTCGTGGTACATGCTAGGAAAGTGCTCTACATCTGAGCCATATTCCCAACCCACAGAGCAAGTAAATCTTATTTGAATAATAATGAATGCATCTCCACATCTTTAACCCTCTATTGCGTTCCCCCCTCCTTCTACCTTCCCTGCCTTCTCCTAAGCTCCCATCCCCATCACCTTGGCTTTGATTGTTCGGCACCATGATGCTCCTTAGGATGATGACAAGGTGCTAGCCTCCGCAAACCTGCCACTCTCAAGCTCTTGGGTCCCTGACCTGGAACCAGGACATCCAGGGTTCTCCCACTGGCTCTCTTTGCCGCACCATAAGAAAGGGTGGGGGCTGGGGTTGTGGCTCAGTGGTAGAGCGCTTGCCTCGTCTGTGTGAGGCACTGAGTTCGATCCTCAGCACCACATAAAAATAACTAAACAAAATAAAGATATTGTGTTCATCTATAACTACAAATAAAATAAAAACAAAGGATGGTCACCCAAGTCACCTGAGATTTCATAAGGGGCTGGCCTGGGAAAGAGCAATGAAGGTGTAACCTAGAGAAGGAGTTATTGAAGGAAAAAGAAATGAAGGGAAAAGGTTATCTGTAACAAGAATCTTGCCTGGGAAGGCATAAGGTTTCTGTGAGTAAAGGAGGCTGAATGACTATTTCTTAGGATACCAAAGGAATGTGTACAAGGAATAGGGAGTGAATCATGGGAAGGAAAAATGTTGTCTGTGGGTGTCATACAGGCTCATTGTTTTATTTTTATTTTTAAAATATTTAAATATTTCTTCTTTTTTTTTTTGTACTGGGGATTGAACTCAGGGGCATGCTCTGTCATTGAGTTATACTCCCAGTGTTTTTTATTTTTAATTTTGAGACAGGACCTGACATATTGCTCAGACTGGACTCCAGCTTGCAATTCTGCCTCAGCCTCAGTTTGGGATAAAAGGCAGGCTTATTGTTTTAAATAGTAATGATTACTGGTCACCATAGCACATGCCTACAATTCCAGTCAGTCCCCAGTATAGGGGAGAGGGGAGTAAATGTCCATAGACCAAATTTAGAAGCTCAAAAAACATGGATTAGGGCTGGGTGCAGTGGCACATGCCTGTAATCCCAGCGGCTCAGGAGACTGAGGCAGGAGGATAGCAAGTTCAAAGCCAGCCTCAGCAAAGGTGAGGTACTAAGCCACTCAATGAGACCCTGTCTCTAAATAAAATAGAAAATGGGGCTGGGTATGTGGCTCAGTGGTCGAGTTCTTACCTTCATGTGTGAGGCATTGGGTTTGATTCTCAGCACTGCATATAAACAAATACAATAAAGATCCATTGACAACTAAAAAAATATTTTAAAAAAACAAAACATGGTTTAGGGGCTGGGGATAGAATGCCATGGTTAGTATGCATGAGGCCCTGGGTTTGATCTCCAGATATGCAAACACAAACAATATAATTTATTAAGTAAATGGAAAATATTGAGGAGATAAAAGAAAGTGCTGGGGGACTGGGGATATAGCTCAGTTGGTGGAGTGCTTACCTTGCATGTACAAGGCCCTGGGTTCAATCCCCAGTACCACAAAAAAAAAAAAAAAAAAGAAAGAAAGAAAGAAAGAAAAAAGAAAGTGCTGGGGTGGGCTGATGCATTTAGGATCACAAGTTGGGTAGAAAGATCACAGAACTGAATTCTGGGTATACAATGTCCATCTGTCCTGTCAAATTGAGACGTTATGAATGCTGTATACCACATAAGGTATCTAGAATATTTTAGTAACTTCTTGGTTTTTCTATTTCTCTTTTTATACAAACATTCTATTTATCTAAGTTGTCTATGTGCAAAACTTCTTTTGTATTCTATTCATCCCATTTGTTTGGATAATACCAAACAGCCAGCCACCAAATGTGATTTACAAGGATGTTTATCCTGGAATGCTGCCTCCCTCAATATCCCCCAGTTTCAAGCAATCACCAAGCCCTGCTCATTTTTTACTACTTATTTCTTGAACCTGGACATTTCTCTACCCCCACCAAACTAACCCTTAGTATAGCTGACTTAGCAGGCCAAAGACCCCTCAAAGCCTGCCATCTGAACCCTCACCTCCCACCACCCCCATGGGTCCTTGAAGAATGGAATATTTAAGCATCTCTGAATTCCTTGTGTTATTCCACAACCCTGGCCTTCCTGAGGCTGTATTTTTTATTTTTTATTTTTTGTACTGAGGATTGAACTAGGACACTTTACAACTAAGGTACATCTCCAATCCTGTTTGTTTTATCTTTTGAGACAGGGTCTCCCTAAGTTGCTGAGTCAGGCCTCAAACCTGTGATCCTCCTGCCTCAGCCTCCTGGAGACCATCTATTCTTGAGGGAAGAAGGTTCATCCTTTTTTTCTTCTCCATCTACTAGATAATCCTTTCATTAAACCCTTATCCTGACCTTCAACCAGTGCCTCTTTATTTCAGAGATGACCTCTGACTTACTCAGAGAATGATGGGCTTACCCCCAACACACATACCTGCCCCTCTCCCTTTTACTGTTCAAAATTCCTCTAGAGTCCCTTGATCCCAGTATAGGGGAGAGGGGAGTAAATGTCCATAGACCAAATTTAGATGCTCAAAGAAATGCTAAAAAAAAATTAGATGTTCCCCTCTGCCCAGCAGAGAAGTCCTCTCCTGAATGTCAGCTCTTGAGAGAGGTAGGAGGTAGGAGATAGAGGTAGGAGGCTATAGCTCTGCTCACTCTGCTCCTTGTTCCCTGAGCTTGCCAGAGACCAAGAGTCACTTGGGTGGTTGTTTACCAGTCCCTCCTCTTGAAAGCCTGACTCTGGAGGGTTGGGATCAGCCCAAGAACCTGTGCTTCCTTTTGTTTGTTTGTTTTGGTACTGGAGATTTAACCCAGGGGTGCTTTATCACTGAGCTACATCCCCAGCCCTTTTTTGTTTTTTATTTTAAGACAGGGTCTCACTAAGTTGCTTAGGGCCTCACTAAATTGCCACAAGTTCTGTCTGAGCCTCCTGAGCCACCAGGATTACAGTTGTGTGCTATCGCACCCAGCTTGATTGATTCTTTTCAGATAAAAGTAGTATGAGCCAGGCGCAGTGGTACACCTGTAATCCCAGTAGCTCAGAAAGCTGAGACAGGAGGATCAGCTAGTTCAAAGCCAGCCTCAGCAAAAGCAAGGTGCGAAGCAACTCCGTGAGACCCTGTCACTAAATAAAATATAAAATAGGGCTGGGGATGTGGCTCAGTGGCCTAGTGCCCCTGAGTTTAATCCCTAGTACCCCCCCCCCAAAAAAAAAAGGTAACATGAACTATGAACTATCTCAGAATATTATGGTAAAGAAAACTATAAACTGTAGGCCATCCCACACTGGCCTACTTCCAAGATCAGCTTGGTGAATGTTCTTCTAGATTATTTTCATAAATTTAATGACTTGCTTTAAACAAGAATGAAGGGGCGGGGGATGTGGCTCAAGCGGTGGCGCGCTCGCCTGGCATGCGTGCGGCCCCGGGTTCGATCCTCAGTACCACATACAAAGATGTTGTGTCCGCCAAAAACTAAAAAAAAAAAAAAATAAACATTAAAAATTTCTCTCTCTCTCTCTCACTCTCACTCTTTTTAAAAAAAAAAGAATGAAAATTTATTGTTATGCAACTTTTTATTCACTTAGTAATTTTTTTTTTTTTTTTGTATTGGGGATTGAACTCAGGGGCATTAAACCACTGAGCCACATCCCCATCCTATTTTTTTTTTTTTGTATTATTATTGAAAGACAGGGTCTCAATGAGTTGCTCAGCACCTCACTGTTGCTGAGGCTGTCTTTGAACCCATGATTCTTGTGCCTCAGCCTCTCCAAGTCACTGGGATTATAGACATGTGCCACTGCACCTGGCTTCACTTAGTAAATTTATGTCTCACCTAATCTTGCTTTTGCCCCCACCTCAGCGTGCTCAACTGGCTGAGGCCCACAGCTATTTCCTAATGGCCAAAGCCACTGCTAGCTCTTTTCAGCCTTTGTGAGGTGGTGTGAGGTACCATGACCCAAAATTTCTCTTCTTCTTGTCACTCTCCTGCTTTAAAACTGACTGCACTCCTGGTGTCCTTGACTGGTTCCAGTGTGTGAAAAGTGACTATATGGGATTTAAGGAGTCCTTCCTCAGCCCTTCTTTCTGCTTACTCTGCAAGTATTGCCTGAACCAGGCATGGGACTTGGGAGGCTGAGCAGGATTACAAGCTCAAAGCTAGCCGCAGCAATTTAGTGAGACCCTATCTCAAAATAAAAAATAAAAGAACTGGGGATATTGCTCAGTGCTGAAGTGCCCCTGGGTATAATTCCTGGGACCAAAAAAAAAAAAAGTATCACCTGGAGAAGCCTATGTACCTCTGGACTCCGTCAATACTCTCTTCTTTCCCTTGCGGCCTCCCTCCACACAAGTGTTCAAGTGGTCTTTCTCAAAGACAAGTCCAATCACTTTACTGCCCAGCCAGGGATTCTTCAATGAGACCCTCCCCTATGCCTCCCCAAACTATAAATCCCTTTGCCTGGCTTATGTGGGAAATGTCACTGGCCTAGGGTTTGTTATCAGAAAGAACTAGATTGACATCCCTCACTCTGTAACATATCAGTAGTGGGAATTTAGGGCAATTACAAACATTTAAGCTTCTTTTTCTCATCTGTAATCCAGGAAACTTAAAACTCCTTGGGTGGATACTGCTGATTCAATAGCTTGGTAGTAAATAACTAGAAAACAACAATATACACAAGTGCTCTACCAATCAATTTGTGCTCCCTTCAACCCTCAGTTTTATATATCTCTCTGTGGTTCCCAGAATTTACTGGCTGTTCCAGTTGCCTGGATAGACCTCTCAACTCTGGTTTGCTTATCTTTCAACACTGAATGTCAGCCATCTGTCTTAGATTTTCCTGCACCTCCCAAGGTGGAATTCATCCCTTCCTTTGGGATGCAATAGCCAGCTATAACTTTGTGTGTATGTGTGGTAGTAGGGATGGAATTCAGGGCCTTGCACATCCTAGGCCAGTGCTCTAACACTGAGCTATCTCCCCAGCCCCTTTACATTTTTATTTTGAGACAGGATCTAAATTTCCAGGCTGACCTCAAACTTGGGATCCTCCTGCCTCAGCTTCTGAAGCAGTTAGGATTCATAGGCATGCACCACTGCACCCATTTTATAGATATGATTAACATTTCTCTTTTACCAGAATGGATGTCTTTTAAGATCAGCCCTTAACCATCTTTGCATCCCTGGTGCCAAGGAGAAAGTAGTTGATCACTAAGTAGATGTCAAAACAATCAATTGAATATAAAATTCACTTTTTCTCTGTTCATCTCCTGCCATACTGAACTAATTGATGGTAGAGTTGAATTTAAGTTTCAAGTATGGATGGGGAAGAGGATTCAGGGCAATCTACTTATAAGAGGCAACCAGTCTCAGAGAAACCCTACCTTATCATCTATCTCTCAGACTCAACCTCCATTTCCCCTGTCTTCCCTGTCTGGGCTCCAGGTAATGCTCACAAAACACCCCATAAAGATTAGAGTTTGGGGAAGGGTACTGTTCCAGGGAAGGAAAGGATTCTACACAATTGAGAACTCCCCAGCTCTACCCCCACAACCTAGGTTGAGGGTGTCACCTGGCCTCAGTTTCCCTAGAAGCAAGGTCTCTCTTGTGAAGATGGAGGTCGGGGGTTGGCAGGGCTGGGGCATTCAGCAGATTTGGAAGTTTAAGCTCCCCCCTTCGCCCCCTCCCATACTTGACATCTTGCACTCACTGGCCTGACTTCCTGAAAAAGCCACCCCTAGCAAGCACTAGGGCAAACGCAAGGGAGGGCAGGCACCTGTGCCCACACCTGGCCAGGGCCTAGCCCCCTGCCTTGCTGCCCACCGCCACTAAATGTGCAGTTTTCCACCATAAAACTGGACTCTGCCCTAGAACAGCGCGTCTGGGAAGGCTCCCACCAGGCAGGCCACAGCTGCTTGAGATGAGGGACTTTCCCTTTTCCTCCAATGACATCTGGTTAAATTTGGTCAGAGACAATATTCTCTCTTCTGCAGACAGATAAATTATTTGGTCCTGGTATACTCCGCAGCTTCGGGTTTAGTTTTTTCCTCTATCACTGTGGAATGATGAGTGTTTGTTTTATGTGCAGACTCCTCCGCACCGATTAAATAATTAAATATTATGGGTTTTTCCCCTTCTGTGCTGAGAGTGGACACTTTCCCAACAATTAATAATTAAATCATCCCCTCATCCACAACTGTTTTTTGTATTTTATTTAGAGGCAGAGTCTGAGTTGCCTAGCGCCTTGCTAAATTGCTGAGGCTGGCTTTGAAGTTGAGATTCTCCTGCCTCAGCCTCCAGAGCTGCTGGGATGACAGGTGTGTGCCACTGAGCCTAGTCTTGCTTTTTTTTTTTTTTTTTTTAAAGAGAGAGAGAGAGAGAGAGAGAGAGAGAGAGAGAGAATATTTCAATATTTATTTTTCAGTTTTCGGTGGAAACAACATCTTTGTTTGTATGTGGTGCCGAGGATCGAACCTGGGCCGCACGCATGCCAGGCGAGCGCGCTACCCCTCAAGCCACATCCCCAGGCCTTGCTTTTGTTTTCTTAAACCTGCTTTTGCTTGACACAGTGGCACACACATCTGTAATCTCATATGTAATCTCAGCGGCCCTGGAGGCTGAGGCATGAGGATCCCAAGTTCAAGGCCAGCTTGGACAACTTGGGGAGACCCTGTCTCAAAAATATAAAATAGAAAAAAGAGTTGGTGGTGTAGTTCAGTGGTAAAGCTCTTCCCCCCCTCCTTTGATCCCTAGTACCACAAAAATAAAAATAAAAATCTGCTTTCATGCCTGATTTCTATTTTCTTTGATTTATTTATTTATTTTAATTAGGTATATATGACAGCAAAATGCATTTTGAGTCATTGTACACAATTGCAGCACAACTTTTTATTTCTCTGGCTGTACATGATATAGTGTCACACCCTATGTACAGTCTTACATGTATCTAGTGTAATGATGTCCATCTCATTCCACCGTCTTTCCTGCCCCGTGCACCCTCCCCTGATTTCCTGTTGTTTTTTTTTTTTTGAGAGAGATAATTTTTTAATATTTATTTTTCAGTTTTCGGTGGACACAACATCTTTATTTTATTTTTATGTGGTGCTGAGCATCGAACCCAGCGCCTCGCGCATGCCAGGCGAACACGTTACTGCTTGAGCCACATCCCCAGCCCTGATTTCCTATTTTCTAAGTAGCCCCAACTTCCATTCCAGTCACATAATTGTTTGAAGATGCATCAGCTGCCTGTTTATTTGATTTTTAAAGTTTAACTGAATTTGTTTTTTTGTTCATTTGTGAGACAGGATCTTGCTATGTTGCTCAGGCTGGCCAGAAGCTCTTGGGCTCAAGGGGTACTGCCTCGGCCTCTCAAGTAGCTGGGGCTACAGGTGAGTATCCCTTCTCTCTTCTCTCTCCCTGTTTCATTTTTCAATTCTGTGGATCAGTCCCAAAGCCTTGCACATAGGCAGGTAGTCTACCAGTCTACCGTGAGCTACATCCCCAGCCCTCTACTTTTTTTTTTTTTTTGTAGGAGGGAATTGAACCCAGGGGCCTTAACCACTGAACCACACCCAATTCCTTTTTAATATTTTATTTAAACAAGGTCTCATTGAGTTGCTTAGGGCCTTGCTAAATTGCTGAGGCTGGCTTCAGATTAGCAATCCTCCTGTGTCAGCCTCCTGAGCACTGTGATTACAGGCATCTCCCACTATTCCTGGCTCTACATTTTAATAACTATATGATATCCCAAAGAGCAGGTGTATCATAATTTATTCAGTCTTTGTACTCTTGATGTAGATTTTATTTTGCAATTAAAACAATAGGGTTGGGGTGTAACTCATTGGTAGAGTACTTACCTAGTATGCACAAACCCCCTGGGTTTGATCTCCAGTACCAGAGAAGTACAAATAAAACTATAATAATCAGTCTTACATGATTTTAGCCTCAGCTGTTTTTATTTTTGGAGCCACATCCTACTGCGGATTGCCATGGGGTGGGAAGTATTCTCATTTACGTTATCAGATTACCTTTACCTTTACAAACAATGGAAGCAGTTTCCAGTCTCCACAGTTTCCTTTCTCACCTCCTCACCAGCAGAATGCCCCTTTCTCTGTATTCTTACCAATCCTAAGTGTTAAGACTAATTGAATGACCTCGTAAGGTTTGTAGTCCATTGGGATTTATAATTCTGAGGCTGAAGTGCCAAGTTTATTTGGACCTCTGGGAGGTAATTCTTCACTTCACTTGTCAACAGTCAGGCTCTGAGGCTGCCTGCAGTTCTGCCATCCACAGCCAGGATCACAGGAAACCAGGCAAGGACTGTGAGAGGCTGCAAGAAGCTTTGGCCTGGGGGAAGTCTGGGTACACAATGGTAACTCATTGAACTTGTGTCCTGGGCCAGTCTACTCCTGGGGACTATTCTTATTCACCCTAGGTGTTTTTTCCTAGCCCTCAGGAAGACTGAAAAGAATTTTGTCAAAAGGACTTTGCTTACTTGTGTTTAGACTTGAATTCAAATAAAGGGAGTTCTGGGACTGACATACCCTTATGTACCAGCTCTATCTGGTCCCCTTCCCTGAATTACCCCTGCTTTCCCTGCAGTGACCAAAATGAACCTATTTTTTTTTTTTTTTTTTTTGGTAGTGGTGGGGTGCCAGGGATTGAACTCAGGGGCACTCAACCACTGAGCCACACCCCCAGCCCTATTTTGTATTGTATTTAGAGACAGGGTCTCACTGAGTTGCTTAGCAACTTGCTTTTTTTGCTGAAGCTAGCTTTGAACTAGCTAGCTTTGAACTAGATCCTCCTGTCTCAGCCTCCCTAGCCTCAGGGATTTTAGGTGTGCTCCTTCAAGATGGGCCTAGAATGTTTTCTAGAAAGTTCCTTTTGCACACTGCCATTCAGCCTCCCTGCAGCAGCCACTGATTTGATGACTATTGCTATAAAGTAGTAGTTCATATAAATGCACCCTCAGAGTACATATGACTTCCTTTGTGTCTGGCTGGTGTATGTGTTTGTGTGTGTTTGGGGTGGGGGAGGTACTGGGGATTGAACCCAGAGCTTTTTTTGCATGCTGGCTAAGGGGTCTACCACTGAGCTACATTCCCAGCCCCTTTATTACCAATGTTTTTTACATGAACTTTTTTTTTTTTTTTTTTTTTTGTGGGGCTGGGGATTAAACCCAGGTCCTTGCATGGGAGGCAGGCACTCTACCAACTGAGCTGTCTCCAGCCTTAAAAGAACTTTTTGTTAAAAAAAAAAAATCCCCTTTTGGAGCTGGAGATGTGGCTCAGTGATAGAGCCCTTTCATGCATGAGGTCCTGTGTTTGATCTCCATAACCCAAAGAAGAAAAGGAAAAAAAAAAAAATCTTTACAAGGTCAAATCTACTTATTTTCTTTCACACATTATCCAAAATGTTGTCTAGGGCTCGGGTCGTCTTGTAGCTCAGTGGCAGAACACTTGCCTAGCATGTGTGAGGCACTGGGTTTGATTTTCAGCACTACATAAAATAAATAAAATAAAGGGCCATCGACAACTAAAAAAAAATTAAAAAACAAAACAAAACAAAATGGCGATCTAAATTTTTTGTGAGGGCTAGTCCCTAGGAATTTCATAGGATTGTCTTTTTGTGAGAAAGTAGGCCAAAGTGATTTCTCTGAAGCACCAAGAACTCTTGGGAGAAATTCATTTTTTGGTTTGTAACACCTATTCAGATGGTTTCTCTGAGGATTGTGGAAAGAATGAAATAAACAGGAATTCAGGAATTCTCTAAGTACTAGAGCTAAAGAAGAATGCTCAGAATCCAGTCCTACCTCTCCTACCCCACCCCCACCCTTGAAGTTTGTCACCTTAGGCCTCTTTGCCCCCTGAAGCCCACACTTGTATATCCTCTCTCATGGTTCTGTATCTACTTTTTGGTTCTGGCTCCAGCTCACATTCCTCCCAGAAATCTGATGGAGGTCACCCACATGCTCAGAATTGTCAACTCTTCATTTTTTTTTTTTTTTAAAAAAAAAACCTCTCAGCAGCTTTCCCCACAATCTATATAATTTGCTGTATTTCTAGAATTTGTTAAACAAATTTTATTAGGAAGTAGTTCTCTCTGGAAGAAAAGAATAGAGAATTATAAGAAAGTTTATGAAGCCACCACCTGCATTTATCAATTCATAGCATTTTTTATTATTAATGACCATATGCATTATATGTAGCAAATAATAGAAACATATGCAGACAGCCCTCATTTTGCACAGTTCTAATATATGAGCATTTCAAGTGATACTGTACTGAGTCAGAAAAGTATTGCCTGTGGAGCTCCGTGCAGTGGCACACACCTGGAAGACTTGGGACGCTGACAGAGGATTGCAAGTTGCAGGCTAGCCTCAGCAGCTTAGCAAGACCCTGTCTCAAGATTTAAAAAAATAGAAAGGGGTGGGGGTATGGCTTGGTAGTAAAGTGCTCCTAGGTTAAAACCCCAGTACCGCCCCCTCCCCCCAAAAAAAACTACAAAAAAGTGTATGTGGAAGATGTGTCTTTTTTCTAAAATCTGGTTATGTATTCATTTCAGTTGTTGATGGGCCTTTATTTTTTATTTATATGTGGTACTAAGAATCGAACCCAGTGCCTCACACATTGGAGGCAAGTGCTCTACCACTGAGCCACAAACCCAGCCCCAAGATGTTTTTTATTGGGTTGAACCCATTGCCTCACACATGCATGCTAAGCAAGTGGTCTACTACTAAGTTATATCCCCAGCCCCGAGGGTATGTATTGAACTTCATATGCCTTTGTATATATTTTTACAGCTGTGTGTGTGTGTGTGTGTGTATGTCATTTATTTGTTGGCTTTTTTTTTCGTTCTGGGGATTAAACCTAGGGCCTCAAATATGCTAAAAATGTCCTCTACCACTGAGCTACCCCACAACCAGTTCCCCTAAATTTCTTTTTTAAAAATTTCCTCAGTAATAGGGATTGAACCCAGGGGTGCTCTAAGACTAAACACATCTTCAGCCTATTTTGAGACAAAGTTTCCCTGAATTGCCCATGCTGTCTTGAACTTGACATTCTCCTGCTTCAGCCTCTAGAGTAGCTGGGATTACAGGTGTGCACCTTCATGCTTAGCTTCACTTCCAGGATTTTAAATATCTACATACAAATGAATCCAAAAAGTGTATCTCTACATAATTTTATACTTTAAAAAATTGTACCCATATAGGCCCTTTCTTTTTATCTTTTTATTTTTTATTTTTTGTACCAGAGATTGAATCCAGGAGCATCAACCACTGAGCCACATCCCCAGCCCTTTTTGTATTTTATTTAGAAATAGGGTCTCACTGAGTTGATTAGGTCCTTGCTAGGTTGCTGAGGTTGATTTTGAACTCAGGATCCTCCAGCCTCAGCCTCCTGAGCCATTGGGATTATAGGCATTTGCCACCACTCCCAGCTGGTACTTTCATATATTATAGGTGAGAGAGCCATCCCACTTCAGGAATGTGTTAAAAAATATACTTGCACACCTTCAAAATGACTCTATGTAAAATTATATGTTGTAGTATTATTTATAAAAGAAAAAAAAAAGTTGGGGCTGGGGGTGTATCATTGTGGTAGAGTGTTTGTCTAGCATGTGTGAGGCTTTGGATTCATCCCCAGCATTGAAAAGCAGGATGTGGGAGAAATAGAGAAAGAAAAAGAAGTAATTCAAAGGGGTTAAAAAACATTGGTTAGGGGCTGGAGATACAGCTCAGTTTGTAGAGTGCTTGCCTCTCATGCACAAGTCCCTGGGTTCAATCCCCAGCATCAACAAACAAAAAAATGGGCACAGGCAGTTTTTAATATTCCCTCCTGGGATGGTTTCCATGTTACCCTGTAAGGGGAAAAAAGCAAGGTACAAGAAAGCATATGCAGTTTGCTATAGTTTGTGTGAAAAGGCAAAAACATTTATATTTGTTTACATATACATAAAATGCCTTTGGAAGACTCAAGAATAAATTGGTATCAGTGGCTGCTTGTCAGGGATGGAACAAGGGTGAGAGAGACTTTCTTTTTGAATCTGTTGAATTTTGAATAAAGAAAAAATAAAACAAAAGATAATTCCAAGGAAGACAAAACCAAAAAAATCCCAAATTAAAATCTTTAAAACTGGGGGTGTAGTCAGTTGTTGAATACTGGGATCAATTCCTAGCACCAAAAACAAAACAAAACTTGGATAGAAAGAATTCTTTTAACTTCATTATGATAAAAGAAATTTGTTTAAGAATGAGCATTCATTAAACAAGGATGTTTACTAACATTTTTACTCAACTTTTCTTTTTAATTGAATTTGCTTTCTTTACATATCTTTTACTCACTATAAGATAGAATAATTTTTAAAAATTTATTAAATGAATGCAGTTTGTTCAGAGAAGGAAATTTTGAGCAAACTCACAGAGCTTGTGACTTCAATAAGCTCAGGGCGCCCTCTAATGCCTGTGAAATGCAGAAAAGAGCCCTGGCTGTGCTCCTTTAGGATACCTGGTTGTTACCTCCCTGGTTGTTACCTCCCTGGTTCTGGGGATTGAACTCAGAGGTGCTTCACCACGAGCTACATCCTCAGCACTTTTTATTTTGAGACAGGATCTCACTAAGTTGCTTAGGGCCTTGCTAGGTTTCTGAGATTGGCCTTGAACTTGCTATCGTCCTGCCTCAGCCTCCTGAGTAGCTGGGCTTACAGGTGTGCACTACCACGCGCAGCTAGAACAAGTGATTGAAGCCAGCTGCCATGAGCCCATGATGTTATTCCTATAAGTTTGCTCATACTCATCAGACTGGCACTCCATCTTTGTGTCAAAAGGACTCTCAAACTGGGTGTAGTGGCACATACTTGTAATTCCAATGATTCAGGAGGCTGAAGCAGAAGAATGACAAGATCAAGGACAACCTGAGCAACTTAGTAAGACCTTGTCTCAAAGTAAAAAATAAAAAGTGCTGGGGATGTAGCTCATTGGTAGAGCATACCACAAAACAAAGAAATAAACAGAAACTCTCAAAGCTCCTCTGGAAATACCACAGCACCCCCAAACAGTAGAAAGGCAGTATAGCAAGGCCTGAAAGTCAATGTCACAAAAGGTGAGAGGACCTGAGGATAAAGCATCCAGTCTGTGGAGCTGCAGGAGCTCAAATTGCTGTGTGAAAAGCTCTGTTTCTGGGTCACCTTCCGAGGGTGTTCCCTTTTGGGTATTCTGCCATTCCTGGACTCCCAGGAAGTCAACACTTTATCCTTGCAACATTATTTAAGATGTTCCAGGTCCAATATAGCTTCTCCTATTTCTTTGCCTCATAGCCTTCTTCTAACTCTTATTGTGGCTCTGGAAACTGATAGTTTGGTCTCCCTACACTGGTCAACCACTCTACTATGAGGTACAGCTTCAGCCCTTTCATTTTTTAAAATTTGAGATAGGGTCTCGATAAGTTGCCCAGGTTGGCCTCAACTGGAGGTCTCCCTGCTTCAGATTCTACTAGTGGTCAGGATTACAGGTATGCACCACCACACAGGCTTCCAGTCCTCTTCTGACATCCAAAACCAAGTCTGATGGGTTTAGGGCAGTGGCTCTCAATGTGTGGTCCCAGGAGTTATTAGAAATGCATCGCCTAGGGCTGGGGATGAGCTCAGTGGCTAAATGTTTACCTAGCTTTCATGGAGTGCTGGGTTCCATCTGCTAGCAACACACGTACACACACAACCATCAGAACTTAGAAATGTAATTTTCAGGTCCTATTCACACCTGCTGAAACAGAAACTGCAGTGTGTGTGTGTGTGTATGTGTGTGTGTATGTGTGTGTGTGTTGGGGGTACTGGGGATTGAGCCCCAGGGATATCCTGTTTTTCTTTTAGGTTTAAAAGGCCATTTATTAATCTTAAATATTTGCAACTCATGTATGAAAATACTTACCAGTTTAGGGGCTGGGGTTGTGGCTCAGTGGTAAAGCTCTTGCCTTTCAAATGTGAGGCACTGGGTTTGATCCTCAGCACCATATAAAAAATAAATAACTGAAACAAAGATTTTTTTTTTAAAAGGAAGAAAGAAAGAAAATACTTATCAGTTTATTACCAATGGACTATTTTGTTTGAAGGAGACTTCCCCTGTTATATATATATTAGTTATAGGTAGAAACAATACCTTTATTTTATTTTTTTGTGGTGCTAAGGATTGAACCCAGTGCCTCTTGCATGCTAGGCAAGCGCTCTACTTCTGAGCCACAACCCCCTTCCCCTGCCATCTTTACCACTTTTATTTTTGATGGCTGAGAGGTCCAGGTTATTTTTCTAATTTTTTACATTCCCCTTTCTAAATATTTTGGATCAGGTCATCTTGCTGTTCTAGGAAATTATAATGACCGCCCATTTATAGTCTTCCCACAAAATTTTCCATCTCTGTCTTACTGGGGTGGGATTTGTAATCTCCGCAATTTAGGAGGCTGAGGCAGGATGATCACAAGTTTGAGGCCTGCCTGGGCAACTCTGTGAGACTCCATTCAAACAACAACAACAAACCAAAAAGAGCTGGGGATGTAGTTCAATGGTAAAATGACTCTGGGCTCAATCCCCAGTATCAACGGAAAAAAGTTTCCCATCTACAAAAGGAAGGTCCCATCTGCTTTCTTAGCCACTGCCACATTCCAATACAAATAATGATGACACTAAGCTTCAATAATATTGGCATATATTATTGCAATAGAAAAAGTGCAAATATATAGCAATGATTAAATAACAGAAAACAATTGAAATTTCTTTAAGAAACAGAATAATAGGGAACATGGAAGTACAGCAAGGGATATTTATGAAGAATATATCAGAGTCTTGATATTTACATTTAAGTAACAAAATCTCCTCTATGCTAAGTAGTTTCTTTGTATACACTTTATTAGGCCACCAAATGAAACATTTGAATGCTTTAAGAAAATTACTATGTTACTTTATAACATATTTCAACATGGTTCTAAAGTGTTCACAATGCTACAATTTATTTCTTTTTTTTTTTTTTTTGGTACCAGGGATTGAATCCAGGGGCATTTAGCCATTTAACCATGAAGCTACATCCCCAGCCTTTTTATACTTTTTATTGAGATACTCTTGCTCAGTTACTTAAGTAATGAAGATATAAAAAAAAATATTGTCGTGCATATCTTGTTGACATTTTAAAAATCCACAAACAAATGATCTGAAATCTTGTCTAGAGAAATTGTTCCTAAATACTTAATGTTTAACTATGGAGGACTCAAGCATGTCTTGAGGATTATTATTATTATTATTATTATTATTATTATTATTATTATTATTATTATATTTTATATACTTTTATGCAGTGGGTACTAAGGATGGAACTCAGTGCCTCACACATGCTAGGCAAGCACTCTACCACTGAGCCACAACCCTAGTCCCATGCCATGATGTCTGAGTTTTTAAAGTGTCTTCAAAGCAAAACAAAACAAAACAAACAAACAAACAAACAAAAAAACCACTTCAAAACAAGACTTATTTATTTATTTTGGTATCAGGGATTGAACTCAGGGGCATTTAACCACTGAGCCACAATCCTGAGCCCTTTTTTGTATTTTATTTAGAGACATGGTCTCACTGAGTTGCTTAGGGCCTCACTAAATTGCTGAGACTGGCTTTGAACTTTTCATCCTCTTTCCTCAGTCTTTTAAATCGCTGGGATTACAGGCCTGCACCATTGTGCCTGGCCAACAAGCCTAATTGAATGTCCTTAAATGCTGTTTGAAAATGTGATGTTAGGGCTGGGGTTGTAGCTTAGTTGGTAGAGTGCTTGCCTTGTATGCACAAGGCCCTGGGACAAGGCCCTGGGTTCAATCCTCAGCATCACCACCAAAAAAAAAAAAAAAAAAAAAAAAAAAAGTTATGCTAAGGGAATGGAAACAATACAGGCTGAAATGAGTACAAACATTTTTTGTTTTTTTTGAGAGAGAGAGAGAGCGAGAGCGAGAGCGAGAGAGAATTTTTTAATATTTATTTTTTTAGTTTTCAGGGGACACAACATCTTTGTTTGTATGTGGTGCTGAGGATTGAACCCAGGCCACACGCATGCCAGGCGAGCGCGCTACCGCTTGAGCCACATCCCCAGCCCCAAATATCTTTTCAACACAGGTTTTAATTGAAAAGGTTTGTGAACTAATGGGATTCTTTTCCAAGGGCATGCTGGAAACACTGAAAAATAACATGAGAGATCTGGCAATATTTTCTCAGGCAACTTCTCATCCTATTTCAGTTTCCTGAAACATCCCTGGTTAAGTCTCTTGTGATTAAAAAGTCCAGACAAGCTTTTATAAAAGTCCATCAGGTTCATCATTAAAGCTGAAGTCACACACTAGACAGAGGTGATCTGAAGGGTAATTGAAGGATGGAAGCCCATTGGGTCCAATCTGTTATTCCTTAAGTAAATTGAGAGCCAACTCTACTGTCAGCTCTTTTTTTTTTTGAATACTAATAATCCAAGGTGTGCAGGTACTCTGAGGTATGAATCTTCTAGGTAGTGTACTGTCCATCATCACTCAGAAGCTTGTAGGTGCTATTAATATTGAGACTGGAGGAAGAGAAGTGTTTGTGGACCACTTCTTGGCTCTGCACTGAAGTCCCCAGGGAAATCTTCTGCAGGTTCTGGAGAAGGTCACAGCCCTGAGGCAAATGAAACAGCTCCCAGCCAGTGCATGTTTTACAGTGGGTAATAGTGATGCTGAACTCTCTGATTCCTTGTGCTCTAGGATCTCTGCAATGGCCACCTGATTGATTTTTCATGTCATGATTGTCAGCCTAATGTTGGCACTGTTGATGAGCTTGAATTGGGTTTGGAGGAAAAATCAGGAACAACCATCTGGTCCATTGTCATGTTCAATTTCTGGAGAAGGTGACCAGGAGTTCAGCAACTGGGGAGCACAGAGCACTGATAAAGCAGGTGCTATCATGAGGGAACTGGAGGGGGGACCTGGGGACCCTTCAATGGTACAGTTGGGCTGAGACTCAAAACCCAATGCGTTCTACCACTGAGCTACAGCCCCAGTTCTTTTTGGTTTTCATTTTGACACAAGGTCTAGCTGAGCTGCCTAGGCTGGCCTCAAACTTGCTTTCCTCCTGCCTCAGCCTCTGGAGTAGTTGAAATTACTGGCATGTACCATTTCAGCTAAATATATTTTTAAAATTATTTTAAAATTTTTGGTATCAGGGATTGAACCTAGGGGTGCTTAACCATTAAGCCACACCCCCAGCCCCTTTTTATGATTTATTTTGAGACAGGGTCTCCCTAAGTTACTGAGGCTGACTTTGAACTCACAATTCTCCTGCCTCCACCTCCTAGGATTACATGCATATGCCAGGCATATACCACAAATATATATATATATATATATATATATATATATATATATTTTAAACCTTAGGAAACTAGGCCTGGTGGCAGATACCTGTAATTTCAGCAATTTTGGAGTACGCAGGAGGATCACAAGTTCAAGGCCAGCCTGGGCAACTTAGTAAAATTGTCTCAAAATTAAAACTCAGTGGTAGAGCCTGCCTAGGTTCCACCCCCAGTAAGAAGAATAAAAGAGAAACAACAAAAACAAAACCATTTGGAGTTGTCATCATGGGAAATATAGACCTTTGCTTCACTTCCTTACATTTGTTTTAAGCTTTATAGAGTCCCAGTTCTTGGGCAGTGGCCCACATCAGGGGCCCCAAACCTGCAGGGCCTCCTCTGAAGCTTTTTCTCTCTGGCAATCACACAATGCCCTGGAACCAACTTTTTTTTTTTTTTTTAGTTGTTATTGGGCCTTTATCTTATTCATTTATTTATATTGGTGCTGAGAATTGAACATGAATGCAAGGCAAGTGCTCTACCACAGAGCCACAACCCCAGCCCTTATATGTATTATTAAAGCAGTAAAAGTCTTTTTTTTGGGGGGGGAGGGGTGTGGGGGATAAGCAGAATGAGAGTGTGCTGCAGCTGGCTCACCTGGGAAGCCCTGTAAGGAGGGTAGATATCATAGAGGAAAGGGTTTGGGACCAGGTGTCAGGGGAGTTGGGTTTTCTCTCCCACTCTGCAGCAAAGGTCATTCTTCTGACCTCCATTAATGAAAATAGACTCTCCAAAAATGGGCCTGGACTCCAGTGCCTCCTGTGCAAAATAAATTATCTTGATCAAAATAATTAATAATAGCCAGGCATGGTGGCCCACCCCTGTAGTCCTAACTACTTGGGAGGCAGAGACATGGTAAATTCAAGGGCAGTCTGGACAACTTGGTGAGACAGTGCCTCAAAATTAAGTTGCTTAGCACCTTGCTTTCTGCAGAGGCTGGCTTTGAACTCATGATCCTCCTACTTCAGCCTCTCAAGTGGCCGGGAGTACAGTTGTGCAATACTGCACTCAGCTTGTTTGTGTAATCTTGACTTGTTCTGTGAGCTTCAGAATTTTCTGCTACAGATCAGCAATGGCAACCTTCTTGTGCTGGTCTGGTTTCATTCACAGAGTCTGTGTGGAGGCCGCCATCTGTGGTAGAGGCCACCAGCCTAAAAGTCTGGCGAGGTTGCTTACTTCGAATCTCTTGATTCTTTAGGCAGTTGCCTCCTGTCCTGGTAGACATGCAGCAGCCTCTCAAGCTATTTCCATCACAGTGGAGTTGGTAGAAGCATCAGTTATGGATGAAGACCTGGTGGGCTTGAATGTATAGCTGCTGCCATCTCCTGCCCAGATTTCCTGTTAATTTGATAATTTAAGGAGATTAGTTTTTGAGGCTTCTGGCTTGCCCCCCATTACTATGCAAACTTCTTGCCCTCTTCATCTTTGGTGGCACTTGGATCTGCTGCACAACAGATTCAGAGCTGTAGGATGGGCAGGAACACCATCAATCTCAGCACATGTGGTCTGACTTTCCAGATCTGTTTCAGGTCCTCCATCTGTCCATATTTTCTCAGCTTCATGTGTGGACACTGATGACCTTGTGCAGTGGTGCTGAAAGAGATACTTCAAGCCTTGGCCAATTGCATTCATGTTCTCCAAAGCATACGGGCCATTTTAGATAACTTGCTCTGATTCTGTCTACTTTCAGAACTTTGTATCTCATAATTTGCCTCCAGGATCAGGGTCCTCCAGGATCAAGGTCCAGATATTGCCTAAAGGCTCCATCAGTAGACTTAAGATACTTATTTGTGAAAAAAAGGAAAAAAAGATTAGGTAGGTTTTTAAACAACAACTATGCTTGAAGCTGTGAGATTGCCTACCCTCATCACTCTTCCTTAGCACTTTGTTTTTTTCTCTTGTGGTGTCATGGGGATTGAACTCAGGACCTTGTGCATATGAGGTAATCATTCTACTCACTGAGCTACACCTCCATTGTTCCTCAAGTACATCTAAGGATGTACAGGAATCCTGTCAAGAAAAGACACGGGGCTGGGGATGTGACTCAAGGGGTAGCGCGCTCGTCTGGCATGCGCGGGGCGCTGGGTTCAATCCTCAGCACTACATAAAAATAAAACAAAGTTGTTGTGTCCACCGAAAAATTAAAAAAAAAATAAATATTAAAAAAATTCTCTCTCTCTTTAAGAAAAAAAAATGCTTTAAAAAGTATGTCAGAGGGCAAGCCCAACGCGTTAGACACTCCTCTCTGCGCAGCTGCTACTTAAGCAACAGAGTGACAGAGTGAGGTCAGTGTTCCTTCACTCAACCACAGCCTCTGCTCATGCGGTTTTTCAGAGCACTTTGAGTTTTTCGCCACCGGTCCGGTTTGCTGAAGGGGTGGCAGACTCGCGCAGTATGGGGCTCAGTGGTGTCCGGCTGCTCCCGGCCTTGGTTGTCCTCTGTGCTCCCGTGAGTGCCGCAGTTGGTGAGTAGGCTCCTTGCGGACCTTCAGAGCTGTGAGATTCCAGGGTTGCGGGCTGGTTCCAGCGAGAGCTGAGCGTCCCCGGGGCTGACGCGCTCAGGTGCACGATCCCTGGGTGGAGGAGGGGTGTGGTGCTGGACTGGACGCAGCCATTTGCCACCGAACCTCAACTCCGCTTTTCAAGGTTTCCCCCAGCCTCCTGGTCCGGCGACCTAGATCGGTGCTGCACCTTGCCGCTTCTTTGCCCTGTGGTTGGTTTTCGCACTTTTTTTTTTTTATTTTTTACTTCTGACGCTGCGAGCTCCCGGGGCTGTCTCCCAGGTTGCTCCTTTGAGCAATATTCATGGGGATCGCTTCCCACCCGTGTTGGGGAAAAGTTTACAGGCATCCGAAGTCACTGGAGTCCTCAGTACCTGGAGTTGAGGGTCTTCCTTTCCTCCTGCCAGGAGCTGGTAGGGACATGGCCACAGCCGCTGTGGGGACTGTGGCTTCACCCAATGCTCGGGAGATTAGAGGCTGAAGACTTTCTGGGCCAAGAGATTCTTCCTGTGATTTCTCTCAGTTCCACCTCATTGTCCCCTGGACTCCTGCTGCCTGGGGGGAGGGGGGTCTTCTCCCCTCTTGCACCCCCTTTACCCTAATATGAGCTTGTTCGCTACCAGACATTCCTGGGTTCCAGCTCTCCCTCCTTAGCCTATGGTAAGGAAGCAATGAGGAGAGAGAGAAGTCCCCACAGCATTTGTGCATATAGATGGTGCTAGGAATTGGACCTAGGTCCTTGTACACCCTAGGCAAGCACATGGTCAGTCTTTAAACCGGAATTGTAAAGGACATTTTCCTCTTGCCTCTGTGAGCTCCCAGTTTAAAACCTTTCTCCCAGCAGGGCACTGTGCCTCAGGCCCCCAATCCCAGCTACTTAGGAGGCAGAGGAAGGAGGTTGGCAAGTTCGAGGTCAGCCTAGGCAACTAAGTATTGCCCTGTCTTAAAAAATAAAATACAATAATAAAAATAGCTAGGGATATAGCTCAGTAGAACACATTTTTAAATGGAGTCACCTTGCTGTGCTATAGAAAGAACATCAGAACTTACTCCTCCTATCTAACAAACTTTGTGTCCATTGATCAATGTCTCTCCTTTTCTATTTACTCTCACACTCCAAATCCAGCCTCTGTTAACCACTATGTACTTTCTTCTTCTGAGTTTCAACTTTTTAATATTTTACATTTAGGTTAAAGCATTTTTCTTTCCTTGCCTGGTTTATTTTACTTAATTCCTCTAGGTTTGTCCATGTTATCCCAAGGGGAAATTACCCGTTTTTATAGGCTGAATAGTATTCTATTGTATGTGTATGTCACAATTTTGCTTTTTTTTTGTTGTTGTTGTTGTTTGTTTGCTTTTGAGACTAGGTTCTACTATTTTGCCTGGACTGGTCTTGAAATTCTGGGCTCTTGTGATCTTCCCATCTCAACCTCCTACAAAACTGGGGTTACAGGTGCCTGCCACCATGCTTGGTTAATGCCAAAGTTTTAAGATCTATTCACCTGTTGATTGTTTCCATGTCTTGATTATTGTGAATAATGCTGCAATGAATGCTGATCTTAATTCCTTTGGGTATACATGCAGTAGTAGGAGTAGTGGGATTGCTGGATCATAGAATAATTCTGTTTTTAGATTTGTGTGTGTATGTGTGTGTGGAGTGTGGGTACTGAAGATTGAAGCCAGGAGTACTCTACTACTGAATGACATTCCTACCCTCCTCTCCTTTTTTTTTAAAATTTATTTTTATTTTGAGACAAGGTCTCCCTAAATTGCCCAGACAGGCCTTGAAATTGCAATTCTCCTGCCTTAGCCTCTCAAATCTATGAGATTACAGGTGTGTGCCACTCTGCCCAGCTGTTTTTAGCTTTTTGAAGAACCTCCTGTACTGTTTTCCAAAATGACTTACTAAATTACACCACCAATAGTGATCTGTTTTCTCCCCATTCTTGCTGACACTTATCATTTTTCATGTTTTGACAATAACCAATCTAATAGGTGTGCAGTGTTATCTTGTTTTAGTTGCATTTGCATTTATTCATATATCTGTTGGTCACTTGTATGTCTTTTTTTTTTTTTTTTTTTTTGGTACTGAGGATTGAACCCAGAGGTGCTTAGCTACTGAGCAACATCCCTAACCCTTCTAATTTTATTTTTATTTTGAGATAGGGCCTCACTAAGGGCCCACTTAGGGCCTGGAGAAGTTGCTGAGACTGGCTTTGAACTTGTGATTCTCCTGCTTCAGGCTCCTGAGCCACTGTGATTATGGGCATGAGCCACCATGCCTGGCTGATTTGTAATCTATTTTGAAATCTGGTATTGTGACACCTCCAGTTTTGTTGTTTTACTTTTTTGGTATTGGGGATTGAACCCAGGAGCACTCAACCACTGAGCCACATTCTCTGTCCTTTTTGAGACAGGGTCTCGCTAAGTTGCTTAGGGCCTTGCTAAATTGCTGAGGCTGGCTTTGAACTCACGATCCTCCTGCCACAGCTTCCTCAGCCACTGGGATTACAGGCATGTGCCACCGCACCCAGCCAGCTTTGTTCTTTTTGGTGAAGATTACTTTGGTTATTTGGGGTCTTTTGTGGTTTCATATGAATTTTAGGACTTTTGAAAATTTTTCTGTGTGGAATAACATTGAAATTGTGATAATTCTTTCCTTCCCTTCCCCCCCTTCTTTTCCTTTTGTGGTGCTAGATGGAACCCAGGGCCTCATACATGCTAGGAAAGCGCTCTACCATTGAGCTGCACTCCCAGCCAGATGGCCCTAGGGTTCTGATGGAGCTTGAGCTCCAGTCAGTCTTCTCTTCGTCCCCATTGCAGGGGCCCTAATGCTGACAGCCACTGGCACAGTGCAGGGCACCGCGACCTCCCTGCCATTGTCAGCATGACACCCTCCTTCCCGCTCCAGTGCTGGCACCTGCTCTTGGCCCTCGCTCTCAGTGGCCTAAACCTCACCCTTGAGAGCCCTCCACACTGCAGCCTGCAGGTGCTGGATGGTGTCTGTCCCTCTGCATCTCTCCACTGTGGGAACTTTCTCTGTTCCCAACCCCTGCCTATCTGTTTTGGACCCTCACCAACTTGTATCTGTCACAAGCCCCCTCTTGTGGGACCCTTACAATCACAACAGCCACCCTCATCTGCCTTCATCCAGGGCACCCCCTTGTTGTCACCACCACCCAACTTCTCTCAGAGTCACCTGTACCCCATGCCTATCCTTGCTCTGTCCACTTATCTCTCTTGTCCTCCCATCTCCCCTCCCCACCCAGCCCAGAAAAAGTTTCCTGATCTACCACTCCTTGACCTTTTTTCTCCTCTTTTCGTTGCTTGACCTCAAGGGCTCTTGTTCTTGACACCACGTATCCCAATCCTTGTTTTCACCACTTAGTTAGTCCTGGTATTCTTCTAGTAATGCCTCTCTCAGCAGCAGCTTCCTCCTGGGATTTTGTTGTTGTTGTTTGTTTGTTTGTGTTGGGAATTGAACCTGGGGTCTTGTGCTTGATAAGCACACACTCTACCACCAAGCTACACCCCCAGATCTTTGTATATTCTGAACATTACTTTCTCATTAGACACGTGATTTGCTAACAGTTTTTCCCATTTTAGGGGTTACCATTTCCATGGGGGGTGCTTTTTGTGTGTGTATGGTGCTGGAGGTTGAACCCAGGGACACTACATGTGAGTTATATCCTCAATGCTTTTTTAAATTTTATTTTGAGACAGGGTCTCACTAAATTGCTGAGGCTTATGTCCAACCTGCAATCCTCCTGCCTCAGCCTCCCAAGTAGCTGGGATTACAGCCATGCCCAATAGAACATTTTTTCATGGGTCTTGTTTTTTTTGGGGGGTACCGGGGATTGAACTCAGGACTGGTCAATCACTGAGCCACATCCCCAGCCCTATTTTGTATTTTATTTAGAGACAGGATCTCACTGAGTTGCTTAGGCCTCACTTTTGCTAAGGCTGGCTTTGAAGTTGCTATCCTCCTGTCTCAGTCTCAAGAGCCACTGGGATTACAGGTGTGTGCCACTGCACCTGGGCATGAGTCCTCTTTGTGTACAGACATATTTAATTTTGGTGAGTCCAATTTATCAAATTTTTTTTTGTTTGCAGTCTGTGCATTTTTCTATCTATGAAAGCATGGTCAAACTCTAAGTCATGGAGATTATTCCCAATGTTTTCTTCTAAGAATTTTTAGTTTTAGTTTTTAAGTTTAGGTTTTAGAGTCACGTTGCATTAATTTTTTTCTTTCTTTATGTGTGTGTGTGTGTGTGCGTGCTGATGGTGGTGGTGGTGGTACTGGGGATAGAAACCAGGTCTCTTTACCATTGAGCTATATCCCCAGCCCTTTTTTTATTTTATATTTTGAGACAGGGTCTAACTAAATTAATTGCTGAGGCTGCCCTCAAACTTGTGATCCTCTTACCTCAGCTTCCCAAATAACTAGAATCACAGATGTGTGCCACCATGCTTGGCTTTTGGCCTTTCTTTTTTCCTTTTTCAGTGCTGGAGATGGAACCTAGGACTTTGTCTTTGTGCATGCTAGGCAAGCAGTCTACCACTGAGCTACATCCCAGCCCTGAGTTAATATTTTTGTATGGGTTTAGTAGAAGGTCCACCTTCCTTTGTTTGCCTGTGACAATTTAGTTTTCCCAGCCCCCTTTTGTTGAAAAAAATATCAGGGTTCTTTGGGAACACTGCTGCCTGCCTTCCTCAGGGGACGATAATGGGACCAGTTACCTCCCTACCTGCTTCCCCATTATGCCACTCTTGCTTTTAGACTCAGTCTACCTTTCACTTCTCTGTAGGGTAACAATCCTACTCTAGACTCCTTTCTGGTTACTAACTCCAGCCCCTCTGGTCCCTCCAGCTCTACCTTGTCCATGAGGGGCCTGCACAGAGGCAGAATCTCCTCTCATCTCCCGTGCAACTGCCTGTGCTCCGCAGCCCTCTGGCCATGAGTCCTTCCTTCCATGCTGGGTTCCGCCTGGGCCCTCGCTGGCCTCTGGCAAGCTCTGCTCTGTACCTCTGGCTCTCCTACTCCTGCCTTTCCCCTGCAGGCCAGCCTCTGCCCTGGATTCCCACATGTACTCTTAGGGAGCCTGTGTCCCGGCCTTGAGCCCTGGCCTACATGCCTGCCCATCTCCATTTCCCCTCCCTTCACCCCTCACTTTTCTCTCCTTCCTCTCTAGTGTCCTATTTTTGTTGTATTAGAAATTCTTGGGGCTGGGGATGTGGCTCAAGCGGTAGCGCGCTCGCCTGGCATGCATGCGGCCTGGGTTCGATCCTCAGCACCACATACAAACAAAGATGTTGTGTCCGCAGGAAAAAAAAAAAAAGAAATTCTTCTTCTTGGTTTTTGTCCATGTGAATTTTCTTTCTTTCTTTTCTTTTTTGGTACTGGGGATTAAACCCAGGAGTGCTTTACCACTGAGCCACATCCCCAGCCCTTTTTATTTTTTATGTTGAGACCAAGACTCACTAAATTGCTGAGACTGACTTTGAATTTGTGATCCTCCTGCCTCAGCCTCCTGAGTCACTGGGATTACAGGTGGGCACCACCAGGTCCAGTTGTCTATGTGCATTTTCTGAATCCGCACGGTGGTCAGGAGAGCAGAAGCTTTGGGTTGAACATGGATGATGCAGTCATTTCCAGGAAGAAGTGTCATTCATTGTTGTTTCTTCCCCAGGAGCCCACAGTCTTCATTACAACCTCATAGTGAGATGTCAAGGTGGATCTGTGCTCTCAAGGTTCTTTGCTCAGGGTCGCTTGGATGATCAGCCCTTCCTGTGCTATGACAGTGAGAGAGGCAGCGTAGTGCCCTGTGCACTATGGGCAGAAACAGTCCTGGGACCAGAGACTTGGGACACAGAGACCCAGGACTTGTCAGAGAGTGGCAAGAATCTTAGAGTGACCCTAGCAGATATCAACTTCCTGAAAGAGGAGAAAGGAGGTGAGTGTGGGCAGGGGCAAGGGTGATATGAGGATTTCTCCATGAAGGATGAGAACAGAGAGCAGGGATCTGTCCCTTTTTGTAGCATAGAGCATGGGATTGGTGAAAAAGCATCATCTCATGATTTTTGTCTTTCCTTCCTTCCAACTGAAAATTTAATCATGATACTGAAAAAAGGAAGGCATGGAGAGAAGGAAGGGAGTTACAAAAGCAAGAACACATATCACACACTACAGTGCTGCTATTTGAAAAGAGTCACATAGATTTGTGCATCAGATAGCCCTGAAGATGACAGTGGCCTTGTCCAAATCAGTGTATTGCATTCCTAAACTACATTTCAGATAGAAGAATGACCTGGCTGACATCAATGTCCTGCAAAAGGTGCCAGATGAGCTGACCCTAGCCAGAGCTGAACTGGAGATGCTGACTGAGAACCTGACGGAAGACTTGGCCTATCTGAAGTAGAATCAATCATGAGGAGGCCAAAATTTAATTTTTTTCCTCCCAGACCTCAAAATTAAAACATCAGGTTTGCAAATTTGGAGATAAAACACGACCTGTGTAAGTGGCCATTTGTTTTGGATGTGCCCGTGCATGTATATTGCTGCTACTGTTGTTTTTAATGGTTCTTACTAAGGTTTAATTAATCAGAGACACATTCTGATTTTGTCATTTTCATTATAGGTAATAAATTAGGTAATAACAATTTTAACTCTCTTGATTTAGTGATTTTGAATATATATATATATATATATATATATATATATATATATATATATATAATTTCAAAAGTTAGAAAATAAAGAAGTCTACCAATAACATAAAATGCTATCCGTGCCACACATGGCACTCTGATGGACCACAGTGTATACCAGTGACTGGTGTAGAGAATAGACACTGGCAGTAAGTTTTTACACAATTTTCAGTGATTCTACCAATTCTGCAGGATTAGACACTTCTTGCAGCCCTTGACTTAACAGCTGTAGATGAAATCTCTCTAGCAACTTGCATACCAAGCTTCCCCTTCCTGTACAGACAGGATAGTGGATTCTCTAGAAGGAGGGTTAACCAATCCTTCTGGCCCTTAGACACAGCATATAGAGTCCATGGTCACTTAAATATCCTGTGAAAATATCTTTAGTAGTTATTTTGTTGTTGTTGTTGTTGTTTGATTTAGTGTGCCCAAGAACATTTACTTTTATTTGTTTTAATTAGTTATATGTGAAAGTGGAATTCATCTTGACACATCATACATAAATGAAGTACAAATTCTCATTCTTCTGGTTGCACATGATATAGAGTTATTCTGGTCATGTAATTATATTGTAATGGGCCAGGCTATATGGATAATAACCAATCAGACTCCATTTTGCCCTGAGACTCCACATCATGTAAGAAATGCTTCTCCCAGGGAAATCTCCACCTCTACCCATCAACAGTTGCTTAGCATAGCATGTTTGGCAACACAAAATGTCAATTCTTATACAATGTAAAAGTGTTTTCTTTGTGGTTCCCATTTTTCTTGGACAGTGTGTTCTGTCAAAGATTGATTATCTAGATATTAGTAACCATTCTTTACCATGTACATGACATTTTTGTCCATGCTGGGTGAACAAACAACAACAAGAAGTAGTAATATTGTCTTTAAAGTTACCAATGCAGTTTCGTTTCTAGGTCATCAAACAGTTGTTGAAAAAATGTGAATGTCTATAAAATGTCTACTATCCATTGTTTCTAGGATTTTTCCTCAATTGAAAAAAAAAAACTGATACTGTTCAGTGCACTTCTCTGATATCTTTGATTTTAAAAATAAGTAAATTTTATTTAACATATATAGAATTAATTTTAAATAAGTTTGTTAGAGACATCTAATTGGCTTACAAAGTTAAAATGTTAACTGCTAAATATAACATCAAGTACTCTTGACTCCTAAATTTTATAGGGTAACATACTTAAACATTAAATGTGTTTTCCTAAATTGATAAATAAAAGAATTTAAAATTACTTTGTGTTGTCACTAAAAATGTGTTTTTCATTCTGCTTATGATTTTAGATCTCATGACATTTGTTTATGGTTTTGAATTATACAAACAGCCACTTATTCTTTAATGTGGTTTTGGACTACAAAAAGTGTACTCATACCCCGGGTGGGGGTTGAAGGGTATAGACTTGCAGCCTACCTATCCCTTGGATGGTGGATCTGGACTACCAGCTGGTGAATAAAGTTTCCATCTCCCGCTTTAAAATCAACTCAGTAATTTATTGCAATGTCACCTTTACAATATATGCACATAGAGTAATAATTTGCAATTCATTCTGCTCTTCTTCCTCCCTTCATACCCCTCTCCCCTTTCACTCCCCTTTGTCTAATCCAAAGTATCTCTATTTTTTCCTAGCTCCACTTCCTTATTGTGCATTAGCCTCCACATATCAGAGAAAAACATTTGGCCTTTTGTTCTTTGGGATTGGCTTATTTCACTTAGCAAAATATTCTCTAGCTTCATTCATTTACTGATAAATGCCATAATTTCATTCTTCAAGGATGAGTAATATTCCATTATGTATATGTATTACATTATCTTTATTAATTCATCTCTTGAACAGTACCTAGTTTGGTTCCATAGTTTGTAACTGCTTTGCAAATATAACCTCATGACATCTTCACCTTATCATTGTTGAGAAGGTTCATTTACTAGGCCCATTTGCTGGATGAGAAAACGGAATCTCAGGGAATTCCACCTAATTATTCAGAGATATTTTGTAAAGCAGAAATACAAATCTAGTTCCATCAGCACCCCCAATGCATTCTACTTCTACACAGTTCATGGCTGACCTTATCTTACCCACAATCCATCCTGAGCAGGTCCCAGAAGGAAATCAGGCTGGCTCTTCCCAGAGCCCTCTAGACAGAGGTTGGCCTCCTCCACTCTTAGTGTTATTTTTTCTCTGATTGCCTGGCTCCTCTCCAGGCTCTTCAAGCTGTCCTCTCCCATCTTTGTTGTTCAGTGACATCACCTGTCATTCATGTTTTTATAGACCTCTGAGGAAGAGAAAATCCACATGGATTTCAGAATGGCTCAAGATGTAAATGACTGGTCATAATTGGACACCCTAAAAGGGGATGGTATTGATGGCACAGGGGTATAAATCTCATGATGGGCCAGAAAACTCATTTACAGAGCAGCCAAAGGTTTATGTAGATCCATAAAATGGCCACAAACAACCTGAACATCTAGGTAGTAACTCATCTGGAGCAGTCATAACCTCTTTCTGCTGGAGAAATATCAGTGGCTTCTTTTGGAATTGAATTAGGTGTGAAAAATAGCTCCTATGCCATTTGGCTAGGAAAACTGGTAATGATGATGAAGGTGATAATGCAATAGCTTATATTCATAGACCACTTTGCATACATTATTTCATTGAATATTCACAAAGTCCTTTCACTGACTGTCCTAGTCAGTTCTAGCTGCTACAACTAAATACTCGAAGCTTAAGAAACATTTATTTCTCCCCATTTGGGAGGGTGTGAAGTTCATGGTCAAGGTACTGATAGATTGAATTCTTGGAAAGAGCCCTCTTTTTGCTCATAGCTGGCTGCTTCTCACTGTATTCTCACTTGGTGGAGAGCAAGTAAGCCCTGGTCTCTTTTTCAAATTCTGAGAACACTAATCTCATCTTGGGAGACATGCCCCCCTGGCCTATCAAAATCTGATTAGCTCCCAATGGCCCCACTTCTCATGCCATCGCATTGGCATTAGGGCTTCAACATCAATTTGGAGGAGACACAAACATTCAGTAGGGAATGCACTGTGGAGGCCTGGGCATATTCTGTATTTTCTCTGTGCTTCTGCTGCCTCATAAAGAAAAAGGATGGTAATAACTCCTGATCAATGTGCGTGTGTGTGTGTGTGTGTGTATGATTACATTGAATTAAAAACAGGGGATTAGATGATATATGCAAGTAATCCTCGATTTAAAAAAATGAATATACAAACACAGGTATCAAAATAAAAGCTGAAACCAAGTTTAAGAAAAAATTTCAGTGTGGGAATAGAACATTTTATCCTCTTCCTGGGAAATATTGAGTTTTTTCCTGATGATATCAACTTTTTAGGAGATCTAATACATATTTATGAAATTTAACATGATAATTTAGAAACAATGATATATGCTTATATTATACATGTATTACTTTATTCTGATTCCACATTTTAGAAATCAATTTTTAAATAAAACTCATCATAGTCCTCTCTAACATTGGTGTTTTTTTTTACCCTCTCCAAAACAAATTTGGAGTCTTAAAGGCAGTTTCCAGGACTTGGGTTCTGTTCCCTCTAAGGCGAAGGAAAGACAGGTCCTTGTGAATCAGGATGATCTTGACAAACCACAGTGAGGCCTTCATGTGGCTTAGTATATTTGCAAGTTCATCCTACAGGTGTATGTTTGCGACCACCACAATGTGTATTCCTTTTAAATGACTGAACAACACTTGTACACAACACTATCCATAGACTCAAACCCAAGGCCACATTCCAAGGAATCCTAGCAATCTGTACTTTCTATCTGATCTACCCTAAGCATGAATTGCTGATTTAATAAGAAATAAAAGAAGCAATAAAGACTGTGTTTACCTTTGTTAGTAGAAAATAAAGAGTTCGGCCAACCTCAGACTCCAGGACCCCTCAGGTGTGGCCCACAATTGGTCACCCTGTCCATCAATGCAGTTAGTACCCTGACTCCAGAGGCAGGCATGATCTAGGAGGGTGTGCATTTTTCTTCCCTATGCAGCAGGAAATGGTGACTGAAAGAAGAAACTGAGAATTTCCCAGCCTGTAAGCCTGTGGGGAGGCCTATGGTGGGGGACATAAACCCATCTTCCAGCCATTTTCTCAAAAGCACTATGATTTCATGACACTTGGGAAGTGAAGGAGCTTCTGGTTCTGGCCACTCCAGAGGAAAGTTCAAGATAAGTGCCAATTCAGCTGTGTGGCATGAGGAAGGACCTATACACTGAGCCCCAGGACCATGTTCTTGGCAACCCAACTCCAACTTTGTCACCCACTGCAAGTCTGTGCTGCACTGGCCCATCTGGTGATTCATTACTTCCAGGACCCTGATTCCCAATGCAGCCTACTGGGCAGCACCTTGAACTGGGTTCAGAAGGATGCAATGCCAGGAATTATCCCACCAGGAGAGATGAGCACTGCCACAACCTCACCCAGCGGCCTTCACTGATTACTGCAGGTCCAGTGGACCCAGAAAAGGCCATGGGCAATGGAAGGGGCCCAAGGAGCACCCAGTTGGGACAACAATCCCAGGTGAGGCTCCCTCCAACCTCACTCCTCCAGGTCCCCACTCACTGATATTTTGCCCAGTTCAGAAGCAAGCCCAGAACTCCACCAGTGAGGAGGAGGGACAGTTCTTAATAGCTGAGCATGGAGGAGCATGCAGGGCTGCTTAGTGGGTTATGGGAAGCTTGAGCTTGAAACCTCACAGCTAACTCTGGCAGGGTGCCCTTCCATCCAGGAAAAGCCAAGACCCATGACAACTGGAACCTCCAAAGAGTGAATGCTGAGATTGGACTGGTGAAAGGTAACATATCTTACACTGCAGGAACAGTAGGAGGCTTAGTATTGTCCCCAGAACAGCTAAGCAATGAAGACAGTCAAAAAAGTGGAGAGCTGGGGTTGTGGCTCAGTTGCAGAGTGCTTGCCTAGCATGTGGGAGGCACTGGGTTCAATTCTCAGCACTGCACAGAAATGAAAAAAAGGCCTGTTGACAACTAAAAAAATAAATTTAAAAATTGGAGAATCTTGATAACCAAAATTCAAAGAAAGCAACCCAAATATGAATAAAACTCGATTTTGTGAGCACACACCTGGGTTTTTCTGGTTTCCACAAAAAGAGAAAGGACTGTGCACAGAGGGTAGCATTGCCTCCCAGCCTGCCCTGCTGAACCCCTCAGCCAGACTCTGGGGGATGCCTTAAATGCATTCTCAGCAGCTGTTCCGTCCACTGTTCCCAGAGGAAGTGCAGGAAGACACACAGGCCATGATCCCAAAGCTGCCACCACCTGCAAATGCTGCTCAGCCAAGAAACTTGCCCCCCAGCAGTTCCCCTTCTGACTGGCCAGGCCCAGGCAGGACAGAAGACAGAACTCTGACAGCTCAGGGGCGGGGCCATGGGCTGAGGGATTCTTGCCATTGCAAGAGCTCCTGGCTGTCAAACTAAGCCCCGCCCACCCTCACCATAGCAACGCTAGATACAAACACTAGCTCACACCTTCAAGGGAGGACAAGGTGTCCTTGCCTCACCCTAGTCCGCACGTGCTCCACGCCCCAAGAGCTACCTTCAACCTGCAGCAAGAGCCTGCTCAGCCCTCTGACTGCCCCCACGTCCATCGGAGTTCAGCCCATCTGTGCTGCCATCCTGGCTGCCTCTGGGGAGGGGCAGGGTCGTTGCACCAGTCTGAGGGGAGAGATCCCTGGCCTTGCCATAGCTGCCACCCCTCAAACCCAGCATCTACAACCCTTCCGAGATGATCCGGAAACCTCACTGGGTCAGGAGGTGGACCAGCGGGATCTGAATCACATCCCAGTGTCAGCACTCAACAGTCCCCCAGGACCCACGCACGCACCAGGCACGCAGTTCCCTTGCCTATTTCTTCTGCATCTGGTGCAAGCACGCGGACTTTGCACGAGCATGCAGACTTTGCACGTGCATGCAGACTTTGCACGTGCATGCTGACTTTGCACACGCACGCGGAATTTGCACGCGCGCGTCCGTTGCTGGCGCAAGCCTGCCTCTTGCCCAGTATTGACGGTTTTCCTCACGTGCTCGCCTGTTCTCCACTCATTCCTTCCTCAGCCGCGCCCTGGCAACAGGTCTGACAGCCACTTCGCCTGAAGCTGCGTGAGCGGCCGAAGAAGGCCTTCTGCGATGGCCGCTAGAATTACCCACTTGCGCCTTCGCTAAGACTGCTATGGAGACTTCCCACAGCAAGTGTTGTCCCTCACCCCTGCCCCCGGCGCTGAGTGGCAGAGACCTGCCAGAAGGGTCCCACAAGAAGCCCGGTCATGGGCCTCGCCGACTTCCCTCTACTGGTTGGCCACTAAGGGCTTCCTGGGCTGGTGGCACCACTCGCAGGTCATCTTGCCGCCATCCTGCAACTGCTTCTCAGCGGTTGCGAAAAGTGCCTGCTCGGTGCTTTTCCAGGGTCCTGCGGACCCTTGGATCTTTTCTCGGAGACTTGGATATTGCCTCCTCCCTCCGCATGCCAGGTCTCCTGAGGAGGACGCTGCTGTCAACTGCAGCTTTCATGAATTCCTGCATCCCAGGCCGCAGACTCAGACAGCCGCCTTGTAGGGTGCAGGGGCAGGAAGTGGCTCCTTGCCAGCTTCCAGCACCCCAAGAACCCTGCCCAGGGAGGACTGTGATCACAGCCCCTGGAGACAGTGGCCAAGTGGTGGCTGAGCAAGCAGAGCACCCTGTAGATAGAGAACATCAGAGGGGGCGCCCTCAGGTCACTGGGAGAGCATCTGCTTTTAGGCCCCTGGGGGCCCATAGCGGTGTGCCTGCCTTTGTGCCCAGGCCTGGGCCTCTGTGGAGAAACCTCTGCACCCAGAGCTCCCAAGACAGAGCTGAGAGCTCCTGGGCCATCTGCATGAGCTCCTGCCCCAAAAGAAACCCCATCAGCAGCTCCTACAGCTCCACACGAGGTCTCCAAGCCCTGAAGAGGAGGGCTCCAGACCCATCCAAGGGGGAGCCGCCCCTGGAATGTTCTTCACCCCCAGGGATTCCCCCAAAGAAGGCCCAGGGTGAGAAGGTGGCAGAAGGCAGGGCGGGACACCCATTGCCCAAGAAGAAGTCCTCACCCACGGGAGACACCAGCAGGCCACGGAAACGCAAGTTTCCTCTCCTGCAATGCCGCCGAGGGGAACCTCTGAAGCTGCCACCACCTCTGTTAGTGGCCCATCCAGTGACTGCTGAGGACCTAGACAGGGAGAAGAAGAAAGCTCTGCAGCGCATCAACCGTCTTCTGATGGGTGAGACCCAGGCCATTGGGAACAGCTGTGCCATGGCCCCACAAGCCCATGGGGGGGTCCCCTCTCCACTGGGAGGGGCCAGGCCTCTGCCATCAGTGGGCCTCAGCCAGACCTTTCCCCATCCCCCCAGCAGCACAACCATGGTGGCCCACACCCCAGTGTGGGTCAGCTCTGCTGTCTCTTCCCAGAGCCATCCTCCCATTACCAATCTTACAGGACCGCTCTCCCCAAGCCTGCCAATTGCTGCTTTGGCCCTTCCTCCCAGGCCCTCTCTCAGCACATTGGCAGGCTTGGCTGCACAGCCAGTGGCCCCCTTTGGGGTCACACCCTTGAACACCACTATGCCTTCACAGCCCCCACATCTGGGGCCTCCCTCCACCTTGGGTAGGAGCTTCCGGCGCTCTCACCAGGGCCCAAAGCCCTACTGTACTCACAGGCCCTCACCTGTAGCAAGCTCCAGCTCTCCAGCTCGAAGGGTGCGAGGACACATTCCGCAGGGTAAGCAGCCTCTCACCCCTGGAGCCACTGTCCCACCAAGTTCTGGGGTTCCTGGTGGGATGAAGCCTGGAGCCCCTAGCTTAGTCAGCTGTCATCAGCTTGGACACGTGGGAGCTCCAGGTCCAGGGGCAGCTCCAATGCCACCCTTGACTGTGGGCCCAACAACCTTGGGCAGCCTAAACTACTCAACCCTTGGGTCTGACAAACAGAGAAACTCCACTGTGGGTCCTCGTGGTAGCACCCAGACACATTCAGTGACTTCAAAGGCAGCTGGGAGGAGAGACTTGTCCTTGGGTCAGACATCACGCAAGAAAAGATCAAGCTCAGAAAGTAGAGAAACCCCCAAAAGTAGAGAGCACCATGGGGCAAGTTTGGGAAATGACACCTCCAGTGCCCCTAGCCAGAGCACCACCATGGCACCCAGAAAACACACCAAAGAGGGTAAAAAAGGGCAAGGAAAGAGTGGAGTTCCTACCCCGAGTGCCATTCCTCAAAGCCTGCCCATCCAGAAACACCAAAGCTTACCTCAGGGGACAAGCACTCCCACTGAAAAGGGTATCTCTAGTTTGCCTTCAGTCCCTGGGACATCAAGGAGATCAGAGAGCCCAGACTTGCTTCCTGAACTCATGTCAGCCTTTGGGGCCTGGTGTAGCTCCTCCCAAAGAGGAGAAACCCCAAGCACCAGGCAGCAACAAGGAGCAATGTTGGAACAGAACACCTCCAGTGCCCCTAGCCAGAGCACCACCATGGCACCCAGAAAACACACCAAAAAGGGTAAAAAAGGGCAAGGAAAGAGTGGAGTTCCTACCGCGAGTGCCATTCCTCAAAGCCTGCCCATCCAGAAACATCAAAGCTTACCTCAGGGGACAAGCAC